>NC_060126.1:516665510-516976857 GCF_021461395.2 Schistocerca americana
CTGTTTGCGATGTATGCGTTTGATTTTTACCCAGAGATTACAGTGCTAAATAAAATTATGAAGCTGCTTTACACGCGTAATGCATAACACGTCCGCGCTGATGTATTACAAGCGGTCAATCAGTTCTTCTTGTCCTCGGCGTAAATTGATGCTCAAATATTAGTAACGAACTGTTGCACACAAATACTACTGCGCTATTTTTACTTTGAAATACTATGTATATAAATCAAAGAAATAGTTTTGATAGTGATGATTCGGAATCTATTCATTATCCTTTAATAGCCTGTCCTTCACTTTAATGGATTGGAAGTTTCAATTCCAATTATTTATCTACCTCGGATCAAATCAGAACATTGGCAAAACGGACGACATTCACAATATTCCAGTCAAAGCAGTTTTAGGTGTTCTAATTAGACTTCCACCCCCCCCCCCCCCCCCGCCACTTGAGTAGAACGCACGGAAGTTTGATATGAGCTCGTTAAACTGTCAGAAACGTCCTTCTTTGTGATGTTGCTCGACTTGCGCCTCACATTGGCTTGAATGTTGAATGTCGGTTATATTGTCAAAGCTTTCCAAAACGTTTTAGTGAATGTCTTGAACACTTGATTAAGAGATGGAGCTCCGTTTCAATTTGCGAGACAACAACGTTGACACACTGCGGCACGACGTCCACTACTTACTCCGCCTGCTCACAACCGACTGGCGGCTTGCGCATCTGTTGTTCACAGTTGTTAGTTGAAGCAGACACCGGAGTTACCGCTCTGGCGCCGTTTGTACGCCAGGAATAAAACCAGCCTTGTAACTTTTTGAATGGACAATGTTCGGCCTTGACGATCTTTCAGCACTACCTGGAAGACTGGGAAGTAGTTCTGCAGAATCGTGGATCCAGAATGAGATTTTCACCCTGCTGCGGAGTGTGCGCTGATATGAAACTTCCTGGCAGATTAAAACTGTGTGCCAGACCGAGACTCGAACTCGGGAACTTTGCCGTTCTCACGGAGCTCAAGGACAACTGGCTGAAGGTCCAGGTGGCACTATTCTCTCATGAAAGGATAAAGAAGCTGATGATACGGTTTGACGAATTTATGAAAACCGCGAAGAGTGAAATTTGCACCCGTACTAAAACCTGTGAAATCCGTGCCCAGGTTCCTGGGCTAGAATGTTAAGTCGCGGCTCACCTGCACCCCGGGAGTCCTAGACCACCAGAAATGCTCCGTTTGTCCGCAGTGAGGTACAGTGCCGTGCTGTCCGAGCCACGCCGGCGCTGCCATGCAAATGACCAACATCGCAAAATCGTCCTACTGCCGGAGGAAGAGCCCTTCCTATGGTCTGCATAACGATCTGCGGTACGCCCTTTCACATTCTCACATTACGTTATATTGTCTAAATCCTATTTCTTCTTCTTTCGTGATACCCATTGTATATCATTATGACAAATCATCTGATTTCGTTGTCACCTTAAAAATTTCTTTTAGATGTTACGTAAGTTATTTCATGAGCCATGCTCTGTCCACGTACTTAGTATACAGTTTTTAATGCTCATTTATCTTCTACTTCGTAATAATGACAGTCATATGCATAATTGTAATTATAAAGAAAATTATGTTCGTGTTTGGAGTCAGATATGGAGGACGTGGACAGCTGAAAGTGGGAAGAAAAGCTATGTGGAGCTTGTCAGTTACATGTGCGAATAATCCTAAAGTTATTATGAAAACCCATGTTACCTACATTACACTTACCATAGTAATCCAAGGGTATGGATATGTCTTATTTTATGTAAGTGGCAATCAAATGAAAACGAGACGATTAGCAAAAAAGTAAGTAAGCTGTTTATTATTCCAAAATTTGATCCTACATTTATCCCACTATGAGACAAGACGGTCAGTGCCTTCATGAAAAATATGCGTGCAGTTGCGTACGGGACCACGACTGACGTAGGCGTGCACCTCAACCTCCGAAGCAAATCGACAGCCACGAGCCGCGCGGGACTAGCCGAGCGGTCCAGGCCGCTGCAGTCATGGACTGTGCGGCTGGTCCCGGCGGAGGTTTCGTTCTCCCTCGGGCATGGGTGTGTGTGTTTGTCCTTAGGATAATTTAGGTTAAGTAGTGTGTAAGCTTAGGGACTGATGACCTTAGCAGTTAAGTCCCACAAGATTTCACACAAATTTTTTGACAGCCACGAATGTCTTTCTTCAGGGCTCCGAAAATACGGAACTTGTATCGTGAGAATCGGGACTGTAGGTAGGATGTGTAAGGGCATCCCAACGAAACTTCTGCAGCATATCAGAAGCATTCTTGACAACATGTGGGTGGGCGTTGTCCTGAAACAGAATGGTGCCGTCCATCAGCATTCCTGGGCGTTTGGACGTGATGGTGCGGTTCAGTTTTTGCAAAGTGTTCGCTTGCGTTGTGCGTTTATTATGGTGCTGTGCTGCAGTGATCGGCGGACCGTTGCAGCTAAGGAGAAGAGGCATTGCGACGTCCTCGGGGTTGACGTGCTTGTTGTTTCGACTAAGCTGCAGAAGTTTCGCTGGGAAGCCCTTATACATCCTCCACAGAATCCCTCGGCAAGCGATTTCCATATTTTTGGAGTTCTGAAGAGAGAAATTCGTAGCCGCGGATTTGTTTCACACGGGAAGGTGTGCGTCTGCGTACAATTACAGTCACGCAGGCAACCCCTAACATTTTTCCTGGAGGATTCAAAAATGGTTCAAATGGCTCTCAGCACTATGGGACTTAACTTCTGAGGTCATCAGTCCCCTAGAACTTAGAACTACATAAGCCTATCCAACCTAAGGACATCACGCACATCCATGCCCGAGGCGGGATTCGAACCTGCGACCGTAGCGGTCGCGCGGTTCCAGACTATAGCGCCTAGAACAGCTCGGCCACTCCGGCCGGCTCCTGGAGGGACTGACTTCCCTGTCTTACAGAAGAATGAATGTATTAACATATATGGCGATTATTTTTGAAATAATAAACAGTTTACTCATTTTTTTCCATATGTCTTGTTTGCATTTGTCTGCCTCTCATATATTGAGTTTAAAGGATGCTTTGTCAAGCAGAAGACAAACGATTTCTAAATCCGTGTTTGTAATAAGGTTTTCATGTTTTTCATTGCAGGCTGGAAGACGCGGTACCAACAAGCAAACATCACCTACATGACAAATTTTACGGAGAAAAAAGCACACTTGCAAGATACCAGTCCCAGCAATCGATATGGGCTATAATTCGGATAGTACACAGATATGACCCTGAGTGTACAGCTTTTAGACTTTCGGGCACACCGGTTGTTTGTAACTTGCTCCGCCCCCACTGCAGCGGCTGACGCCCGAGCGCCAAGTACTGTACAGGGGGGGGAGGGGAGGGGAGGGAGAAACCTGAGCTGTCCTAACCGCAGGATGCTGAAGGCGAGGGGAGAGGAATGTGCAGAGAGCCGTGTCTGTCCACAGCAGTTTGTAATATTGTCGGAGAAGACGTGTTACTCCGAGCGAAAAATAACAAGTAATATAAATGCGCAACATATCAGCCTCATCCACGTATACGTTCAGTAGTAGTTTAACAATATTCTGTAAATATAAATTCGCCTCAAAATCAAAATGAATAAACCTAAGCGAGTGAAGAACTATTATGAAATGTAGTCAATGATTTTGGATTTTCAATTTAATCATGCCAACCTCGTTGAAGAACTGCGCGTCTCTTTCTAATGTACCTCACTTTAACAGTTCCAGCTTTAAAATCCAAAGAAAATAAAGAACAAAAGCAAAATAAAATAGAGCTGAAGTACGTATTCAATGACGCATTCATTCATTTAAAAAAAAAATGGTTCAAATGGCTCTGAGCACTACGGGACTTAACATCTGTGGTCATCAGTCCCCTAGAACTTAGAACTACTTAAACCTAACTAACCTAAGGACATCACACAGAGCCATGCCCGAGGCAGGATTGGAACCTGCGACCGCAGCAGTCACGCGGTTCCGGACTGAGCGCCTAGAACCGCACGGCCACCACGGCCGGCTCATTCATTTCAGCCGTTGGAACTGCATTTATAAATCGCAAAATAATTAAATAAATAAAAATAAAAATAAACAACTAAGCAAAGAAGTCTCTAGCAGCAGCTACAGGTGAGAAAGCGTGTTTTTTGACACAACGGAACAGAAGTTGACAAGCTTCGTACTCTCTCCACTGTACAGCACTTCGTGATCGGGCGTTAAGCGACTGCAGTGGACAGTGAGATTGACAAGCAGTTGGCGGGCAACTTCAGAAGTTGTATATTCAGAGGATCATAACTGCATACTACCGGATTAGCGGCGCAAATTATCACGCGAGATAGATTGCTTTGGGTGATATCCAGAAAGTGTGCGAGTTTTCTCCTTAAAACGTGAGGTGAAGTCTGTAATGATTATTTGTAAATAACAATTTTGTGATTGCGTCCGACATAAGACGGAAAGAAATTACAGTGTGCTCCGATTACAGTTCTTGAACGAATGCATGCTGTCGCGGCGATATCCACTAACGAAACATTCCCGGGTCGTGTGGAGTGGTTAACTCCCCACCAGCTTGCTGCCATTGTCAAGTGGTTGACTGTCCTGTGAATGCTGCTGCCGTGCTTATGGAGCCGAGCTGTTGCCACTGACGTCACTGGTGCTCAGTCCCACACCGTGGCGCGCCCGCCGCTTCCGCTTCAACTGCCCAATCACAGGATCACAGGTCGTAATGCCGTACTCAGCTGCAATCCACGGTCTTCGTTAAGGGTGCTGTCCGATATTTTGATTTCCATTGCTTCATTTATTACGCTGTCCCAGTAGTTACTTTCGTTTAGAAATATAAGACTCGTCCGTTCTCTAATGCATGTTCCGCTACATCTGATTTTTCGGGATAGCGTAGGCGGTAAAGCGTTACATGTTTTACGCGGTGCACTTCAATGGTGCCGACAGTCTGCCCGACATAAAACTGCCCACACCCACAATGTATTTTGTATATTCCAGGTGTTCTGAGGCCTACATCCTTTTTCACACGCTTCATATGTTGCAGAATCTTCGTTGGGGGCCGGAAGACCATTTCGATTTAATTTGTCGTCAGGATCCGACTAATCTTCTCTTTCCTCGATCCACAAATCGGGAAAAGACTCAGTCTTCTTCGTGTCTTCTTCGGAGGCCTTCTGCTGTCGTGGTTTAGATGAAACTACTTCAGAAATTTGTCTGTTGTATCAGTCTTCCGCTAACCACTTGGCGTCGCTTGAAACCCAAGAATGTTGTTGTGTTGGCAGAAGAGCCAACACCGTGTTATGGATGGAGGCCGAAATGCACGCGTTTTAGCTCACGCAGGCTGGCGTGAGGAGGGAAGGACTATGCTGACGTGAGATCTGGAACATGACAAGGAATTAGAATTCAGAAAGCGGGCGGAATTAGTTTGATACTTAACTTTAATCCGTTAATGATGAACGTCGCTCTTGACGGCACATGATTCACAATATTATCTGTTCAGAATAGTAACTGAATCTGGCGCCTTGCTAGGTCGCAGCAAATGACGTAGCTGAAGGCTATGCTAAACTGTCGTCTCTGCAATTGAGACCGTCTGTAGACAGTGAACCATCGCTAGCGAAGTCGGCTGTACAACTGGTGCGAGTGCTAGGAAGTCTCTCTAGACCTGCCGTGTGGCGGCGCTTGGTTTGCAATCACTGATAGTGGCGACACGCGGGTCCGACGTATACTAACGGACCGCGGCCGATTTAAAGGCTACCACCCAGCAAGTGTGGTGTCTGGCGGTGACACCACAAATATCTTATTAATTACGTGTGTAGTTCGACCATTTGCATTTCTGTCTATGAGTGCACACGTAAAACTCCTCGGGTCTTCTACCTATCGGGCAAGTTGCGGAGTTCGACAGAGGGATTAGGGCTGCTCTCATTCGACCTTTTGTAGGCGCCAGCTTCACTGAGCTGAAAGGTGATAGGGCACAGTGCACACGACAGCAGTAAGACAGATATTTGAGGTACAGATCGCATATGAACATTGTCTATTGTTTTCTTTGTTCAGTAGACTGTTGGAAGTAAATTTTCTGAATAGCCTTCGCAGTGAACGACGACCAGCTGCGCTTACGCGGACGGACCTAGTTCCTGGTGTACTGCCCAGCCAACACTGTGATGATACGACTGATTGTGTGGGAGTTGGGCCAGCCGCCGACTGACGCCCCCGTTGTGGTGCTGCAGCGTGCCTGCAGAGCGCGGGCAAGGCCAGCTGCGGCGACTTCGGCGGCAAGGCGGCCGTCACCTCTTCCGGCGGCGGCTCCCCGGAGGCGGAGGACTGTGGCCGCGCCAGAGCCGCCGCCGCCAAGGACGCGCCGGAGGCGGCGGGGGCGGCGCCCGTGCACCCGAAGCTGGCGGCGGCGGGCGCCGCGCTCGAGATGAAGCCGCTGTGGGACGAGTTCCACGAGCTGGGCACCGAGATGATCGTCACCAAGGCCGGCAGGTGAGCTCCCGCAGGCCGCGCGCCGCTGCTCCCCTCCCACCGTCTCCCTGTCCCGTGCTTCAGCAACACCTTGCAGGAGCTACCCGTCTGCTCAGAAGCCGCCAATCGTAATTTCGAGGGGGCCTTCAATAAGTAAAGCAGCACATTTTTCCCTCGCAGTTTTGGTTTAAAAAGCGGAACTTGTTGTGGGACATGGTGTAATACTCCCGCTTCATCCCCTACAGGTTCATGAAGTTCCGACAGGTGGCAGCGCTGTACGTAGCCTTCAAAATGGCACCTGTAAAGGAGGTGCGTTCCAAACAAAGAGCTCTCATTTAGTTTCTTTTGGCGGAAAACCAGAGTGTCGCAGGTATTCGTAGGCGCTTGCAGAAAGTCGACGCAGGCCTGGCAGTGAATAAAAGCACGGTGAATCGTTGGCCAAAGTAGGCATAAAATTTTTCGCGTGAAGAGTGTGTGTATCCTAATTTCAACATTTCTTATTAACAACTGCAGAAAGCCCTTCCCTTTTCTTCTAATTGCACCAAGAAATCTTTCATACGTACGAGGGTGAGAGGATCGTTTGTCCCAAAAATCTTAGGAATACCAAAGCATTTTCCACAAAGCGCATTACCCACCCTAAAAAGATTAAAAATTAACAAAATTCGTTAATTATTGTTTACTTATACTAATAATAAGCTCTTTAAACAGGTATTGATGGGAAAGGAGGATCCAGATCCTGAAAACATCTTGTAGCTCACTTAGCAATGTCAACACATTTTCAGTAACGTCTAATAACAGGCTGTGGGAACTTTATGACCACCACAAAAAAATTAAAAAATGCTACTTTCATTAATTGTTGTTAATCTGTACCCACAACATACTACTTGATGGGATACTGATGTATAAGTAAGATCATGAACCTGAAAATATTGAGTATGACATTCATTAAAGAAAGTGGCACTGACCACTAAACTTAAATTTTTCGGTTAAGTTTGACTGAAAAATTAAAACATTTATGGAACATGGTAGAAGAATTCATTACAACAATAGATTTCCTTCCGACTTTTAAATTATAAAGCAAGTGAGAAGCTTATAATATTTTCAAGAGGTGGGCCGGCCAGTGTGGCCGTGCGGTTCTAGGCGCTTCAGTCTGGAACCGCGTGACCGCTACGGTCGCAGGTTCGAATCCTGCCTCGGGCATGGATGTGTGTGATGTCCTTAGGTTAGTTAGGTTTAATTAGTTCTAAGTTCTAGGGGACTGATGACCTCAGATGTTAAGTCCCGTAGTGCTCAGAGCCATTTGAACCATTTCAAGAGGTGGGAAGCATCATCGCGAGAACGTTGCACAAATCTGTGCGATTTCCCGCTTGCCGACCGGCTGGACACAGCTGTCACACCTGCAGTGTTGGACGAGCGGAAACTCTTGTTCGAGGTGGCCGACGGGTGACAATCAGACACTTCGCTAATCAACAGGACCTCTCTGTTGGTAGTGGTTGGTCAGTTGGTTTAAAAGAGGACGGAAGGGACCAAAGTACGAGGTCATCGGTGTCTGTTGGTTGTGCTGACACGCCCGGGAGTACGAATGGGTGGGGGACCCTTTAAACTGGCTGCCGAGAAGTGACCGTTTCTTGACCGTGCGCCCTGCCCACACCACGTACCTGGTAATCCCGCGGCGGTCGTACTGTTCTGCTCCACACGCTGTTGGCTTGCCTGAGATTATCTATTGAAATACGCAAGCGGGTTTAGTGGAGCCACCAGGCCCCCACAACGGCACGAGTGGTCGACTGTGAAGAGCGGACAAACTGAATAGCTGGCCGGCGGCCATTAGAGTGGTAAACTGACGCGCGGAGTTCGAATGTTTACACATCGCTTTTACTTATAAAATGCCTTCCCTTGAGTTAGGTCGCAAACATAATGCCTCATTTAATTACGTTACTACAATATACTTTTTAATTTATGAACAACTAGTCACTGTTTATGAATTTATTACATGGAATCTGCCGTAGCTAAAAGTTATGTACTGAACCCCTAGCATTTTTCGCAGTTCATTTTCGATAGATGTACGCAAAATGCATCAAAATACTCGAAGATTTTCCCACTATATTAACAGATATTTTCTGACTCTACCTTGCTTTAGATTTTATGACAAGAAGTGCGTTATATATGGCATAGTGCTTTGGCAACTTACGACCAAATTATCAAGTTTCAACTTAACCTAGACCATGAAAACACTACCGATCAGCCAACTTTCTTCAAAATGATCAGAACATATAAAATGGTATTCTGTCGGTCGGAAATCTTGCCTCCTGACAGCGTGTAACTATTTTTGCAACAACTGTGGTTTTGAGAAAGGAAACCTGCAAATAGATGCACAGACATTATGCTAATACCGTGTTACAAAAACATTTGTTAAGCAAGTACACTGACATATAAAACAACTTAAAATATCCACATACCTGTGAAATGTAATATTCGTTCCTTTCTCGAATTTATTTGTACAATTAATCGCTGCACAACTCTTCACCATTGTACTTCTTTTGACTGGAACGTACAGACAGTAGAATTACGAGTAACAAATACTGTATGTACTCCCCAACAAATACACAACGTTGAATCAGGGTATTCATAAACAACAATACTACACAACACATCAGACTACAACCACTATAATGGCGTCCAGCCGAAGGTTCAAATTATCCCGCGATTGCAGCGCCATCAGTGAGTCTAGTTATTTTTACACGGTCTTTGGGAGACACTCAACGTTAAAACACGACACTGTTCTACGTCTGGTATGAACAACTATATTCTCAGACGACTAGAGGAAAATCGCAGGTTGCACTGTTTACATTCTAAGTCATAAATGTTTATCCCAATTAACAATCTTGATGGTTATCTGTCAACAATATCACTCAAGATGAGCGTACGCGTAACCGACACGACGCGGGTGATTGTTGATGATGCGGAAGCCGAATGATCGAACGAAAGTTCTTACGCTCGTCACACATACAGATATCTGGTAATAGTCCTCTTTGACCCTAGTAATGATATAGCACTGTTCGTAAAGTTAATCCTTCAGTTCTTACTTGTACGAGCGTGCGCGTAAACCGTCGCGGCGCGGCTGATTGTTGATAATGCGGAAACGCGATGACGGAACGCACGTTCTCACGCTCGCTACAAGACGTTGGCATTTCACTGCACTCTTTTGTGGTAACTAATTTCTACTGATTCACGTCGGTTCATTCTGGGAGACCGAACACGGCGCGGATGATCGCTGCTGTGCGACACGCAACGAGAGGAAACATAAACACGTTATCGACGGCACTGCTCATTTTTTCATTACTTCTTGACGCACTTTCCTCTGAATCATTTCCATATTTTATCACTTTACTGTAACAGCACTTGTAGCAACACTTCAACCTGAGTACTAAAAAAGCCTCTCACATGCAGAGCTGTCCACAACACAAGATAACAGTTCTGTGTCCCGCACACGACTCGACAGACGCGACTGCCCGCAAAGATACTCCACAACTAAGCCAGCGATGTGACAATACGCTTACACACTTATCCACGAGTTGGAATATTCAGAGGTGTGTACACGCTGGGTTGCCCGCCTTCTAACGGAAGATCATAAAGAGCTACGAAGAATCATCTATGCGGAATTGCTTGCGCGTTACGAGGCTGATCATGACAATTTTTAGTAGAACATCGTCACAGGCGATGAAACGTGGGTTCACCACTTCGAACCGGAAACAAAACGGCAGTGCATGGACTGGAGCCTCTCCTCCCAAGCCGCTTCGTCAGTCGCTAAAGTCATGCCGACGGTATTCTGGAACGCTGAAGGGGTTATTCTGCTTGATGCCCTCCCACACTCTGCAACGATCAACTCTTAATCGTATAGTGCTACCCTCAGGAAACTGAAGAAACGACTTCAGTGTGTTCCTTGGCACAAAAATGAAAACGACATTCTCCTCGTCCGTGACGGCGCAAGTCCTCACACAACTCTGCACACACAACTTCACTGGACCGTTCTTCCTCATCCACCCTACAGCCCGGACCTCCCGCCTTCCGGGTTCCATCTGTTTGATCCAATGGAGGATGCGTTTTACGGGAAGCACTACGTGGGTGATGGGGAGGTTATCGATGCAGAAAGACGTTGGCTCCGACGTCGAGCAGTAGAGTGGAACCGTGCGGCAATACAGGCCCTTCCAGTAGGGCGGCGCGGGGCCGCTGCATCGAACGTGGGTCACGCTGAATAACAGTCTTGTAGCGCAGTGGGGAGTAATATGGTGTACGGGGTGTTACAAAAAGGTACGGCCAAACTTTCAGGAAACATTCCTCACACACAAAGAAAGAAAATATGTTACGTGGACATGTGTCCGGAAACGCTTAATTTCCGTGTTGGAGCTCATTTTAGTTTCGTCAGTATGTACTGTACTTCCTCGATTCACCGCCAGTTGGCCCAATTGAAGGAAGGTAATGTTGACCTCGGTGCTCGTGTTGACATGCGACTCATTGCTCTACAGTACTAGCATCAAGCACATCAGTACCTGGCATCAACAGGTTAGTGTTCATCACGAACGTGGTTTTGCAGTCAGTACAATGTCCAGAAATGCAGAGTTGGCAGATGCCCATTTGATATATGGATCAGCACGGGGAAATAGCCGTTTGTATAGAGACAGGTTTCCAGAACGAAGGTGTCTCGACAGGAAGACGTTCGAAGCAATTCATCGGCGTCTTAGGGAGCACGGAACATTCCGGCCTATGACTCGCGACTGGGGAAGACCTAGAACGTCGAGGACACCTGCAATGGACGAGGCAATTCTTCGTGCAGTTGACGATAACCCTAATGTCAGCGTCAGAGAACTTGCTGCTGTACAAGGTAACGTTGACCACGTCACTGTATGGAGAGTGCTACGGGTTGTTTCCGTACCATGTACAGCGTGTGCACGCACTATCAGCAGCTGATTGGCCTCCACGGGTACACTTCTGCGAATGGTTCATCCAACATGTGTCAATCCTCATTTCAGTGCAGATGTTCTCTTTACGGATGAGGCTTCATTCCAACGTGATCAAGTTGTAAATTTTCACAATCAACATCTGTGGGCTGACGAGAATCCGCACGCAATTGTGCAATCACATCATCAACACAGATTTTCTGTGAACGTTTGGGCAGGCATTGTTGGTGATGTCTTGATTGGGCCCCACGTTCTTCCACCTACGCTCAATGGAGCACGTTATCATGATTTCATACGGGATACTCTACCTGTGCTGCTAGAACATGTACCTTTACAAGTACGATACAACATGTGGTTCATGCACGATGGAGCTCCTGCAAATTTCAGTCGAAGTGTTCGTACGCTTCTCAACAACAGATTCGGTGACCGATGGATTGGTAGAGGCGGACCAATTCCATGGCCTCCACGCTCTCCTGACCTCAACCCTCTTGACTTTCATTTATGGGGGCATTTGAAAGCTCTTGTCTACGCAACCCCGGCACCAAATGTAGAGACTCTTCATGCTCGTATTGTGGACGTCTGTGATACAATACGCCATTCTCCAGGGCTGCATCAGCGCATCAGGGATTCCATGCGACGGAGGGTGGATTCATGTATCCTCGCTAACGGAGGACTTTTTGAACATTTCCTGTAACAAAGTGTTTGAAGTCACGCTGGTACGTTCTGTTGCTGTGTGTTTCCATTCCATGATTAATGTGATTTGAAGAGAAGTAATAAAATGAGCTCTAAGATGGAAAGTAAGCGTTTCCGGACACATGTCCACATAACATATTTTCTTTCTTTGTGTGTGAGGAATGTTTCCTGAAAGTTTGGCCGTACCTTTTTGTAACACCCTGTATTGGAAACCTGAGTAGAACCAACCTGTTCTCAGACAAAAAAATTTTTGCATTACTTATTGAACGCCTCTCGTATTGTAGTGTCTTCCACTCTACTAGGCTTTTCTTTGATGAAGATGCGGACTTTCAGCGATGATACAAAGGGGCTTATGTATCAGTTAGAGAAAGGCAACATTGTTCCATAAAAGAGATGAAAAATGTACCGCGCCTGCTCGTCATTACCGATTTCAGCCAAAGTTTTGGTATATATACACGACATGGCCGGAAATGAAAGTGACGGAAGTTGGAGCTCCAGCTGGCCAAGCGTTTAGGAAGAACAGCATTTCTGGCGCGAGCCGGACGAGGCATGAAAGTCTCTGTCACTCTCTACCTGATTAACGTTATTTACTTATTTCTTATTATGAATCTTACAACTTTTAGTGTAACGCAGTCTGAGGCAAGGAACAATTGTATCAGTACAGCATTACAACATTTCATTAGAAGAGGTCCAAATAGTCTTCCATCCTTCACGTAAACTACAAATTTTACAATCTCTCTTGTGGTATTTTTCATGCAAATGGTAGCAGAAAATTTAGTTTTCCATAAACATTTTTTGTTTCTTATATCTTTAGTGTTTTTTATATCTTTACGGTGTATACCTGCAGAAAACTGACAAACATTTGCATCATTTCTCCCAAAAATCCATCGCCTTTAACTTTGTACATCTATCTCTGCTGTGAAAGTAGAACATTAATAGTATTCATGTATGCGGATAATCACACTGAGAACTCGATCTTCAATGTCTTGTTGAGAGAAATACGTTTGCTGAATTTACAGTATCTCTCTTTCATTGAGTGGCAGTATAACTGGTAGCCAGTGCATGACTTCAGATATCAAATACGTAAGCAGTTATTTTGCTTTAAGTTAAGAAGTAATTGTCTCTATACATTTTAATCGGAATTCTTGTAACAGCATGCTTACCGAATATATTACAAAGCACCACGCATACAAATAGGGTTTTCCGGTGCTCATACGCAGAGCTATATTGGTGACGAAGAGGTGAGGTCAAGTCTTTTGGACAGCCCTCTGGACAGACATCATCTGTATACCCAGCAGGAGTATCGCCTTAGAGTCACTACACTACAGTACAGGGTCAAAGTTTGAATGTTACACACTTGCTCCTACGTAGGCGGATGGAGCAAATCGATTGGTTCTTTTTGCATCTGGTATGGTCTACGGTGGGCTTGATGATACTTACGGAGGCACGATTAGTTCATGGGCGATTCCTCGGAAAACCTCACAAAAAGGGTTTCTTTACTATACTTTCGTCGTCAGCAGCGAAACAAAACCCAGTCGAGGATTCCGAGACGGCTATGCATAGCAAATAGATGAAATTTTTACGATATATTCTTAAGATCTCGATGTCGAACACTTTTGAAAATTTTCTATTTATTTTAATCCGTTTCCAAGGTACAGAGGTTCTAACTTTCCCTACTCGTACAAGTAAAACGTAAGCCAAAACGTAGTTTATAAAGTGACGTGGCACTCCCAAATACGGTATAAAGTGTCTCCGTTACCTTTAGGGAACCCAATCTTGTAGTACTGAAGTACATGCAAAAAAATTTTTGCACATAAAATCCGATCTGAGGCGTGAAATTAGTTTAGGGTTGTTTCAGTTTCACTTAAGTAAACCATTCAAATTTTAGTGACTAATGCATTTCTTTTCATACGAGCGATATGCCCTGCTCCAGAAGGAAAAAGGAGACCAACGGAAAATGCTCCTATCGGCGAAAAAAAGTGGGAATGTGTTCCTTTTTATTTAAAAGACTCTGACTGAAAAATGGGATACCAGCTGCCTCATTCTGCCTTCCTCAGTACGTTTAAGAATGTTCCCGAAAATTTTACCTTGAGAACATATTCGTGCCTTTTTATGCTCAAAGAGAAGAACACAGTGGAAGTGACAAAGAAACGGAAAAGTAATAAATAGTGGAAGATAGTAGACAGTGGTATCGTTGAAGAAAGAGCGAAGGAATAATGGCAGTGTGAGAAGAAGACAGTGGCAGTGGAACATAGACTGCAGTGACAGATCAACGTTACGAAAAGAGTGAAGGAGACAGTGCCAGGAGGGGAGGAATAAGGAGAAAGAGAATGTGGTATTGGGTGAGAGCCAGTGATAATGCCAGACAGAATAAATGACAGTGAGGAAGAGAGAGATAGAGACAGCAGCGGCAGAAAGGAACGAATGAGATATTAGCAGTAAGAGAAAGCAGAGGGTGGCAATGACTGTTAGAGGATACTGTAGCAGTGGAACAGAACGAACGAAGGAGACTGTGGCTGTCGCACAGGAGACATGACAGAGAGACACAAAGAGGTAATGACAGTGAGTTGGGCTGAATGACTGAGAAAACACAACTGGAAATGAGAAGGTAAGAGGCGACTTACAGTGGAGGACTGGTGGAGGTGAGTCAGCTGCTGTTAAGCGAGCTTGTGGGACTTCGAGTTGAGCTGCGTGTTACAAAAAGGGCGAAATACGCTCGGATGGGAATTTTATAGGTGCTGAGGAAAGTAGAACTAGGCAGCTGATACCCCAGTCAGGGTCTTTTAAATAAACAGTAACATATTCACGTTTTTTGTGCTCCGAAAAGAGCATTTTTCCTCTGGTATCAGTTCATACTTGTTGAGTACGTCCTGAATAGACTCGTCATTTCGTCAGTATGGCATTTCTGAGCAGACATGATTAACTCGTTAAAGAGAGGTCTTCTACGTTTGCGGCTCTTAGTTTTACGAATTACAACTTTTGCACGAAAACAGAGTCTGTGACTAGAATATAACTAAATTTACTGATAACCTTGTCATGTAATGATTCGGCAAAACTGTCATCTTTTTTGCACCCTAGTTTTCAAACGATGAAAGAAGAATGTTAGTAACGAACACGTAGGGGGAAGCTAAGCACCCTGGCAGGGTGAGCTAAATGAAGCTTATCTGTTACTATGTGGGGAAGAACGGAGCAACATGCTTCTGTTTTCTACTAATTATTCAATATAAGTGTGGCCACATGCGTGAGTATCAGTGATTAACACTAAATAAAGGAATGTATCTAATGATTTTTAGGAGGATGTCTGTTATTTGAAAGAAGATTTTCATCACGGGATTGACGTAATAAATAATGTTCCTCATAAGTAGGGCTAACCACCGAAATGATTTCAAGAGGAATTCGATTTCTATACGCTCACGCAGCCGAATCGTACAAACATACCATCATTTGAGCATCAGACTGACTTCCATATGGACGACGTAATAGTAAGTATCTCTGGCGTAGAAAGATTTGAAAGCAAATAAGTCACCAGCTCAGGATGGAAACCGAATTCGGTTTTATAAAGAATATTTTGCGGTACTGACTCCTGATCTAGTGTGGATCTACCGCGAATATCTCGCCCAGAGCAAAGTTCCAAACGATTGGAAAAAAAGCATAGGTGGCGCCAATATATAAAAACGGTAAAAGAAGGGACCCAAAAAATTACAGACCAATG
This sequence comes from Schistocerca americana, assembly GCF_021461395.2. Taxonomy (NCBI): domain Eukaryota; kingdom Metazoa; phylum Arthropoda; class Insecta; order Orthoptera; family Acrididae; genus Schistocerca; species Schistocerca americana. Next base: position 516,681,320 of record NC_060126.1, read on the forward strand.
TACCTAACATCGGTTTGCTGCAGAATCCTCTAAGATATTCTCAGTTCGAATATACTAAATTTTCTTGAGGTCGAGAAGCTTATGTCCATGAATCAGCATGGTTTTACAAAGTATTACTCGTGCGAAACTCAACTTGCCATTTTTTCATATGATGTACTTCGAACTATGGACGAAAGGCAAAAGGCAGATTGGCTGTTAACGAAGTTCCAGACATGTGAAACATGTTCACAGGTATGAGAGTGGCTCGAAGACTTGTTAAGTTATAGAACCCAATATGTTATCTTCGACTGCGAGTGTTCATCAGAGACGAGGATATCGTCAGGGGTGCTCCAGGAAGTGTGACAGGACCGCTGTTGTCCTCCGTATACATAAATGATTTGGCATACGGGGTGGGCAGGAATCTTTAGTTGTTTGCTGACCATACTGTAATATATTTTGAGATGTCTAAGTTGAGTGACTGCAGGAGGATACAAGATGACTTAGACAAAATTTCCATACGGTGTGACGAATGGCAGCTAGCCCTAAACATGAAAAAACTGTAAGTTAATGCAAATAAGTAGGAAAAACAGCCCCGTAATGCTTGGGTACAGATTAGTAGTGTCCTGCCTGACACAGTCACGTCGTTTGAACAACTGGGTATAATGCTGCATGTGAGGGCTGTGGTAGGGAAGGGAAATGCTCGACTCCTGTTTGCTGGGAGAATTTTAGGAAAGAGTGGTTCACCTTGCAAGGTGCCGGGGCTAGCAGTGTATTTAACACTAAATTCTAGAATCTACACATGTAAATGATGCTCTAAGCCCCCCCTATTCTAACTCCGACTTTTGCTGTTGCACAAGGATTAAAAAATATACGCGAACTGACTGTAATCAACCCTGCAAGTGGAGTAGAAAAGAGTTTGGCACCTGCAATAATTTAATTTGATAAATAAGTTAAATAAAGGAAGGTTTCATTAATGTAGTGAGAAATGATGGGTTGCTCTACCTATTAACAGAATGAAAGTTCTGTCCAAAATAACAATATGATTTATTAAGACTAAACACAAAATAATAAACAAAAACACATGAAACATTTATAATACATCAAATTGGCTCAAATTGGATACACAAACAAAAGCTGTGAAGGTGAAGTTGTCCCTAAACTAGATTGTGAGGTTTATGACGAAGTGGTATGTGGAGCCAATTCCTTGCCACTCAAATCTTAAGAGAGACACACAGGTAACCCAACATTAATTGCTGCTACTTAAGACAGAACAAAGTTAGAAAAAGACGAACAGGCGCACTCTGCTGGGCTCTGATTATCACCTAGGAAAATCCCTACCTGCCGGTGCTGCGGACATACATTACCAAACTGTCTTCTTAACTGCCAGAACATGATCTGGCGTACCGGAGGCGAGGGCTGGTTGCTTCGACGTCCTCGACCGAAAGGGGAGAGCCGACTGCCTAGAGCAACCGTACAGGCCGAACACACAACATTCCCGCCCCCACGACAGTGGCCGTGGTTAATCGTTCCAATCAGCAACTCCAAAACCGGCGGAAAATTCCACTCCATTGCCGGAGCACTACCATTCCACCAATAGAGATTCTTGGCGCCAATTTCTGCGCTGATTTTGCTACGTCACGGAGCTATGCCCTGAGCCAGCCAATCACAGTTACTATTTTGCAGAAAGCGCGGGAATTTTCCCGCCACAACTGCCTGGGTACACAAGTCATTCCCACGCCTCGCTGGTAGCCCGCCAGAAAGTGTTTTCGCTAAGATTCTGCGAAGTAACGGAACCTCTAGCCCAGCCGCTACTTCAGACCCCTCCGGGCGTGTCTTTTGACAATGTCGGCGTCTGCAAAGCATTCACTCGACTTCCTCACACCCGTCGGCTTAACCCTTTGCAGATCAGGAGAGCCCGCCTGTCACCGGACCACCCGGGTGACGAGAGACGCTGCGTGGGAAGTCCGCGTGTGAAGGAACAGCGACCCTTCACTGCATGCAACTAGAGAGGAAAATCGTAAGATAGAAATATGAGAGGGGGCTCATGCCACCTCTCAACCTGTAAAGGAGATCGCATATAGGACGCTGGTGCGACCTGTTCTTCAGTACTGCTCCAGTGATTGGGATCCGTAGCAAGTCAGGTTAATAGAAGACATCGAAACAAGCCAGTGGCTGGCTACTCCATTTGCCACTGGTAGGTTTGAATAACACATCATCGTTACGGAGAACCCGTTCAGGAACCCAAATGGGACTCCCTGGACGGAAGGCGATGTTCTTTTCGAGCAGCACTATTCAGAAAATTTAGAGATCCAGCATCTGAAGTTGACTATCAAACGAATCTACTGGCGCTAACATACACAGTGCCGGCCGTTGTGGCCGAGCGGTTCTAGGCGCTTCAGTCGGGAACCGATCTGCTGCAACGCCCCCAGGTTCGAATCCTGCCTCGGGCATGGATCTGTGTGATGTCCTTAGGTTAGTTAGGTTTAAGTAGTTCTAAGTCCAGGGGACTGATGACCTCAGATGTTAAGTCCTACAGTGCTCAGAGCCATTTGAACCATTTTTGGACCGTTTTGAACCATACACAGAGCATAATAAACACAAATCTACACGAAATTAGGGCTCATATGGAAGCATATAGACAGTCGTTTTTCTTTCGTTCTCTTTGCGACCGGAACAGTTAGTAGTGGTTCAGGGTACCCTCCGACATACGCCGCACGGTGGCTTGCGGAATATCTATGTAGAGTAGTTGCAGATTTAATTCAGAAAAATCTACGCACACGGGAAAAAACTAAACACAGTAAATACCTTTATTGAAAATAACAAGAAATACATGAAGCACTAAACTCTCTCAAAAAAAAAAAAAAAAAAAAATGAAATGGCTCTGAGCACTATGGGACTTTACTTCTGAGGTCACCAGTCCCCCAGAACTTACAACTACTTAAACCTACCTAACCTAAGGACATCACACACATCCATGCCCGAGGCAGGATTCGAACCTGCGACCGTAGCGGTCGCGCGGTTGTAGACTGTAGCTCCTAGAACCGCTCGGCCACTCTGGCCGGCTAAACTCTCTCAGTTACAAGTAATACATGTATGGTGAATTCGCAAGATACTGGGAAACACAGGGTAAAAGAGGCGCTACTTCCAGAGGTTCCAATTGAATCGACTTTAAATGATGTGGCAGAAATAATTGCGTTATCCACGGTATTAAGGAGAGGTTTGACATTCACCAGACTCAATACGTGCACCGATTAAGTTAACGAGCAAGTCACTAACTAAATGTACTGTAACAAACGTTGAGTCCCGAATGGCGAAAGACTTTAAATGAAACATTGAAAATCATGACTACGACTGTGAAACGACAGTAATTTGGTCGCTAGGTTTCTAAATTTTACTCCAAAGAAACCGTGTACCAGGGCCAGCGCTTACTTGTTTGACCTAGCAGAAGAGAAAAAAATTTACACACTACACCCCTCCTCTCGTCTCATAAACCTTAGAAAGAGCCACGCCACATATTGCCAGACAAGGAGAGCTCTATTCTTGGCGTTAACCTAGCAGACATGAGCAAATGTTCGTTTCTCTTCTGCCACTCTGATTATTTCTTCGAAAGCGTCTTAACTCTTGCCACGACATTGGTAAACACTTTAGGTGTTGGTACGTCTGCTGGAGAACGTAATTTCCTACTTAATCAGCAGGCTGTGAACTCTTGACTGGGCATAAACGATGACCGTCAATTTCTGAGCTGTCTCTTCTAGACTGCTGCCATGGCAGCTGTTAATAAGTGAAGTGTCCCGCCCGGCGCGTACTGCCAAAAGCGAACCATGACGAATGCCGGCCGGGCTAGTAAAGCGACTGCCGAGGGCAGAAGGTTCTGCGGACACTCTGCTGTACACATTACGTGAGCTTTCTTGTCTGCAGAGCGCAATTCGCACGTGAAACTCGGCCATCCGAACATTACCTCTTACGAACGAAGAATTATAATTTCAATAAGATCTTGTTCCTTGACCTGTTCAGAGCGGTATCGAATTGTCTATCTAGACACTGTTAAAAGAAGTTAATTACGAGGATGACTGAAGTTACTTCTCCTTACACTAAAATTACTGGCGCAAAACAGTCCGAACCGAGTTATGGTCACAGCCGGCAGATGTCTCAGTCTAAGTACGATCAGTGAGAATACGCCGGCTCCTTCCCAAGTTCCTTTTATTAATCTGCCTCTTTGTCGTCCTTTGTCGGTTTGGATTTTCATATTAACAGGATTAGGAAAGGAGTCAGAAGTGCGGCCATAGATTATCATTTATGAAATATGCAAACCCAAGGAATACAATGGCACGCTTCTTTTTGAGGAGTTGATTATATTCGTGAAAATTTAGCAAGTGCCAAAAGCCAATGAACAATTTTGAAAAGTAAAAAGGTATGACAGGGTTCTGACAGATCTGCCCCAATGATTTTTGGTTTTGTTCTGTTGATATATGCTCTAATGGGCACAGTGGCAGAAGAAGAAGAAGAAGAAGAAGAAGAAGAGAGAGGTTAGAGGATCTTTTGCCGGGACGTACAGACTGCATCAGTTTGACGTCCAATTAAGACAGAGATAACTGATGTAGCCTCTCGACATAGGCACCACTACACCACTCTAGTGTTACAGACATGAACAAGATCTCTGAAACATGATAGCAGTTATTTGTTTGTGGCGAAGACGATGATGGGTGTCGCCGAAAGCTCCACGTTTTCTCCATATCTGATGTGCCAAGAATACCTTTTTTTTTATACGAGGCACGTTTGAAAATAAGTTCCAGTTTGAAATATGGCCGCAAGAACTTGGCTGTTGCTGTACTGCACAAGCTCGCAAACCACTTTGAACTGTTTGGTATCAACAAACGCCATTACGGTGGCTTTCTCTATATGAACGTTTATTTATACGTGTTTAAAGCGGGCCAGGCGATTGAAAATGCCGCCGCTTGTGAAATATATGTTGTTAGTTGGTTCTTAAATGGAAGAGAGATTAAAGCTGCTCATTAGTGCAATGTATGGCGAAACGGTACGAATGCTGGAATGGTCATAAAATGGTATAGAACATTTAAAGATGGCCGAACAAATACGAATGATGAGAACCTAAGTCGGCGACCGTCAGTCATTAGTGATGACCTGGTGCACAAAATCGATGAAAAAATTCCAGAAGACAAATGCTAAAAAATTTAGCTACTGTCTCATGTTCTGTATGAAACTTCCACCTAACTCTTACAGTATCGCAAGTTAAGCGCACGATTCGTTCCAAAAATTCTGACTGACTTGTACAAAATCGATAGCTCAACCAATGCAATGACTTTCTTCCAGAGGTACTGTGTCGAAGAAAAATTTTAATAAACCAAATTGTGACAATAGACGAAACGTGGGTTGCTCATGTTACACCGGAATCAAAACAACAGTCCTTGGAGTGGAACTATTAAATTTCTCCCAAGAAAATGAAGTTGCAGCAAACGATTTCAGTCCGACAAAACATATGTACTGTGTTTTGCGTTAGGCAGGCTGCTTTGATCGTCGATTTTTTGCTTCGGGGTGGCAACGTCAATGCAGACAGTTACTGCATGATCTCAAAGAACCTATGCGACGCAATGCAAAAGAAAAAGCGTGGAATGTTCATTCGAGGGATCGTTTTGCTGCACGAGAATGACTGTTTCCATGTGGCTCTCCGCACTCAAGATGCCACCGCGTCGTATGAATGGAAACAATGTATTACCCTCCTTACAGCCCTGATCTAGCATCTTACGACTGTTATTTGTTCCTTCATATAATTAAAGACTTTGCCGGTCAGTGCTACATCTATATCTACATGCTACTGTGGAATTCACACTGAAGTGCCTGGCAGGGGGTTCATCGAATCACTTTCGCATTGTCCACTGTTCAATTCCGTAACAGCGCGTGGGAAGAACGAACACTTAAATCTTGCCTTGCGAGCACTGATTTCTCTTATTTTATCACTTGCTCATTTCTCCTTATGTAGGTGGGTATCAACAGAATATTTTCGCATTGGTAGGAAAAGCTGGTGACTGAAATTTTGTGAAAAGGTCTCGCGTCAACGAGAAACGCCTTTGGTTTAGTGACTGCCGCCGCAACTCGAGTACCGTATCGCTGGTACTCCCTTTATCTCATGACAATACAAAACGACCTGTCCTCCTTTGGAGTTTTTCGATGTCCACAGTCAATCCTATCTGATATGGATCTCATACTGCGCACCAATATTCCGAAAGAGGACAGACAAGCGTAATGTAGACAGTCTTATGACATCTTCGAAGTGTTCTACCAATGAAACACCTCCCCCCCCCCCCAAAAGAAAAAAAAATTATCTACGTGACTGTTCCAATTTGAGTACGAAGTTAAATTGACAGCTTTCAAATCCGTGTGATTTATGATATAACAGTAATTCAGTTGATTTCTTTTGGCACTCTTGTGAATGACATCACACTTTTTATTGTTTAGCGTTAATTGCCACTTTTCTACACTATGTAGACATCTTGTCTACGTAAATAATTTTGCAAATTGTTTCGATCTTCTGATGACTTTACTAGACGGTAAATGACAGCATCGTCTGCAATCAGTCTAAGACGAGTTCTTATATTGTCTTCTAAATCGTCTGCATATACACTGAAGAGCCAAAGAAACTGGTACACCTGCCAAATATCGTGTAGGGCCCCCGCGAGCTCCCAGAAATTCCGCAACACGTTGTGGCATGAACTTGACTAATGTCTGAAGTATTGCTGGAGGGAATTGACACCATGAATCGTGCAGGGATGTCCATAAATCCGTAAGAGTACCAGGGGGGGTGGAGATGTCCTCTGAACAGAACATTGCAAGGCATCCCAGATGTGCTCAATAATGTTCATGCCTGGGAAGTTTGGTAGCCAGCGGAAGTGGTTAAACTCAGTGTTCCTGCAGCAACTCTGTAGCAATTGTAGACGTGTGGGCTGTGGCATTGTCCTGCTGAAATTGTGCAAGTCCGTCGGAATTCACAATGGACATGAATGGATGCAGATGATCAGACAGGATGCTTACACATGTGTCACCTATCAGAGTCGTATCTAGACGTATCAGGGATCCCGTATCACTCCAACTGCACACGCCCCACGCCATTACAGGGCCTCCACCAGCTTGGATAGCCCCTGCTGACATGCAGCGTCCATAGATTCATGAGGCTGTGTCTACACCTGTACACGTAACTGAAAGCGGTTGCTCTTGGAATGTTAATTAACAAATCCTGGATCGTAATCTTGTTACGTTTAACTACTATTCTCATGAAAATGTGAGTATCCATGATAACAGAAGTTTCGTTTCCGAAAATCAGCTGCTGTGAAATTGTTTCACAATTCGATAAATAACTCAAATAAAAGTAAGAAAAAAATAATATCGAGACAGGAAGAAACGAACTGCCAACAACACATTTCTAAACGTAATACTAAAGAGCAACCGCCTTCAGTTATAAATCTTGATTATAAAATGCACGATGCGTTTCGAGCCCTGGGTGCTTTGATAGCCTACGTCAACTTAACATTTCGTTTTATTCTGGACTGTTTCTGGTAGAACATTTTGACACAGCACATTTTCGAACTGAATTTGACTTATGTTCGAAAATGTGCAGTTGCAATTTCACCTATGATTCCCCCCCCCCCCCCCCCCCCCCTCTCTCTCTCTCTCTCTCTCTCTCTCTCTCTCTATATATATATATATATATATATATATATATATATATATATAGTGGACCATTGAGGGCGTGTTCGGGCCATTTTTAAATTAAAATACAGAACGTAGGTACGTTTGAACATTTTATTTCTATGTGATACATGTACCTTTGTGAACTTATCATGTCTGAGAACGCATGCTGTTGCAGCGTGATTACCTGTAAATACCACATTAATGCAATAAATGCTCAAAATGAAGTCCGTCAACCTCAATGTTCGCACATGCATTGACAATGCGCTGACGCATGTTGTCAGGTGTTGTCGGTGTATCACGATAGCAAATATCCTTCAAATTTCCCAACAGAAAGAAATCCGGAGACGTCAGATCCGGTGAACGTGCGGGCCATGGTATGGTGCTTCGAGGACCAATGCACCAGCCATGAAATATGCTATTCAATACCGCTTCAACCGCACACGAGCTAAGTGCCGGACATGACATCCATCTTCTTGGAAGTACATCACCATTCTGTCATGCAGTTAAACAACTTGTAGTAACATCGGTAGAACATTACGTAGGAAATCAGCATACATTGCGCCATTTAGATTGCCATCGATAAAATGGGGGCCAATTATCCTTCCTCCCATAATGCTGCACCATACATTAACCCGCGAAGGTCGCTGATGTTCCACTTGTCATAGCCATCGTGGATTTTCCGTTGCCCCATAGTGCATATTATGCTGGTTTACGTTACCGCTGTTGGTGAATGACGCTTCGTCGCTAAATAGAACGCGTGCAAAAAATCTGTCATCGACCTTTTTCCCCTGTGCCCAGTGGCGGAACTGTACACGACGTTCAAAGTCGTCGCCATGCAATTCCTAGTGCATAGAAATATGGTACGGGTGCAATCGATGTTGCTGTAGCATTTTCAACACCGACGTTTTTGAGATTCCCGATTCTCGCGCAATTTGTCTGCTACTCATGTGAGGATTAGCCGCGACAGCAGCTAAAACACCTACTTGGGCATCATCATTGCAGGTCGTGGTTGACGTTTCACATGCGGCTGGACACTTCCTGCTCCCTTAAATAACGTAACTATCCGGCGAACGGTGCGGACACTTGGATGATGTCGTCCAGGATACCGAGCAGCATACATAGCACACGCCAGATGGCCATTTTTATCACAATAGCCATAAATCAACACGATATCGACCTTTTCCGCAATTGGTAAACGGTCCATTTTAACACGGGTAATGTATCACGAAGCAAATACCGTCCGCACTGGCGGAATGTTACGTGATACCACGTACTTATACGTTTGTGACTATTACAGCGCCATCTGTCACTAAACGAAAGAAGTGGTCCAACTAAAACATTGATATTTCTTTACGTACTACGCGATTATGTAGTAAAAAATGGGGGTTACTATTTTAAAAAACGCAGTTGATATGCGTTTGACCTACGGCAGCGCCGTCTAGCGGGCCAACCATAGCGCCATCTGGTTTCCCCCTTCAAGCTACACGAGTTTCGTTCGTTCTTTGTCATTTTTTCGTTTGATGCTTATTTCGTGAGATATTTGGTTCGGTCACTATAAATGGACGACCCTGTATATATATATATATAAAGTGGGGCTGGTCATAATGCGCCAGGAACTAACAATCCCTGGTTCTAAACACCCAGTGGAAACACTGGACCAACTTGATTACAAGCAAGTATGACTCGTGCAAGTAATAACAACATTACCCCAGGTGGTAACCAATCCACCCATCAACAGATGGCAACCAGGAATTCGGATTCTGGGGAACCTGGACTTACACGATTACATCAGAGAAAGTCGGAGCTCTCTGGCAAACTTCCACTTAGAACACCTACATACATTGGAACCTTTAACATAAATACATTAATCCAACCAGGAAAACTTCTAAACCTTACAACAGAACTTGAAAAGCAAAAGATAGTAATACTAGCAATACAGGAGACACGTTTTACAGATGAAGAAACATCAGATTATGGCAACTATCGCATCTTTAAGAGCAAGACGGATAAACGAATCGGAAGAGGAGCCCCCCATCTCGGGATGGCGTTTATCATACACAAGAGCGTGCTCAGCTCCATCAAGGAAGTTACTCCCGTAAATAATAGGATAATGACGATGCGCTTACAATGTGCCAACAAAACATACACAATGGTTAATGATCATGCTCCCACAAACGGAGACAACAAGAAAAACCCCATAGAAACAGAAAAGTTCTGGGAAAATTTGGAGAATATAATGGCCAAGATTCCAAAAGATGATACAAAAGTTCTACTCGGCGATTTTAATGCCCAAATTGGTAGAGAGAAAATCCACCAAAAAACCGTAGGCAAATATCCTGCACATAAATTTACCAATAAAAATGGCACAAGGCTCGTCGAACTATGTAAGCAGAATAACCTGAAGATAATGTCAACATCTCTAAGAAAATGTCCAAGAAAACAAAAGACATGGAGATCTCCTATACAACAAATTGGCGAGTTTCAAATAGATCATGTGGCGATTTCATACCCAGTACAAAAAGAAATTTACGACGTCCAAGTACGCAGAGGAGCAAACATTGATTCAGACCATTACCTAACTAGAATTAAAATCAAGTTTACAGCACGAAGAAGTCATCAGAAGAAAACAGAAATACAGAAATATGACACCAAGAAGATTAAAGAATCTAAAGTAAAAGAAGAATGGGAGAAGGAAAAGGCAAACACATGGGAAGAATTTCATTCTAAAATCACGCGAATAGCTAAGGAAACTATTCCCTTGAAAAAGATATTCAAACACCCTTGGTGGGATTCAGACTGTGAAAATGCATTGGAAAGGAGAAAAAAGGCATTTCAAGAATATAACAGTAAAAAATCACAAGAAAGTCTACATTTATTTAACGAGGTTAGAAAACAGGTTTCAAAATCTATTAGGCAAGCAAAAAGGAAGTACACAAAGGCACAACTGGATGCCATAGAAGAAAATTTCCAAAACTATAATACAAGAGACTTCTACAGAACTTTCGCAGATAAAATACGAGGATATATCCCTCAAAATTTATGTTTCAGAAAACCAGAAGGTAAATTAGCCCTAACAAACCAGGAAAACTGTCAAGTATTGGCTCAATATTTTTCTAACCTACTAAATTGCCCAGAACCTAGTTTAAGGTTTCCCAAAGAAATCAGTGCCAACGCTCAACCGGATTCATTACCACCAACACAGGAAGAAATCAAATGTCACATTAAAAACTTAAAAAATAATAGAACATCTGGCGAAGATGGCATTGTTGCAGAGCTATTAAAAAACCTAGGACCAAAGACGTTGCAAGAGCTCACAAAAATAATAACAAAAATATGGGAAACAGAAAAATTACCAGAGGATTGGAAATGTGCCTTTATTCACCCGTTACATAAAAAAGGAGACAGAACAAATGTCAATAACTACAGGGGAATCTCACTTTTACAAGTCACCTACAAAATTCTCTCAACATGCCTGCTGAAAAGAACACAAGAGCAGCTGGAATGCCAAATTGGTGATTATCAAGCAGGCTTCCGCCCCGGTCGCTCATGCATAGAACAAATATTTAATTTCAAGACAATATTAAAACACAAAGCAATTAGAAATGCCCCCATAATTTGTACATTTGTAGATTTTAAGAAAGCCTATGACTCAATTGACCGGCAATCTTTGTTTAACATTTTAGAGGAACTTGGACTTGACTCCAAAACACTAAGGCTTATCAAAGAATCACTGACAGACACTGTATCTAAAGTTAAATTCAGGGGAGAAATCTCTGAACCTTTTCTCATAAAAACTGGAGTACGTCAAGGTGACGGGCTATCTCCACTTCTGTTTAATATAGTCCTGGATAAAGTCATTAAGGAATGGGAAAAAGAATTAAAAAATCAATCCTACTGGAAACCAATCCATCTTGGTAGAACCAAAGACAACGTGGAGATATCTTGTTTAGCATTCGCGGACGACTTGGCCATACTTGCAGATGATGAAGAAATCGCCACCAAACAAATAGAGATCCTTAAGGAATGCGCGGATAAAGTAGGTTTACAAATTTCGTTTCAAAAGACAGAATTTTTCTGTACGAAATTCCATATACACAGTTTGAACACAAAATATGGAAAAATAAATACAGTAAAACATTTTAAATACCTAGGTGAAATTTTGGAGCCAACCGGAGGAGAGAAAGTTGCACAGAAGATCAGACAACAGAAAATGAAAAGAGCATATGGTATGACACATGAAATATACAATAAAAAATGCATCTCCTCGAACACAAAAATCAGACACTACTGCGCAGTAATTAAGCCAGCAGCACTATATGCTAGTGAAACGCTCACACTCCACACAAAATGTGATTTAGAAAAAATACTAAAAGAAGAACGCAAAATTATGAGAAAGATTTTAGGTCCAAAATTAACAGAAGAAGGATACCGGATACAATCAAGAAGAACCACAGAAACTATATCAAACCTGGCAGCAGACATAAGAAGGCGAAGATTAAAATTTTATGGACATGTCAGTAGACTTCCCCCCACACGACTCACCAACAGAATTCTCACTTACATAGAAAAAGTCAAATCAACAACACCATGGATTAGCCAAGTAAAATTAGATTTACAAAAAGCAAATATTGAACTTAAAGATGTCAAAGATAGAAAAACTTTTAGAAATAAGGTGGAAAAGTGGATTGTATTGTCGGAGAAGGAAGCACTAAAGAGACCAGGAACAAAATGGACAGAAGAAAGAAAAAGAAAACATGGAGAACGAATGAAAGAAGTATGGAAGAAACGACGTCAGAAAGCTTTGCGTGATCCTTCTGGGTCCATTCGCGATAAATAAATAATAAATATAAAATGGGTATTTATAAACAGACATTGTCCAGAACCATACACCTATGACTATAAACAGCCGAGAAGTAAACGACATGTAAACTTGATGTAGACTGTCAAAGTATCTGAAGATGAGCCTCCAGAACTCGGAATGCATTTTAATAAAATTACGGTTTGTGGTTGAAGGCGGTTGTCCTTTATTGTTACGAATTGATACAGTCATGGAAGAAACACTGCAAACAATGGGTAAAATTCAGTACGATTTACAAATTTGAATGCTACTTACTGAGGTAGAAGAGACGCTACAACGAAAACGGGGTATGTTTCGTAGATAGGTGTTCCCAGAAATTTTCGAGGTCGATTTTTTTTTTCTTACCAAGCCCATAAATGTGTAGACATGACATGCAATAAACTGAAACAGGGATTGAAAAGCCATCAAAACTACGATCCATCTTCTAACAACCCTACCGCAACAAAGATCAAAATTTAATTATGATTGTAGTGTTGCTCACGCTGCTAAATACTGCATTTTCGGGCAACAACAAAGTTATATTATGTGGCAGGTGTCATTAGAGCACAGTTAATAAAGTCACTTCATGTATTAATGAATAAACTAGGCACTCATCTTTTCGTATTTCCCACGCTGGTCTCGTTGTAAAACCATGGCTCAATCGACGAAAATCTAGGTGGTGATGATTCCAAGCTCGGATGCAAAGAGGCCTGGGTTTTATCTGCTATATTCAAAACTTTTATAGATGCGCTTCACAAGCCATTCTTGAAGATTACACTTTTGCAGGACAATGGTGATTTAAAAAAGTAATCAGCACTCCGAATTTAAATTACACTTCTTTTTTATTGCTTTTGTTGCAATATCACGTAACACGCAAAACATCACTTCACAATACAAAACACACTTGAAAACATCGTCCTCACTGTTAAAGTTCACATTTTATAAGCTGACTGCAATATGCGTCTTTCCAACATGACGACCAAGATTTGACTTCTTCAAGGTCCGACTCTCTAGTAACCGCTTACGCGCCCAAAAATCAAGAGTTACAAGTACGTCAAAGATCATAGTAACAGAAGAAAGAATACACATAAGAATAATATCATTGCAATACAAACATATCGATGTATCAAAGTACCTCTACATTAATGAAATCAAATCTGAACGTTGTCACAGAAGTGTTAACTATTCTACAGAAATACAGTAGAATATTGCTGGTATGGAGAGGTTCAGGTGAGGTGCCGTAATGGTTACGTAATTAAAGTACCATTACAAACTCCAGAAAGCACTGGGAACATACGAGTCTGGGGAGACCCGTGGCAAAGAAATGGCATGGCTGCTGCCCAGCCAGTCAGTTGCGATATCACCCGTGACCAATCTCTCTCTCTCTCTCCCCCTGTACATGGGCTCTCCAGGGCTGCTGCAGCGGCAGCGGCTGCGGCGCGGCCGCTGTGGGTGGCCGGGCGGTCGCGCACAGCGTGTTTACAGCCCACTGCTGCCACCGCTGCTGGCCGTCACTCGACGCCGGCGCTGGAAGCCCCGACCGGCGCGGCCCCGCCTGCTCCAGACGCCACCTCCCCGTCCCGCTCCGTCTCTCCAGCCGAGCAGTAACGCGCCGAGCCAGCGGGCAGGCAGTGGTCCTTTTAACGACACACGTCAGCGAAATAGAGAGTCTGAACCAAATCAGCAAAACAGGTATCTCGCGACGTCAGTCTTGTACGAGGCACGTCTTCGCCGTTCTAATACGAAATAAATATCAAAAACACCACAACTCTATTTTTACATGAGAGCCTTGTCCTTTATCAACTTCCAGTATAATTTTCACGCATATCAATGCACTTACTGTACACCGTGAGCAGCTTCTGAAGTCCATCCTCATACACTAGTGGCCATCAAAATTGCTACACCAAGAAGAAATGCAGATGATAAACGGGTATTCATTGGACAAATATGTTATACTAGAACTCACATGTGATTACATTTTCACGCAGTTTGGGTGCATAAATCCTGAGAAATCGGTACCCAGAACAACCACCTCTGGCCGTAATAACGGCCTCGATACGCCTGGACATTGAGTCAAACACAGCTTCGATGGCGTGTACAGCTACAGCTCTTCATGCAGCTTCAACACGATACCACAGTTCATCAAGAGTAGTGACTGGCGTATTGTGACGAGCCAGTTGCTCGGCCACCATTGACCAGACATTTTCAATTGGTGAGAGATCTGGAGAATGTGCTACCCAGGCAGTAGTCGAACATTTTCTGTATCCAGAAAGGCCCGTACAGGACCTGCAACATGCGGTCGTACATTATGCTGCTGAAATATAGGGTTGCACAGTGACCTAATGGAGGGTAGAGCCACGAGTCGTAACACATCTGAAATGTAACGTCCACTGTTCAAATTGCCATCAATGTGAACAAAGACCCACTTGCAATGTCGGGAATATACCGTATACCATGTACACGAGGAAAAGTTTACGTCGGAATGACTGGACGATCAATTAACACCAGGATCAAAGAACATGAGCGACATTGCAGGTTGGGGCAGATGGAGAAATCGGGCATGGCAGAGCACGCACTGAATGAGACCGACCACGTAATAAAATTCGCCGACACGGAAGTTCTGCCTGTAGAGAAGCACTATCACACGCGCTTGTTCAGAGAAGCTGTAGAAATACAAAAACACGCGAACAGTTTGAACAAGAAAGAGGAAAGCCTCAAGGTAAACGGATCCTGGCTTCCCGTACTGCAGCGAACGACCGTCGCAGGTAGCAAGAGGAGAACCGCGGAGAAGCCCTCGGACGTTGGCGCGCCAGGTACATATAGTCTGCGCCCGCGAGCTCGGCTCCAGTTCACCATCGGCAATTGAGGGTGAAGCTTTGACAGAAAAATCATTAGATGAACGTCGGCCGAAGAACCCGAGACAGAAACCAATAGGCAGTTTGTCAACAAGTGGCCACGAAAGCCTTAACAATTTTGAATCAAGGTGACCGACACGTGTAACCAATGGCATCCCAAACCATCACGCCAGGTGATACGCCAGTATGGCGATGACGAATACCCGCTTCCAATGTGCTTTCACCGCGATGTCGCCAAACACGGATGCGACCATCCTGATGCTGTAAACATAACCTGGATTCATCCGAAAAAATGACGTTTTGCCATTCGTGCACCCAGGTTCGTCGTTGAGTACACAGGCGCTCCTGTCTGTGATGCAGCGTCAAGGGCAACCGCAGCCATGGTCTCCGAGCTGATAGTCCATGCTGCTACAAACGTCGTCGAACTGTTCGTGCAGATGGTTGTTGTTTTGCAAACGTCCCCATCTGTTGTCCCAGGGATCGAGACGTGGCTGCACGATCCGTTACAGCCATGTGGATAAGATGCCTGTCATGTCGACTGCTAGTGATACGAGGCCGTTGGGATCCAGCACGGCGTTCCGTATTACCGTCCTGAACCTACCGATTGCATATTCTGCTAAGAGTCATTGGATCTCGACCAACGCGAGCAGCAAAGTCACGATACGATGAACCGCAATCGCGATAGGCTGCAATCCGACCTTTATCAAACTGGGAAACGTTATGGTACGCATTTCTCCTCCTTACACGAGGCATCACAACAGCGTTTCACCAGGCAACTGTGTATGAGAAATCCGTTGGAAACTTTCCTCATGTCAGCACGCTGTAAGTGTCGCCACCGGCGCCAACCCTGTGTGAATGCTCTGAAAAGCTAATCGTTTGCATATCACAGGACTTGTTCCTGTCAGTTAAATTTCGCGTCTGTAGCACATCATCTTCGTGGTGTAGCAATTTTAATGGCCAGTAGTATAGAATTCTACCGACTCATTTTCTAACCATTCATACGCTAACGTTTTCCTCCTAGAGGATGTGAAATTGATTCCGTATTTCTATCTTTCCAGCTTTTGACCCCGTTCTTCACAGGCGACTTCTAATCAAATTTTGTGCCTTTAGAATGTATTAGTTGTGTTACTGGATTCGTGGTTTCTTGCCCGAAACATCACAGTTAACAGCGACTGACTGAAAGAAATCCAGTGTAGCAGAAGTGATACCTAGCGTTCGTCGAGTGTCATAGGCCTCTGCTGTTCCTCATACACTGAAGCGCCAAGGAAACTGGTATACGCATGCGTATTCAGACACACAGATATGTAAACTGTCAGCCGCGCGAAGCAGCCGCGCGGTTTGAGGCGCCATGTCACGAATTGCCGGAGGTTAGAGTCCTCCCTCGAGCATGCGTGTGTGTGTTGTTCTTAGCATAAGTTAGTTTAAGTAGTGTGTAAGTCTAGCGACCGATGACATCACCACGTTCCCTAAGGATCATCAATACGACATTTCGTAATGATGTGGAACCTGTCACTTTAACATAACTTTTCGTTGGACAAAATAATTTTTTTCTTTTTATTTTATTCTCTTACAGTTGCTACTTCATATCTAAGAATTCACCTATTCAGTAGAAGGAGTTGTCACTCAAAAATTGTTTTAATTTGCTTTCAAATGTTGGTTGGCTATCTGTCAGACAAAAGTCTATATGGCAAATGACCAAAGATGTTTGTGGCAGCATAATTCACCCTTTCTGTGCAAAGTGAGCTTTAATCCAGAACAGTGAAGATCATCCCTTCTTCTACTATTGTAGCCATGCACTTCGCGGTTATTCTTGAATTGGAATGGGTTATCAATGGTTGAAATGGCTCTGAGCACTATGGGGCTGAACATCTGACGTCATCAGTCTCCTAGAACTTAGAACTACTTAAACCTAACTAACCTAAGGACATCACACGCATTCATGCCCGAGGCAGGATTCGGACCTCCGAACGTAGCGGTCGCGCGGTTCCAGACTGAAGTGCCTAGAACCGCTCGGCCTCACCATCGGGCCTGGGTTATTAATGATAGATTTCATAAGTGAATGTATGTATTGCGAAGGGACTGTGAATATCCCGAGTTCCTGAAATAAATATCCGCAAGGTGGTCTCGGGTGGCCTCCAGCTATTATTCTGATCACACACTTACGTGCAATGAATACTTTCTCTCTTAATGACGAACTGCCCCAAAATATGATGCCATATGAAAGCAGTGAATGAAAACAGGCATAGTAGGTTAATTTACTGATATGTTTATCACCAAAATTTGCAGTTACCCTAATAGCATAAGTAGCTGAACCCAACCGTTTCAGCAGATCATCCACGTGTTTCTCAAATTCAATTTCTCATCAATGCACACGCCCAGAAATTTTGAGTATTCTGCCTTAGAAACAGACTTCTTTTCATAGTCTATATATATCAGTGGTGTTACGCCATTTACTACACAGAATTCAATAAACTGTGTTTTCTCATAGACATTACTGATAATTTAACTGCCGGCCGCTTGTGGTCGAGCGGTTCCAGACGCTTCAGTCCGGAACGAAGCGGGTGCTACGGTCGCAGGTTCGAGTCCGGCCTCGCGCATGGATGCGTGTGATGTCCTTAGGTCAGTTAGGTTTTTGTCGTTCTAGGTTGTAGGGGGCTGATGACCTCAGATGGTAAGTCCCATAGTGCTCAGAGCCATTTGAATTTTATAATTTAACCAACGAGGACATGGGCTTCCAATTGAGGAGCGTGAGGCGTGGGAGCCAATACGAACTTCCATTAAAGCAGAACGCGATGTGAGGACGCGAGATGAGACAGGCACAGCAGACGAACACACTCCTACTCCCCCTCCTCACGGCCGCAGCGGCACGCACCTCCGTCGCCGAGCGCGGCGAGGCGAGGCCCGACCTCTGAACCGGAAGGCCAAGACGTTGCCAGCACACAGCAGACACATCTTTCCATCAGCACCGCCTGACAACGGTGTGACGGTTATTCGTCGACAATGTCCTGGACCTTCGACGGCTCGATCCGGCAGTACACTCGAGATCCTTGGAAAACCATATTTTGTCTGTTTGTACGTACATGTCTGCAGTTCTCATACTCACTGAAATTCCTGCGTAACAGCACCGTAGCACGCCGCCAGAGGAGGAAAACCAAAAATGGGCAGCCCGTTGATTAAGTCGTGCTGTAATTCGCTTGGTTTATCAGAAGGGGAAGAACGCAGCAGCACTGCGAGTTTATGCAAGTATACGGTGACAGCGGATCATCGCATCAGTCTGGTTAGGTGGCACAGACATTTTCAAAAAAGAAAAAAAAAGAAAAAAATTAAAAGAAAATGGCTTTGAGCACATGGGACTTAAATCTGAGGCCATCAGTCCCCTAGAACATAGAACTACTTAAACCTAAATAGCCTAAGGACACCACACACATCCATGCCCGAGGCAGGATTCGAATCTGCGACCGTAGCGGTGGCGCGGTTCCAAACTGTACCGCCTAGACATTTTCAGTGCGGTGAGATAAGTTAGAATGACGAGGAACGAAGTAGCAGAATACCTTATTGTGAAGAAATGGGGAGTGCAAGAGAAGTGGAGGCCTGGCGCCCGAAGACCGGCATATCACACAATCAAGGGAATAACGGGAAAACTGAAAATCGCTCGAGAATCGGCTTCCAATATTTTGTACGGAGTTTTGTTCAGGACAAAGGCTCGCCGCCCACGGTGTTCCCCGACTGCCAGTGCAGCCGGGATGATGTTGCAGCTGTGTCAAGCTAGTCCAGGTAACTTCCTTAGCCACCCAGTCACCATGAACCACCGCTGCCTGTCTCACTTGAAAGGTCTCTGATGGATTCTTTTCATGTTAATTTCTTAAAACTTTTGTCATTTACGGCATACATTCCACTTCTAAATTTACTGTGGTGTGTCTATCTGGGAGGAGACTGAGCAGTGGAACGTGTTACTCTTACACATAATCAAGAACGATCTGTCACACTACTACACTTTAAAACACAGTTTATATGTAATTCATGTCAGGGTCGCCATGTGTAATGTTGATGAATTAATTCGTTCTGAAAGCGGTGCTGTTATTCAAGACAGTAAAAGCGGGTTAAAAGCCGTGAGCTATCTGGGGAAGTTAACCTTTCATTACTGAGCAACTGTTTCACCAGGTATCCAGTCTAGCTTACCAAATTCCCAACCAGACTAACATTAATTATAATCTTTTAGTAGTCATCTTACGATAACCTGTGATATATATATATATATATATATATATATATATATATATAAAGACAATTTAAATAAAAATAAATAAATCAGTTTATATTTGGACATTTATTTTAACATTGATCATGGTTCCGTTAAAATTTCAGCATATTAAACTTGATTCATAACTAAACTGGTGTGTTATTTAGGACTGTGAAAATATGAGTTTGTAATCTTACGGAACACATCAATTATGGAGCCAAGATTGGGAGACTGCATACAACAAACACTGCATTCATCAAATAACACACGAAGAACGTTGAAACATATGCAAGAGGAAATTAACAACAACCAAACGATTCAATTTTCACCCAAAGAAGTTACGTTCGTAGCGCAACCCTGTCCGTCATGAAATTACCACACTCTGGTATACCAAATTCATACAAAGTCTCTGTGAAACCTTCCCAAAAAGAATAGCTGAGGGCTACTTTGATGATTACAGCACATGCTTCACGTGGTCAACTTGGTTTACACAAAGACTGTAACTCCATAGTAATTCTGATAATTAAAATAAATTACATCGAAACGCAATTTAGAAAAGAAGAACCTCGAACTGGTTACTATTGTCTTACTACTAACGTGATGGGTTAAACAATTGTATAAGCACGTGGGTTGAAGATAAAAAAAGTTGCTATATTGAAAAATATTGTCAAGAGGAGACGTTATAATCTCACGCACATTCGCATTTAAGATTGATGATCTTAGTTAGAGTTACGGATCGTCAACACGTGGTTCCACTTTACTCACAAAGTAGTGACAAAGCTACTACCGGAAGATATTCTGAACTTCACACTCGAATTACACTGCGTTGCAATTCAAGATAACATAAGATATTTTAGATCTAAACCTGAAATAAAGGTGATTAAATTTTCAGTTAGGCTGAACTTAAGAAATCCATTGTCCTACGGACTTAGCAGACACGCACTTAGCCGGAGATCTTACCACTTCAGACGCTCGCCGCGGACAGACTGACCTGGGCCCCTACCGAGGGTACCTCACAGATACAAACGGAAGTGACCAGAGACTCAGCTTCCTATACCAACATGACAACGGACGGACAGGACCATACCAAGAATAGAAACATCTTTGCTTTTATAAAGCGTAGCTACCTGTTCCGACGTTGGTCCTACTGTTATCTAGCAGACAGGCTTGTCTGCTACCATCAAGCATGCAACTAGAAATATATTTGCTCATTCATCCTTTCACACAGAAGGGAAGGGGGATGACAGTACCTTATCATATACAGTATATAAAAGAAAGCGGAAGTAGGTTCCGTATGAGACTGTGTGACATGAATTACATATAAACTGTGTTTTAAAGTGCAGTAGTGTGACAGATCGTTCTTGATGATGTGTAAAAGTAACACGTTCCACTGCTCAGTCTCCTCCCAGATAGTCAGAAACACCACAGTAAATTTAGAAGTGGAATGTATGCTGTAAATGACAACAGTTTTAAAAAATTAACATGAAAGGAATCCAACACAGACCTTTCATAACCCCAACGCTCCAGGAAAAGACTGTGCAGGGAATTTTCTGGCCATGCTAGGACATTCCCAAGCAGGCTTCTCACACCCAACCTAAACAAAAAAAAAATGTAAAGAAAAAGCAGAAGGTCACCAGCTATTCGCTCAGTAATGCAAGGTTAACTTCCCCAGATAGCTCATCGCTTTTAACCCGCTTTTACTGTCTTGAATAACAGCACCGCTTTCAGAACGAATTAATGCATCAACATTACACACTGTAGCCCCGAGATAAAAGGTCGAAGCAAGTGGCGGAAACGTATAGATTCACAACGCCGAAAATGGCGAAAACTCAACCACTTTCGGGCAAGAGGATGCTTAGTTTTTTTCTTTTTTGTGACCATCATGATGTCATCTAGATCAAGGTAGTAACTGCAAAATCGACACTGCAGCTTAATAGTCGTGACAGGGTACGGAAGACCATCAACAAGAAGCGTCAAGGGAAACTGTCAAAGGCATTTTTTTTCATTCATCGCGTCACTGCCCCACCTCATTCTGCACAGGGCACAGTCACGTATGCTGCTTCTTTGGGCTATCAGATTTTGTGTCATATTGGTATTTCCTTATATGGAGCCCAGTGACATCTTACTCTTTCCTCGGATGAAGAAACCTTCAGGATAGAATAGGACTGTTGATACTTTTAAAAATATCTCCGAATCCGTCAATATCGATATTTAAAAATGTATCATTATCGACACTCGCTATATCGGAAATACTATCGATGTGTCCACCGGCGCGGTAGCTCAACGTGTTCGGTCAGAAAGCTCTGTAATAACAATAATAAAAAAAACTGAGCGAAGGGATCAACAACGAACTTCAACGGATGTTATGTGACGTCTGCCACGACCAAATACAACGAACAAAACCCCAAAAGAAAAAAAAAGTGGTAACATGCTTGCCTCCCATTGCAGCGGGCCCGGGTTCGATTCCCGGCCGGATTCTACATCTACATATCTACGTATATACGCCGCTAGCCACCAAGCGGTGTGTGGTGGAGGGCACAATTCGCGCCAAAATCATACTTCCCCCCCCTCTGTTCCACTCACGGTTCGCGCGAGGGAAAACGACTGTCTGAACACCTCAGTACGACCTCTTATTTCCATTATCTTTGAATGGCGATCGTTGCGCGATTTGAAAATTGGTGGTAATAGTACATGCTCTGCATCCTCGGTGAAGATCGGAATTCGGAATTTAGTGAGCAGCCCCTTCTGGTTAGCGCGCCGTCTATCTGCAAGTGTGTCCCACTTCAAACTTTCGTTGAGATCTGGAACGGTCTCGCGATGGCTAAATGTACCAATCACGAATCTTGCCGCTCTTCTTTGGACCTTCTCAATCTCCTGAATCAGACCCAACTGGTAAGGGTCCCATACAGACGAACAATACTCCAAGACTGGACGAACTAACGTATTGTAAGCTGCATCGCTTCAGGATTCTACCAACAAACCGCAATCTAGAGTTCGCCTTACCCGTTACTTGTATAATCTGATCATTCGACTTGACGGACGTTACCGAATCCAAAGACTGATAATTTATTTTGTACTCGTACATTAATGAGGATTTTCGCCTTGTTATGTGCAGTAGATTACACTTACTAATATTCAGAGATAATTACCAGTCATTATACCACGCATTTATTTTCTGCAAGTTCTCACTGATTTGTTCACAACTTTCGTGTGATACTACTTTCCTGTAGACTACAGCACCATCGGCAAACGGTCTAATGCCGCTTTCAATACCATCAACCAGATAGTTTATGTAAATCGTAAAAAGCAGAGGACCTATTACGCTGTCCTGGGGCACACCTGAAGTTACGCTTGTTTCTGTTGAAGTCACCACATTCAGGACGACATACTGCTCCCTGTCTGTTAGAAAACTTTCTACCCAACGGCATATGTCATCGGATAGAGCGTAAGCTCGCACTTTTTGGAGCAAGCGACAGTGCGGAACTGAGTCGAACGCCTTTCGAAAGTCAAGAAATATGGCATCAACGGAACTGAGTCGAACGCCTCGAGAAATATGGCATCAACCTGGGAGCCGGTATCTAGAGCCTGTTGTATACAATGCACAAAGAGGGCCAGCTGTGACTCGCTTGACCGCTGTTTCCTAAAACCGTGCTGGTTTCTGCAGATGAGCTGCTCAAAGTCTAGAAAGGTCATTATGTCTGAACACAAAATATGTTCCATGATTCTACAACAAATCGATGTCAATAAAATTGGCCGGTAATTATGTGTATCCGATCTTCTACCCTTTTTATATATTGCTATGTCCTGGGCCTTCGAGATTTTCTCCGCTGAGGAACTGGCTGTTGTGTTGTCCTCGTCATTATTTCCTCCTCATCACCGGCACGCAAGTCGCCCAAAGTGGCGCCGACTGAAAAAAGACTCTCTCTGCGTCCGAATTTCCCCGGATGGGGCTTCCCGGCCAACAATACCACAAGCGGATTTCATTTTTACTATCGATCTATCGATATATCGACAGAAGAAATATCGACTTACCAGCTAAAATAATATGGGTTGCACACTGTAAATATAC
The DNA here is from genome assembly GCF_021461395.2 of Schistocerca americana. Classification (NCBI taxonomy): domain Eukaryota; kingdom Metazoa; phylum Arthropoda; class Insecta; order Orthoptera; family Acrididae; genus Schistocerca; species Schistocerca americana. Next base: position 516,705,004 of record NC_060126.1, read on the forward strand.
TGCCAGTTTTAGAGCTGTATATTCAAGCATCGATTTATTGTTAGATATCACGTGCATCAACAAGCTAGGAGCTGCTTATCCCCCTTAGAGCAAGAACTGAAAGAAAAACGATGCACGTTCACGCCTGGCGATAATGACGTTGCTAACTATGGTAGCTGCAGGTAAGTGGCACAATGGGTCCATCGTTCGGTTTCGTCACATACTGGATTTTTCTGGAAAACTTCATGTCGACTTCTCTGTTATGTTTTTTTTTATTATTGTTTTTTTTCATATCTGCAAACTCCAGCTTCCCGTCACACGTCTCCACTCGCTGCAAAGACCAATCTTGTCATTTAGATTCTCGTTCATCAGTTTCAGCAACTGTTTTTGAAGAATGCCAATGTGAATAAATAGCACACTAGTTGCATTAAAAATTGTTTTTTAACGCAACTGGTGTGGTACTTCACCACATCGGATATTTTATCAACAGCACAAGTGTGAAGGGGCTTGGGGTCAGCACTTTGCTCTCCCGATTGTCTCCGACTTTCTTGACCTTGGAGCTCTTCAGCTGGAATCACGATACTGAGTGCACCGCACTTCAGTCCTTCCACCAAGGAAAACACCTTGTCGGTACCACGAATCGAACCCGCGTCCTTTGCATGGCAGTTAGACTTGCTGACCAGTGAGCTACGGAGACGGACTAACGATAGCAAGAGTGTGTTAAATTATTAGTGTAAAATTTTTATATTCCACTCGAGAAGAATACAGAAATAACAGCAGAAAACGCAGTAGACTTTTACGAAATGTTCTGAAGTCTCCATGCTGCTATTTTAGCGTCTTGGATTACAGATTACACAGAAGTAATAAGGTCTAGCATCTAAAATCCAGTGGACAGAAAGAATGTTAGAGGCAGAACACAACCTCATGTTGGACAAGCATGGAGAAAGAAATCGGCAGTGTTGTTTTCGAAGGAACCATCTCAGCGTTCACCTTAATCAGAAGGGGGCTCCTTGTTCTTCCCGTCCAAAATGTAACTGTCTGGTTCATTACGGGACTTCCCAGCCTTATGGCCTCTCGCACGTGATAACCCGTAGCTGCGCGTGGACACGTTGGGAGAAACCCAGTGAACCTGTCGACCGTCTTGACAAATTTTGATGGCCTTTCCCTCGGTTGCCACTTTGGTGATGTACGAGATCATTTTGTTACGAATAACGCCTCTCATTTGCTCCTGGTGAAGGAAAGAATATGCGAGGAAAGTCCGGAAATGTTTCTAAACTAACCATAGGTGAAGAGCCCATCAGGTAGATCCCAGCCTCTGAATACGGGCATGTATCCCATCGTCCAATTTCCTCTGCCACTCCAGTATGTTCTCTCGCATCGTTTTAAACCTGAATCTTGTCTCTAGTAACCTGATTTATGAATGATGTTTCAATAACACCTAGGTACTTGATTTATTCACCATTGGGAAGACTAATTATGATATAAAATAGGAAGTAACTAGACCTCTAGAATTGGTCGTACAAATGTCTAGGGCGCAATTTACTTTATAGATGAACTGCCTTTATCCATCACGCTCCCAAAAAATCTCAGTCTTCTGATCGCATTGCCTACTACTGATTTTTGGCGTTCGTCCTACTTCATATCGCTTCTTAGTACTGTCTCTGAGCTACTGAAACGATGTGACGAACTCCAGAGTTTCACCTCTAAAATCGGAGCCATCTTTAATTAAACAGAGTGGAGATGTAATCCAACAGTTTGTGGAATTCCTTACGGTCCTGCAAACAACGATACTTTTGTATGGACAACATCATTGTCAGGAAACAGTCTGATAATGTTGCATATACTTTCTGATAAATCATTTATATAGGCTATGTTGGGAACATTAGACATCCTGTTACTTTTCCTTGCGACATAATCGATGTTATTGTTCAGTTATTATTGGTTTTCCGTCTTGAGCTTACAGCTTACTGCAATTTAATTAAAGAGAACAGCAGCAAGCTGAAGACGAAAAAGCATTAATAACTGATTCTATCAGCTGCTGCGGAAGATGGCCATGCTAACAAATACATGATGTTACTCTTGTTTCTGCTGAACATTCACGATCCGTTGTAATGCACTGTTTTATGTTACTCGAAAAACAATCTAACCAGTCACGGGTCTGTGAAGATACTCTGTATGATAGTATCTTGGCTACTGCTTGATAACAGGTTTCTAAAATGTAGGAAGTATCGACCTGTTTATCTGCATCTCATATCTGCAACTTATGTTTCTCTATAGTGGTTCATCTTGAATCCGTGCTCATTCTTTTCAGATGAACTTTTCGCTAAGGAAGCTTGATTATCGAATTTCTTCTCTATCTGCTACCGGAATTTGAGTATTAGAAGTACTTTCTGTCTCGAAGGCAAGACTTCGGATACGTGCCTGCAAGCCAGGTTCTTTAGCTTTAACGTTCAAAGAGTCCACATGATTTTGCGTTGTACCGACAAGTCTCAACAGTCTTTTTCGAAAGACGTCATCGTCGTCTTTGATTGCTAAAATCTGTTTCTTTATAAAATTCACTATGACTCAATCCCTTTATCCAATTTCAAGCGAAATGCATCGAAATATTTGTGCTTCGACACCTGTCAAAATTTTTAGTGGTGTTCAGAGAGGCGGTTAAACTTCAATGTGATGAATACTGTTTCAGAGACGTTGCTGAAACTGTAAGATTAATGTACAACTGTCCGCCGCCGATAGCTGAGTGGTCAACGCGACAGAATGTCAATCCTAAGAGCCCGGGTTCGATTCCCGGCTGGGTCGGCGATTTTCTCCGCTCAGGGACTGGGTGTCGTGTTGTCCTGATCATCTTCATTTCATCCCCATCGACGCGCAGGTCGCCGAAGTGGCGTCAAATCGTAAGACTTGCACCCGGCGAACGGTCTACCTGACGGAAGGCCCTAGTCACACGACATTTAATGTACAACTGGGACCTGCGTGCTAATGATTGTCTAACACGCTCAAAACAACAAGATATTGCACCAGTAATCTCTGCAGCTTCACCGAAAGGACCAGTCCGCTCATCCGGAGTGTCTTCCGCCGGTCGCTCGTACACCAAACGCTTCTTTTTTCCCGCCATCTCCCCCCCCCCCCCCCCCGTTCTCAGAAAGAAATGGCTGTTTAAAGACCGTCTCTGAACATGACAAGCGTCAAACTCTTGATGGAGCGTTACCGGGGAAACCTATGACATGTCTGACACATGAAAAAGTTTTTGTTTTTATTTCTCCTCAGAACTCTAAAATTTTGTATGCGTCATCACTCAACGGGGTCTAGTGAAGCAGGGGATACAACCCGTCGGCTTTGACCAATGACGTCATACATTAGTCATAGATAGTAATTTCTTCACTTCGAGGCATAGATAATAAAACACTTCTGTGTTCCGGATAAGCGCTATTATGGTACATTAAAATTATTTGTAATGATATTGAGGTAATTTGGAGTATTAGTTTGTTATTGTAAAACAATGTATACTGTCTTATTTTCGTTTATAGGAATGGATTTGTCTGTTTGTGGGTATGTAATTTTCGTTACTGTCTGTCTAGGGGAGCTTCGGTTATTCCTCGATCTTTCCGTGTGCTAAGTTCACTTTTCCATTTGCTTCTTTCACTGTATTTCACTATTTTGACATATTTCACTGTTTTATTCCACCAATATGTGTATTTTCGTGTTGTGAAGTACGTAGTAGAAATTTCTCAGCTGTCGATCTTCTTTCGTTTCCCAGCACTAGTATCAGTACGACATTTTCGAATGTGTACTTGCTATATCACAGGCGAAACCCCTGACACAACTAAAATTTGTATCCCGTCCTTCACTTCGCCTTTACACCGACACTATACGAGGTGTGGCTAGAAAAAAACCGGACTAGTACTGGTGAAACAATAAAACGAATGCAATAAGGCTGAAAGTCGCGTGGCCTGTCACGCGACTCTCGCTCCGCCTACTGCTCGAGTTTCATCTGCCTCCTGCACTCAGTCTGCCCGTGGCGTCTGTTTTAAGTAGTTGACGTTTTGTCTGTGCGTCGGAAAATGTTGAGTGTACAGAAAGAACAGCGTGTTAACATCAAATTTCGTTTCAAACTAGGAAAATCTGCAAGTGAAACGTTTGTAATGTTACAACAAGTGTACGGCGATGATTGTTTATCGCGAACACAAGTGTTTGAGTGGTTTAAACGATTTAAAGATGGCCGCGAAGACACCAGTGATGACACTCGCACTGGCAGACCATTGTCAGCAAAAACTGATGCAAACATTGAAAAAATTGGTAAACTTGTTCGACAAGATCGCCGTTTAACAATCAGAGCAGTGTCTGAGTTAACAGGAGTTGACAAGGAACACGTTTACCGATTTTTTCAATGTTTGCATCAGTTTTTGCTGACAATGATCTGACAGTGCGAGTGTCATCACTGGTGTCTTCGCGGCCATCTTTAAATCGTTTAAACCACTCAAACACTTGTGTTCGCGATAAACAATCATCGCCGTACACTTGTTGTAACATTACAAACGTTTCACTTGCAGATTTTCCTAGTTTGAAACGAAATTTGATGTTAACACGCTGTTCTTTCTGTACACTCAACATTTTCCGACGCACAGAGAAAACGTCAACTACTTAAAACAGACGCCACGGGCAGACTGAGTGCAGGAGGCAGATGAAACTCGAGCAGTAGGCGGAGCGAGAGTCACGTGACAGGCCACGCGACTTTCAGCCTTATTGCATTCGTTTTATTGTTTCACCAGTACTAGTCCGGTTTTTTTCTAGCCACACCTCGTATATGTCAATTGGCGAGCAAGATAGAAATGTTGCGTATAGCTATATAGCTCAAGTAAGGAATGGGATACTATTAGCGTCCAAAGCAACAAGAAAACTGTACCCCATAGTGAAGTACGGGATACAAATTGTACATGTGTCGTCTTCTTGTCTCCGTGTAGTTCAATTCAGGTACAGGTTGCAAAGGTAACGTACGTCTATTTCCACCTTTTCGTTACCAGTGTGCATATGTAGAGGTCAACGGAAGTCTGGTATACATATATTACATACGTAGGTCCATCTGTCATCAGTAATACTGATCTGTACGTAAGAAAAGACTGTTAGTAATAGCGGAGACTAAACAAACAACACATCTACAATTTGTTTCGCGTGTTCCACTTACGGTTTACTGAAGCGGAGGGTACATCGTTGAAGTGAAGAACAGGACAGTAATGCTAGTGAAAACGAAGAAATCGACTTACGACAAACTCTTACTCTGTACCGTACTTAAGCAACACACTTCGAGTGAGCTTTTAATTTGTATCCGGTGTTTCATTTACGGTTTAGTGAAGCAGGGGATACATAGTTCAGGTGAACAATAGGACAGCAATGCTAGTTGAAACTAATAAATCGACGTACGCTGAACTTGTATCCCGTACTGCACTTCTAAAGACTTTCGAGATACAACTGACACACATGTAACGTGATGTATTCTTTGCTAGTAATATATTTCATTCATTTCTTTCCGTGCGGAGAAATACTAAGATACAAACACGCGATATCGTTAACGTGAAAATACTTCTGGCCCTTATATATGTGAAGCACAGTTTTTCTCTCTTGCATTCCTTTGTTTCTGAACATTCTTCTCAGCTCTTTCATCTTTGTAATACATGCTCTCTGGCCAATTCTGACGTCATTGGTCAAAGCTGACGGGTTGTATCCCCTGCTAAACTAGACCCACTCAACGCACCCATACGGTGACTATTTAAATGAAACAATGCGTCCACACTAAGCAGGTACAAGACTGTGGACGTAATAAAACTGCCGTCGTTTACATAAATGAAGGAGAATGAGAGGCGGCCATACTGCAGCATGTTGTTTATGTGCGTGTGTGTGTGTTGCAGGCGGATGTTCCCGACGTTCCAGGTGCGGCTGTTCGGGCTGGACCCCTCCGCCGACTACATGCTCATGATGGACTTCGTGCCGGTCGACGACAAGCGCTACCGATACGCCTTCCACAGGTGAGCTCGCTGTCTCTACTGGGGTGTGTTGGAGGAGCAGTGGAAACTCAGGTCAGCAGAGAAAATAAAAGTGTATGAAGTAAATCCAACGCGAACGAAATTTTGAGTCCATATTAAATTCCTCTCGAGGATGTAGTCGCGAAATGCAAAGTACGTTTCAGCGCACAAGAAAAATTTACATTTTTCCGGTGGACAAAGAAATAACGCAATTAAAACATCGAATGCATTTATTACGACTTCAGATCTATTTTCGCCGACACGTGGAGATGAATATAGTTTGGAACACAGAGCATTTGGAGTTTTCATAGATAAAAATACGGCATCTGATATCAATTAACTTACAGTATGTAGTCAATTAACATACGTGACGTACAATTTTCTGAATCTATGGCAATGACTTGTGGGGTACGAAGCGGCTGTTCCTTATTACCTCTTTTATTTAACATGTAAGTCATAGCAATGTTAAGACGACGGACACAGAAACATAATTCAACTCAAGTCTAATAACAAATTGCATACTATGCCACATACAGACAATCAAGCTCTGTTTCTTAATATTAAAGATAAATTACGATACTTGATTCTCGAAATATGGTATCCTACTGAAAACTTCCTCTTTTTTTTTTTTTTTTTTTTTTTTTTTTTTTTTTTTTTTTTTTTTTTTTTGTCGCGTGTCATGGCATAGAAACGGCATATTTTCGTAGTAAGCAAGTTTAGCTACGAAGGACATCATATACGGCACTTTAACTTCGGGAAGTTGTAGTTCAGTATGACGTCTACTCTGCTCCTAGAAAATGAGAGCACTAGATACATTGTGTTTCTGCAGGTAAAACAGAAGACTGGCAATATTTGTTTCAATTTCTGATTCAGTGCTACACAGGGTGCTCGGGAATTCCCGTTACAAACTTTTAGGACTTGTAGCAGTGGAGTGGTGACTACATAATATTTTGAATAGGAACCCATGTCCGGAAACGTATCGCTTCCGTGCTACAACCATGTCGGTAACGCGACCACTTTTACAATTAATTTATACACTACTGACCATTAAAATTGCTACACCAAGGAGAAATGCAGGTGAAAAACGGGTATTCATTGGACAAATATATTATACCAGAACTGACGTGTGATTACATTTTCACGCAATTTGGGTGCATAGATCCTGAGAAATCAGTACCCAGAACAACCACCTCTGGCCGTAATAACAGCCTTGTTACGCCTGGGCATTGAGTCAAATAGAGCTTGGATGGCGTGTACAGCTACAGCTGCCCATGCAGCTTCAACACGATACCACAGTTCATCAAGAGTAGTGACTGGCGTATTGTCATGAGCCAGCTGCTCTGCCACCATTGACCAGACGTTTTCAATTGGTGAGAGATCTGGAGAATGTGGTGGCTAGGGCAGCAGTCGAACATTTTCTGTATCCAGAAAGTCCCGTGCAGGACCTCCAACATGCGGTCGTGCGTTATCCTGCTGAAATGTAGGGTTTCCCAGGGATCGAATGAAGGGTAGAGCCACGGGTTATATCACATCTGAAATGTAATGTCCACTGTTCAAAGTGCCGTCAATGCGAACAAGATGTGACCGAGACGTGTAACCAATGGCACGCCATACCATCACACCGGGTGATACGCCAGTATGGCGATGACGAATACACGCTTCCAATGTGCGTTCAGCGCGATGTCGCCAAACACGAATGCGACCATCACGTTGCTGTAAACAGAACCTGGATTCATGCGAAAAAATGACATTTTGCCATTCGTGCTTCCAGGTTCGTCGTTGAGTACACCATCGCAGGCGCTCCTGTCTGTGATGCAGCGTCAAGGGTAACCGCAGCCATGGTCTCGGAGCTCATAGTCCATGCTGCTGCAAACGTCGTCGAACTGTTCGTGCCGATGGTTGTTGTCTTGCAAACGTCCCCATCTGTTGACGCAGGAATCGAAACGTGGCTGCACGATCCGGTACAGCCATGCGGATAAGATGCCTGTCATCTCGACTGCTAGTGATATGAGGCCGTTGGGATCCAGCACGGCGTTCCGTGTTACTCTCCTGAAGCCACCGATTCCATATTCTGCTAACAGTCATTGGATCTCGACCAACGCGAGCAGCAATGTCGCGATACGATAAACCGCAATCGCGATAGGCTGCAATCCGTTTATTAAAGCCGGAAACGTGATGGTATGCATTTCTCCTCCTTACACGAGGCATCACAACAACGTTTCACCAGGCAACGCCGGTCAACTGCTGTTTGTGTATGAGAAATCGGTTGGAAACTTTCCTCATGTCAGCACGCTGTAGGTGTCGCCACCGGCGCCAACCTTGTGTGAATGCTCAGAAATGCTAATAATTTGCATTTCACAACATGTTCTTCCTGTCGGTTAAATTTCGCGTCCGTAGCACGTCATCTTCGTGCTGTAGCAATTTTAATGGCCAGTAGTGTAATTAGTGACCCAGTACATTAGTTCCACTCATTTATAACCAAAGAAAGAGAAAAGAAAGTTAATTAGTTTTCACAAACGATTCCAATTCGAGTTTGCGGTGTTCCCTTAGAGCACCGCACTCACGCCGCCTGACGGTGAAGGTACACCATTTCTCGAAGCCGTTGCGTAATTGCGGATCTCCGATGAAGTCGGACGTTGTGAATAACGATCTTGATAATGGCGACAAGCATTTCTTCCATTAACGTCAGCTTCGCCATGTAGATGGATCATGTCGGTGTATTCTGCATACGTGTCCTCAGCCATATTGCTTTAACACTCATAGTCACGTGAATAAGACTCGAACCAGGTGAGAGATGTAGGACACAAGTCAGATGACTGAAGCTGATACGACATAAGTTCCACCTGCCGTGATTGACCTGTGCATACCTATGTAGCAAACACGTTTTCAAACGACTGTAGCACGGAAACAGTACGTTTCCAGACATGGGTTCCTGTAGAAAATATTGTGTACTCACTCCTCTCTACAAGTCCTAGAAGCTTATAACGGAAATTTCCGAAAGCCCTGTATTAATAGCATTGAGTAATGAAGTTTGCGGTGGTACGCTTATGTATAGCATATCCCTCCGTGAGACTGAAATTTGCTTATCTGGATGTGAGTTGGTGAAGCCAACGAATGTTTTATGGCAGGTAGCTACTTGGTGAAACAAAGGTTATATTTACAGAGTGATCTGTCTAGATTATATTGATAGGTGATAATTTGGCTGCGATCTGGCGAAGACGATAAATGTGTTTTCAATAGAAGCTTTGACATTAGTGCAGTATGGATTAATTTCTCCAGCATAATGCACATGACGACACAGTGACGTTTGCATGACGTCTTGTGTCCTATGCACTGCTTAGCTGACAGAAGCAAACAGAGCAGACGCCATATTGGGTTACAAGTGTATGAATTAAACTGCTGTACCAGGGGGTTTTCGTGTATAAACGCGCTCGCTGTTTCTTTGTAATGACGCATTAAAGATCTGTCAAGAACGCCCGTAGCCGTATTGTAATATTGCTAAATACGAGGGTTGGAAGTTAAATAGTGGCAATTATTTATTCACAACCGATACAGAAGAGTTAGATGTTTGCACCTGTTTCTGTCCTTCAAAGTAGTCACCAGCGTTGTGTAGAACCCGTTGCCAGCGATGTAGAAGGCGTAGTATACCGTTAGCACAACCTGTTCTGTTGATGGTGCGAATGGAACGGTCTACTGCCTGTCGAATCTCTGGACCTGTTCTGAAGCGAATGCCACGAAACGGTTCCTTCAGCTTCGGAATGAAATCAAAGTCACAATGACTTAAGTCCGGGGAGTATGGTGGATGGTACAGTACTTTCCAGTCCCATCGACCGAACAGAGCAGCCACAGCTTGCGCTGTATGCGCCCGCGCATTGTCGTGCAAAATGATGGGTGGGTTGCGCAGAAAGTGTCGCCGCTTCTTTCGCAAAGCTGGTCGCAGGTTATGCTCCAAAAACGGACAGTAATACTGAGCATTGACGGTCTGCCGTGGAGGAACGTAATGCGTTAGGATAACACCATCACAGTCGTACACGAGAATCACCATAACTTTCACCATACTGGGGCTCTGACGCACTTTCGACAATCGCGGCGACCCATAATGACGTCATTCGTTGGACTGGCGTTTTAATTCTGGCCACAGTTAGCGGACCTTCGTTGAAGGTTCAAATGGTTCTAAGCACTATGGGACTTAACATCTGAGGTCGTCAGTCCCCTAGACTTAGGACTAAAAACTAAACTAAATTCCACCCGAACAGGACATGAAGGTCGAATGGTACCGACCGGCCGCCGTGTCATCCTCAGACCATAGGCGTCACTGGATGCGGATATGGAGGGGCATGTGGTCAGCACACTGCTCTCCCGGCCGTATGTCAGTTTCCGAGACCGGAGCCGCTACTTCTCTATCAAGCATCTCCTCAGTTTGCCTCACGAGGGCTGAGTGCAGCCCGCTTGCCAACAGCGCTCGGCAGAGCGGATGGTCACCCATCAAAGTGCTAGCCCAGCCCGACAGCGCTTAACTTCGGTGATCTGACGGGAACCGGTGTTACCACTGCGGCAAGGCCGTCGGCCACACTTAGGACTGCTTAAACCTAACTAACCTAAGGACATCACACACATCCATGCCCGAGGCAGGATTCGAACCTGCGTCCGTAGCAGCAGCGCGCTTCCGGACTGAAGCGCCTAGAACCGCTCGGCCACAGCGGCAGGCCCTTCGTTGAAGGCTTTTACCCAACGTGCCACTGTTCTGCACGCCTCCTGAAGACCTCGATGACACTGTCGTCCTGTATGACCTCTGGCACAGTCAATCTTGATCGAACTCCGTTGTTCCTGTTTCGAAAACATAGTGACACTGTTACGTTAGACCGCTCGCTCACGAGTGACTGTTTTTCCCTCGACTGCGCGCACGCCGGTGACGTGGGACGGGCGAGTCCATTTGCTCGGAGGTAAGGTAGGTATGTCAACAACGTGTGGTATCAGCGACAACAGTAGATTCCATTGCATTGTGTCTAGACAGCAGTGTTGCCACTGTTTAAGTTCGAACATACGTAAATGAACGGGGCCACAGCAGTGGTAGTGATCCTCCAGACAGTGAGCTGTGCTTGTGTGTGTTGGCAGTTCCAGCTGGGTGGTGGCGGGCAAGGCGGACCCGGTGTCGCCGCCCAGGATCCACGTCCACCCGGACAGCCCCGCGTCCGGCGCCCAGTGGATGAAGCAGGTGGTCAGCTTCGACAAGCTCAAGCTCACCAACAACCAGCTGGACGACAACGGCCACGTGAGTAGCCGCTCCGCGCCACGCCTCTGCAGTAACACGGTACACGGTGAAGCGGTACTGCTAGAAAAGCCCTGCCAATATCTCGTGTGAAATTGAACAGCAGGGCCCAGCCTGACAACAGAGAGTAACACCAACTTTGGAGAATGAGATTTTCGTTATGCAGCGCAGGAGTGTGTGCTGATATGAAACTTCCTGGCAGATTAAAACTGTGTGCCGGACCGAGACTCGAACTCGGGAGCTTTGCCTTTCGCGGGCAAGTGCTTTACCAACTGAGCTACCCAAGCACGACTCACGCCCCGTCCTCACAGCTTTACATCTGTCAGCACCTCGTCTCCTACCTCCCAACTTTACAGAAGCTTCTGTTACGTTTGGAAGGTAGGAGACGAGGTACTGGCAGAAGTACGCGCTGCAACAATCGTCGGAAGGGTGCAAGCCGGAGAACAGAGCGTTATACTCTGCGGGATGTTTCCGTGGCATTCTCTGCGTGATCTCATCTTTCTGAAAGACATAACGGATAAACACGTGTATGCATCTATCCTTAGGACCACGTCAACCCCTACATGTAGTTTGTTTCTCCTCCGAAGGATAGCATTTACTAGGAGTACGCCGGTTGCTGTGGTCGAGCGGTTCTAGGCGCTTCATTCCGGAACGACACGGCTGCTACGGTCGCAGGTTCGAATCCTGCCTCGGGCATGGATGTGTGTGATGTCCTTAGGTTAGTTAGGTTTAAGTAGTTCTAAGTTCTAGGGGACTGATGACCTCAGATGTTAAGTCCCGTAGTGCTCAGAGCCATTTGAACCACTTGAACTGGCAGTTCAGTGCAAAGAACCATACAGCTCACAGTGCAAGTGCGTGGTTCGAAGGACACCAGCATGAGTTCACTGCACTCCGCTGGCCACCCTCAACTCCCTGGATATAAACTCAGTCGAGAATCTGTGGGACCACCACGGTCGGCCTGTTCGCGCCGTAAGACCCTCAAGCGAGAAACCTACCGCCGCCGGTCACGGCCCTGCGGCTGCGGTGGCTCCGCAACCCTGCCACTGCTTTCCAGAAACCCGCTGGCTCTCGACCCGCATGTTCTGCAGTGCTTCGCGCTGCAAAAGCTGGTTATCCAGGCTTCTGACAGGTGATCACATTAATGAGACTGGACAGTGTACAGTGAATCCGCACTTTTGCCATGGCTGGCACTAATTCCGTCTAGAATTACCCAGTAGTTTCTTGGGAGGTCGAAACCAGTTGGTTTTCCAGAGAGACAACGGAATTTCTTGGGATAGACAGCACTTTATTGTCAAGAATGTTAATGATAAAGGTGTGATTTCCGGTGACATATCCAATAAGTACTATTTTTCTCTTTTCCATTACCGAGCGCCGGCCGGAGTGGCCGTGCGGTTCTAGGCGCTACAGTCTGGAACCGCGTGACCGCTACGGTCGCAGGTTCGAATCCTGCCTCGGGCATGGATGTATGTGATGTCCTTAGGTTAGTTAGGTTTAAGTAGTTCTAAGTTCTAGGGGACTGATGACCACAGCAGTTAAGTCCCATAGTGCTCAGAGCCGTTTTGAACCATTACCGAGCGAGGTGGCGCAGTGGCTAGCACACTGGACTCGCATTCGGGAGGACGGCGGTTCAATCCCGCGTCCGGCCATCCTGATTTAGGTTTTCCGTGATTTCCCTAAATCGCTCCAGGCAAATGCCGGGATGGTTCCTTTGAAAAGGGGCACGGCCGACTTCCTTCCCTAATTCTATGAGACCGGTGACCTCGCTGTTTGGTCTTCTCCCCCAAACAACCCAACCAAACTCTCTTTTCCATTTCTTTCAATAATTTTCCCTTTTCGCTTCAATCCGCTAAGAGCTCAGTGTTGGTTTTTCTTTCGATCCACCTCGTTCTTGTCATTTTCCAGCTTATGTAGAGATCAGCAGGTTCCAATCGATTCACTTCCAACTTACCCAGAGTCCAACTTTCAGTTCCACAGAGTAGGTACGTGATGTGTCGCTCTTTGAAAAACCGATTGCGCTACTGCACTGGTCCCGAACACCACTACACAAAGTAATTAGTACAATGTAATTGAACACTTGTTTATTGGCACACACGTATAATCATAGCATATAGTTGAGATTAGACACATGTATGACTCTGTCCAGGCTGCGAGCCAAGTCCCAAAACAAGACAGTCACTTCCAGAAATAAACAGCCCTCTGGAGTGAACTGACATTAGTCTGCTAGGTGCTCTCCACAGACTGCTGCTGTGAGCGAATTTCAGACTGCGTAGCTGATGATGAACTCCTTATGATGAACTCCTGATGATGAACTCCTCATGATGAACTCCTCATGATGAAATCCTCATGACGAACTCCTCATGATGAAGTCGTGATGATGAAGTCGTGATGATGAAGTCGTGATGATGAAGTCGTGATGATGAAGTCGTGATGATGAAGTCGTGATGATGAAGTCGTGATGATGAAGTCATGATGATGAAGTCGTGATGAACTCTGGCATCTGCTGAAAACGAACTTGGTACCAACAATAAGGATCAGGATTAATTTAAGGAATACACATGGAAGGGTGGCCCGTCTCGATTCGTCTTTTGTCGTTCCCCGCAACTAGATGACAGCTGTGGCTAATCTCACAATAGGACTCGGATATACGTTGAACAAACATTAAATAAAACACATCAAAATGCATACATCTCCACTGGTTATTCTGCTGTCATAGAGAGAAGATACGGCCAATCTGCCCAGAGGCCACCCACATTAAAAACGAAGCAACAGTACTACTTCACTGACTGGCCACAAGCCTGTTCCACATAAATAACGTATTTATATAAACAAACGGGTCACTAAAATACAATTAAAATGATAATGAAAATTAAACCCTTAATTTTTTAAAGAAAACAAGAAACTCAGTGCTCACTTTGCGCAAAGGCTTTCATTACACGCGCACCAGGCGCCTACAATAACAGAAATACTGAATCAATTACTTACTAATCCGGCGATACTCCGCGCCGTCACCCGATATCAAAAGAATAACAACAAGCTGCTCAACTCGAGGCTGTAACTGGAGGTCCGCAGAACCGCGGGTGACCAGCAAACTCTTAGGCCTCGTGCGACGATGGGAGGGCCGCCCAAACATCTACATCCACGCGATTACTCTGCTATTCACAATAAAGTGCCTGACAAGGGGTTCAGTGAACCACCTTCATGCTGTCTCTCTACCGTTCTACTCTCGAACGGCACGCGGGAAAAACGAGCACTTAAATATTTCTATGCGAGCCCTGATTTATTTTATCGTGATGGTCATTTCTTCCTATGTAGGTGGGTGCCAACAGAATGTTTTCGCAATCGGAGGAGAAAACTGGTGACTGAAATTTCATGATAAGATCCCGTCGCAACGGGAAACTCCTTTATTTTAATGATTGCCACTCCAATTCACGTATCACGTCTGTGGCACTATCTCCCCTATTTAGCGATAGTACAAAACGAGCTGCCCTTCTTTGTACTTTTTCAATGTCATCCGTCAGTCCCACCTGACGCGCATCCCACACCGCACAGCAATATTCCAGAATAGGACGGACAAGCATAGTGTAAGCAGTCTCTTTGGTAGACCTATTGCAGCTTCTAAGTGTTCTGCCAATGAATCGCAGTCTTTGGTTTGCTGTACCCACAATATTATCTATGTGATCGTTCCAGTTTAGGTTATATGTAATTGTAATGGCTAAGTATTTAGTTGAATTTACAACCCTCAGATTTGTGTGACTTATCGCGTAATCGAAATTTCTTTTAGTACTCATGTGAATAACTTCGCACTTTTCTTTATTCAGGATCAATTGCCACTTTTCGCACCATACAGATATCTTATCTAAATCATTTTGCAAGTCGTGTTGATCATCTGATGACTTTACAAGACGGTAAATGACAGCATCATCTGCAAACAATCTAAGGCGGCTACTCAGATTGCCTCATATGTCGTTAATATAGATCAGGAACAACAAAGGGCCTATGACACTTCCATGGGGAACGCCGGATATTACTGTTTTACTCGATGACTTTCCGTCTATTACTACGAACTGTGACCTTTCTGACAGGAAATCACGAATATAGTCGCACAACTGAGGCGATACTCCGTAGGCACGCAGTTTGGCAATTTGGTTAGAAGACGCTTATGAGGAACGGTGTCGAAAGCCTTCTGGAAATCTAAAAATATGGAATCAATTTGACATCCCCTGTCGATAGCACTTATTACTTCATTACACAGAAGGGAAACGCGTCCCTGCGCCGGACCAACACAACAGCAGCAGCAACGCGTCAACCACTGCCGGTGCGAGGCTGTCAACATACAACAAACAACAAACAGCAAAAGTAGTTTGATAAAAGTTAACATACACAGTGACACTTAAACCGGACAATTGAAAATTCGTCTAGCAAAACTTCAGTGTGGGACCGGCCCGTTCATAACATTGCAAGTTAACCTTCCAAGCATTAACAAGAAGCAATGTACAAGGTCATTTAAAAGAATAATTACATAATAATTCAAACAAGATTTAAAAAATCGTGGTTTACGTTTATTGGGGCCTCTTAGGGACTAATAACCACTGTAATTAGGATACGCATCAACTGGTAGATGGCCAGTTACACTGCACAACTGTAGCGAGATCGGCCCTTCAGCACAGAGTAAGAGAATGTGCAAATACGAGCACGCACGCACGCACGCATGAACCACACGCGCGTAGCTTCAGTGTGAGTGCACACAACAGGCCAAAACCAATAACTCGACCCAGGGAGGACCATGAGGTACACAACAAACAGAAATTACAATCAGTTGTATCAAATACTCAATAATAACAATCGATGATTTCTAGTAAAAGATGAACATTGCACAGTACTAGTTTTGCGCATATAGAAACCTCCAGATCGAGACACACAACCGCGAAGGCGTCACCGAAAGATATAAAGAAACTAGATTCCTGGCTGACTCTCACCGGGCAGAATTAACAATCTTTAAGTGCAGTGCTCATTGCAGGCCGGTGTGGCCGTGCGGTTCTAGGCGCTTGAGTTTGGAACCGCGTGACCGCTACGGTCGCAGGTTCGAATCCTGCCTCGGGCATGGATGTGTCTGATGTGCTTAGGTTAGTTAGGTTTAAGTAGTTCTAAGTTCTAGGGGACTGATGACCTCAGATGTTAAGTCCCATGGTGCTCAGAGCCATTTGAACCAAGGTCAACGGTTCCTAACTCGCTGTAATCGGCAGCACGCCGATTGCTCAGTCACACGCGCCCAGCTCCATGTCCGACACATCACTCGCCACCACACAGCTCCAGAGGGTACACACGTAACGTAGCAAAGACGATACGACGAGGGCCGGAGTCGATGGAGTGCTCGCAGAAGTGGCGCCAGTACGATCTCTCGCGCGCCCTCACGGAAGCCACCACGCTCAGACCTCGCGTCGAACTGCCGGCTCCGCTGGATGATGAACTCTGGCGCTTACTCGCTGGCCTGCGAGATATAAAGCTGCGCGGGCTAGTACCTTGAATCCGTGCGACTGGCTGTTGCTGCTGGTGGTAATGCGCACCCTGCTTGTTGGCTCCTCAAGTCTGGTGATGTTACCGTGTTGTCGGATTCGTGCACGTGATGAACCGCGACCAAACAGTGCAGCCGTCGCTGGCGAACGCTGTGGACGACCGCCGAAGTTCCTGCCGCTCTTGGCCTCGCCTAGACATAGCTACGCTAACACGCAGTAGTCGCGGAAAGGTGGACTACCTGGCAGGGGCAATGGCATAGCACACAACAGCACTTCATACAAGTTCAGAAAAGAAGTGACTATCACAACTAAATGCAGGGAAGGAAAAGAGTAATGGACCAAAAGAACTTTAGGATAAAATAAGTAGAATCAGGTCATATTTCATTCGATTAGGATTTTCTGGAATGGTTCTTCCTGGTCACAATTGTCAATGAAATGTCCAGCAGTTTTGGCCAGTGTTGCCTCCTGCTACAGAGTGAATTTTATCTGGCTATGAGAGCATCACTTATCTGCAGGGTTTGTTTGTAACACTCAACAGGAATCAAAACTGGGGCAGTTCATTCTGTTATCATGTGAACAAGGATAATTTACCGATAACATCCATCAGGCTGTTGTATCCGCCTGTCAAAATGTTCAAATGTGTGTGAAATCTTATGGGACTTAACTGCTAAGGTCATCAGTCCCTAAGCTTAACACTACTTAACCTAAATTATCCTAAGGTCAAACACACACACCCATGCCCGAGGGAGGACTCGAACCTCCGCCGGGACCAGCCGCACAGTCCATGACTGCATATCCGCCTTTACTTCTTAGAATTCGCCAAACTACTTCCGTGCTCCATGTACCATTTCCCAGAACAGTTGTTGTCATTATAGCTGCAATTACGCCTTGCATTCCTGTATGTCCCCTGGATCATTTCTTTATTTTTGTGTCTTTTCTATCAGTCTTCAAAATGTATGTTTTCTTACCCCCCCCCCTCCCCCCACCCCCGGCCGTCCCAAACCCCACCCAAGAACAACCCCCAGTTAGTGGTTTCCGTATCAAAAGCCTGTTTCACAGCCACACATCAAGACATCAAGAATGATAGCAAAAACTTATGCAGTAATCCGAACTGTTATAGGTACGTGTATCTGGTACCGTCTGATATCTGGCATCATGTCTACTTGATAAGCACCCCAGACGCTTGAGCGTTATTGTACACTGACAGAAAAAAAACGCAACCTCTAAATCTAATTAATGTAGAGTAATGAAATTTTGGAAATACGTATGCCTAGGAAAATATTTAAGTGATGGCAGCATAACACCCCCCTGCTTCCCGGGATTTGCGAAATTACAAGTTGACAATGACCGTGAATTATGAATTTTGACCCGCGTCGGGATAAGGCATCCGAATCCGAACTAAATAATGATTATTCCGCGGGAAACAGGAGACGTTATAACTTGATCGTTATCGAACGAGTAATTTCATTCAATAACGATCGGTAAATGAAATAATGGAAATAATTTGGAAATAAATTTTGCCAGTGGAAATTTTGCCGAAAGAAATGATTAAGTTGTAAAAGCAATTAAAAATCGGTCGCCAACTCAACTGATGAGCGACAGTACTGTTAAGTACGTGAATAATTGTGTCAAAAATAAAGTTTACCTGTTTGTAGCGCAGCAGGTGGAACGGGGACTTCTACGTAAGTGCTGTGTCAGGCTCAGTAGTCGTATAAAACAATGTCATAACGATCTAACTACACTTAAACATTAATGGTTAACTTTCAATAAGTATTTTGATAATTATTTTGTGCATAATTTGTCAGCTAAGTGCAATGCTGACAACACAGATAATCATCTGTCGAAATTTTGAATAATAGACTGTCATTCTGTCTTTAAAATTATGTACTTTGCACAGTTTAATCTACTGATAATGAAATATATTGACAATAATTGATTAACTATCTTTTGAATGATAATAATTATTGATTCATTGGGGGATTATCAGGTGGAGTAAGCTTTATAGTTTCATGAAATATCCTTGAACTAACTTCAGCTGAATATGCATTGAAATAAATCTTAATAATCAAATTTATTACTGCAGTCTATCATTAAGTTACTACGGTTGGCGTAAGCTTATTAAGTGCAACAATTAACTACGATAACCAGTCTGAAATTTACTCTTCACCGTGTATGCAAATAATTTGATAATTAACATATTTTCTCTTGATAATGGCGTGACACACTCGGTTCAGTAAGGTGAGGTTTGGAAGGAATCTACTTGGTGTTGTTGTCGGGTGGAATGTAGCTACAACACTTCGATTATAAAGTGCTTGTTATTAACTGTTCAACTTCAAAGAAAAGGACAGTCACTGGCAAGCATTCTACAATTTTATCCTCTACGAAAATTACGTAGATCTTACTTTCCTTGTTGTCGGTGGATCGACGGCAGTCCACGGCAGCGACACAATGTGGCAGCGGGCTTTTACTGTTGCGACTTGCACCCACAGTGCGCTTCACATTTAAGTCCTCGTTTGTTCAGCGCTATGCCCATTAATCCATAATAACTTGCCCGGCCATGCTTCCAGATATGCCGACCATTCCTTTCCCGTCGTACTTAGATCCACACACTAGCCGTTAGATGTAACACAGCTAGGACGAGCAGCATTCGACTGTACGTCTTACTCCGAACACATCGTCACTGCTACTACTAACCGCTGGCGCGCTCCCGCGCCCAGCGGCACGACTAAACAATCTCTCCGACTTCAACGTTAACTAAATATGCCCTGACTTGCCCGTGTTAAGTATTATACGAGGGGCGTTCAGAAAGTAAGCTCCGATCGGTCGCGAAATGGAAACGACTATGAAAATCCGATAAAGCTTTGCACAGATGTGTTGGGTAGTGTCTCTAGTATAACCCCAGTTAGCATCACGTCGCTCTTCTCATTTCTGAGCTCGCAGTGAGTGCGTAAAGATGTCTAGAAAATAGTGTCTGCCGCCAAGTACGAGGGCCTGGTGAGAAATTTCGCCTGAAGCTATGCAGCTAACATTACATAACTGTCGTGCGGTTTCTTCTTCAAGACAATTCGCAGCCGCATTCTGCAGGGGCAATGAAGATGCTCCTGCATCGTTTTCAAATGGAAATGTGAGATTACCCACAATACAGTCCGCAATTGTCTCCCCCTGAGTTTCATCTCTGGTCACATGAACCGCTGTCTTTGAAGACAACATTTTGACACAGACAACGAGGTGTAGGCCAGCGTGGAGAATTGGCGGAAAGCACTGGCGGCTGCCTTCTATGATGAGGCTATTGAAAAGTTGGTACAACGCTATGACAAAAGTCTAAGTCAGAACGGCGACTACGTAGAGAAGTAGCTGAAAGGTGTAGCTAATTGTTACAAGTAAAACAATTCTGATGTTCACTGTGGTTTCAATTTGGCAATCAATCGGTGCTTACTTTCTGAACAGGCCTCGTATAATTTAAACATAGTATTTACAATACATATTTACACTAGACAATACCTCGTATACAAACAGTTTCATGTGTTAAGTAAGCGAAAAAAAGCATAGCAAGGACTGCGTTGTAGCGCCACAGCAATATTGCAGGTAACCTAAGCGCGAGATGAATCATTGGAAGTGTGAGACTCTGGTACATTAATAACTGGTGCAACCACCGGATTGTTGAGTGAATGCAAGCACGCAGATGGGCATGTAGTTTGTTGTACAGGTGACGAACGTCTGTCTGTGACACTGAGTTCCATGCCCGTTGTACGAGTATTTGGTCGGTCAGTAGAGAGACGGATAATGCTGTTTGTGGATGGCACTGTAGTTGTCGTCCGATGGTGTCCCATATGTGCTCGACCGGGGACACATCTGGTGATCTAGCAGGCCAAGGCAACATGTCGACACTCGGCAGAACATTTCTGAATGCGACAGCGGTATGGGGGCGAGCGTTATCCTGCAGGAAAACACCCCTGAAATGCTGTTCGTGAATGGAAGCGCAACAAGTGGAGTCAGCAGACTGACGTACAATTCTACAGTCAGGGTGTGCGGGAGAACCACCAGATTTCTCCTGCTGCCACACGAAATCGCACCCGAGGCTAACTGGTAGCAGGCCGCAACTGGCCTCCTTTTGACCAACACACGGCCATCACTAGCTTTCGTCAGAAAACACAATAGATTCCCACTTTGCCCTCTAATGAGCTCTCGCTTGTGACACCACTTCAGTACCAAATGGCGATAGTTTGGTGTCAGTGGAATGCACACTACAGGGAGTCTGGCTCGGAGCTGTCCTTGAAGTCATCGATTTTTAAGAGATCCTTGTTTGACTGTGGTGCCAACTGCTGCTCAGACTGCTGCTGCAGATGGAGTACGATACGCCAGAGCCCCAAGCCGAATGCGATGGTCTCCCTTCTCGGTAGTGCCATGTTGCCGTCTGGAGCCCAGTCTACTTGTTCTTGTGCCAACCGCTGCCAGAAATCGTGTACAGCGGCTACAGTCCTGCCAAGTGTTCCTGCAGAACTGCAGAAGGAATATACAGCTTCTCGCAGCCCTACTGCATGACGCGTTGACAGTGGCGTCTTTCTCGCCTTAAAGGCATTCTTGGCTGATATCAGCTCATCCACGTCTGATCTCAAAGGTAATTAACGCTCACGGCCGTCACAGCGTGTATGTAAAGCAAACATGATTCGCATCCTCATAGCCGTTCTACTAGCGCCACCCTTATGCGACTGGCGCGAAATTTGAACATACACTCTTTCAGATGTAGAAACACGTCTGTCAACTTTAGCTCGTTTGCGTATTTCTAACACTCAACATGAATGAACACTTGGACAGTTCATGTTTTTCTTATGTGTGCCAGGATAATTCTATCGCAACATCCATTCGCCTGTCCACATTTCCCTCCCACCTCACAGTTGCTCTCATTATAGCTGTAATTACGTCTTGCACCCCTGTCTGCTCCATGAAACGTTTCTGTTTTTTTATGTCCCTTTTACTAACCTCCAAAATTTATGTCGTGTCCGCCCCCCCCCCCCCCCCGCCCCTCCGAGGGACCCACAGTTAGTAGTTTTCTCGCGTCAAAAGTCTATCTCACAGCCACACGTCAAGACTCAGAGTACAAGCTTATAGGCTCAACACAGTTTTACAACAGCAACTGTATTTGAAAACGTTTGACATATCCGTCGTGTCGACTTGGTAAGGACTCCAAACGCTTGAGCATTATTGTACAACTGATGGCACTAGGAAGACACGAACGAAGTCTAGTGTTTAGTGTCCCGTCATCAGAAGCGGGGTACAAGCTCGGATTAAGGGCGGATGGAGGAGGTTACTGATCTTGCCCTTCCCTTGCAAAGGAACCATTCCGTCATTTGCCGGAAGCGATTAAGGGAAATCACGGGAAACATGAATCAGGATAGCCAGACGCGAATTTGAGCCATCGTCCTCCCGGATGCGAGTCCAGCATGCTAATCGCTGCGCAAGTCCACTCGGTAGGTCGCACTGTCGTCTCGAACATGGCTTGCTTTAGAGGTGCACTGAACATTTTCACAACCCTACCGACATCTCTCACTCTTTCATTCTCCTTCACTACTACTAATTTCAGTTTCACACCAGTTAGTAGTGTTACTCTTAGTTATGTAACAGAAGTGAGACTCTTTTAACTAGTAATTTCATAATCGGTATACTGTCTGTTTCTTTTCCTTTGTTATGTGCACTGTCTTCCATTTGTGTATATTCCGTATGTATAAGAAGCAGTCAAATGGAAAGCGAACACCCACCACACCGTGACCGTGTAATGGTTCTATACAAAAGTAATCGCCACTCGTGTTGAGTCATTTATTCCACAGGGAGACGAGACGATCAATTCCTATTCCGTAGAATGCGAATGGCCGCTGATAGATTCACAACCACATCCACTCTTGGACGTCCTCATCGTACTGAAAGCGACGTCCACGAATCTCTTTCTTCAGGTCACCAAAGATTTGAAAAGCTTAAGGTGAATGATCCGGGCTGAACGATGGATTCACTGTATTTCGCAACTAAACCACCGAAGCGTAGCCTTTGTCTGATTGCAAGTGTGCCGACGGCAGTTATCCTGGAAAACAATGATTCCTCTACTCGCAGAGTTTCTGAATGTACAGGGTGAGCACAAAGTCCTGCCCTGATTATAACAATTTATTATAGAATAACAGTTTGACATAACAATTTACATTCGATGCCGTTACATATGTTAGTGTTAATAGTTTTTTTTAAGACCACTTACGTTACTAAACCTCCACGTGTGCTCCATTGGTAGTTCGGAGAATATCGAGGCGGTATTCCAGTTCCCGCCAGGTGTTTCGTAACATGTGTCCTGTCACAGCACCCACAGCAGCTTGTATCCTAGCCTTCAGTTCGTCGACGTCAGCAGCTGGTGTGACGAAGACTCTGTCCTTGATGTAGCCTCAGAAAGAAAAGTCAAGCGGCGTAATGTCTGGAGAGCGGGGTGGCCAGGGTGTCGGACCGTTCCTTCCAATCCACCTATTCGAAAATGTTTCATCCAGTTAATCATGCACTATCAAAGCCGTGGGGGGTGCTGATCTTGCTGGAAAATAATCCATGGTTGATATTCTTCTGTCTGTGGGGCAATGAACTGTTGCAAAACGCCTAACTATTTGTTAGCGGTAATTGATTTTTCCGCAAAGAAAAACTGTCCAAAAACATTGTTATGCATGAGGCCGCACCAAACATTCACTTTTTCGCTGTCTCGCTGTAACTGTACAGCAGCATGTGGAGACTCTGAACCCCATATACGGACATTATGCCTATTTACTATTCCACTGACATGAAAGGTGGATTCATCGGTAAAGCATATCCGATTTAAGTAATCATCAATCCTGTTGAGAATCTCAGTTGCAAATTCAGTACGTGTCAGCAAATCATTCGGTTGCAAGGCCTGCACAATTTGCACTTTGTAATCATGCAACCTAAGCCTTTCATGAAGAATCTTCACCACACCTGCTTGCAATATTTGAAGTTCACGTGATGCTTGACGCTGCCTGTTTCGTTAAACTTTCCATACCATCGCTTTATTCATTTAACGACAGGATGGCTGCGTCCATAAGAAGCCTGAAATTTACGCTGAATACGCAGATTGCGCTTTCTCCTGCTTCTACGCCGTTTCGCCAGCGACTAACGTGACCTAACAGACAGCGTCGGTGTTGTGGAGCACTAGCGCCATCTATTGGTGGTCACAGCAACTAGTAACACTAACCTATGTAACGGCATCACACGTAACAATATGTCAAACGGTCATTCTGTTATAAATTTTTATGGTCAGGGCGAGAGTTTGTGCTCACCCTGTAGAACGACAATCATTGTGCAGCGGTGTGAAGACGCTTTGCAGAAACTGCACGCACTGTGAAGTCCAATCGCCCAGGAAGGCTGTTGGAGGGGATCATGCTGTTGCACGGCAACGCTCGCTCTCGCACTGGCAATCGGACAAGGCTACGTTCCAGCGACTTGGCTGGGATGATCTGCAACATCCTCCTTCAGACCGGATGTTTCACCGTGTGATTTTCACATCTTTGGAGAAGCATGCGAAGACGTCGGTTTCAGTCGGACGAAGAAGTGCAAGAGTGGGTCTGGTTGTGAATCCGTCAGTGACCTGCTGCGTTCTGCGAAGCAGGAACTGATTATCTCGTCTCCCAGTGGGATGAACAGAGTAATGCGTGTGGTGATTACCTTTGAACTGAACCGTTCCATGGCTCTGAGCACTATGGGACTTAACATCTATGGTCATCAGTCCCCTAGAACTTAGAACTACTTTAAACCTAACTAACCTAAGGACAGCACACAACACCCAGCCATCACGAGGCAGAGAAAATCCCTGACCCCGCCGGGAATCGAACCCGGGAACCCGGGCGTGGGAAGCGAGAACGCTACCGCACGACCACGAGATGCGGGCGAACCGTTCCATGGTTCCGCTGTGGCGGGTGTACCGTTTTCGTTTGACTGGCCCTCGCAACATCAGCTGGCATCTATTACACCAAGTGGAGGCCTACCATATAAAAGCAGATACCAGACTGAGATTCAGCAGAAAGACACTAACGAAATAAAATTACTTACAGGTGAAGTAGCTTGCAGAACATTGATTGGACTGGTACTTGGCACCGATCTTCAGACTGGTACCCTTGTCTATTAGGATTAATGGGAGTGTGGTGTGTGTGTGTGTGTGTGTGTGTGTGTGTGTGAGAGAGAGAGAGAGAGAGAGAGAGAGAGAGAGAGAGAGAGAGAGAGAGAGAGGAGAGAGAGAGATTATTTAATATAGAATGGCGCCATTCCTCATGGGCTGGCTTACTAAGTACAAGAGTGTTACGCAGATACTCATCAAATACCGATGCCACAAGAAGCAGCAAGAGAGGCATTCTATTCTATATCACGGAGACGCTAACTATTACAATTTCTAGAGTGTAGATTCTAAGAAGGGTCAGATAACATATTATTGTTTATGAAACTTCCTGGCAGATTAAAACTGTGTGCCGGACCGAGACTCGAACTCGGGACCTTTGCCTTTCGCGGGCAAGTGCTCTACCAACTGAACTCCCCAAGCACGACCCACGACCCGTCCTCAGCTTTACTTCTGCCAGTATCTCGTCTCCTGCCATCCACACTTCACAGAAGCTCTCCTGCGAACCTTGCAGAACTAGCACTCCTGGAAGAAAGGATATTGCGGAGACATGGCTTAGCCACAACCTGTGGGATATTTCCAGAAAGAGATTTTCATTCTGCAGCGGAGTATGCGCTGATATGAGATTTCCTGGCAGATTGAAACTGTGCGCCGGACCGAGACTCGAAGTCGCGACCTTTGCCTTTCGCGGGCAAGTCCTCTACCAACTGAGTTACCCAAGGTAGGAGACGAGGTACTGGCAGAACTGAAGCTGTGAGGACGGGTCGTGAGTCGTGCTTGGGTAGTTCAGTTGGTTCCAGGAAGTTTCATATCACCGCACACACCGCTGAAGAGTGAAAATAGGATATTATTGTTTAGCCACACCACTCGAAATGAGAGAAACTGGAGCTCACGCGGAAGCTTGCCGGTGTCGTTCTCCTTACATGCGATTCGGGAACAGAGCCGACGCGAGAAGTGCTCTTCACCCGCCACACACTGTAAGACGACTTACGAGGCTAAACGGTGGACAGAAACAGTCTGAACAGTTTGTAAGGGTGATGAGGGGTAGCTCTGATGAGAAATAATTGTGAAGAAAAAACTGGATAGATAGAGCTGTTTCCGAGTTAATTATCGCAGAAGTCAGCCAATCAGGCCGTTGCGCACACAGATTGAAGCGGCCCGCCATATATAATTAGTGCCAGCTGTTCTCACAGCGTAGATGATGGCGCACGAGACTGCTTAGGCTCTGGCTCGGGTTCGATCCTTACTTCCGCCCCATGTACAATCTTTGTGCCGCACTCTTGTTCCCCTTTTATATCGCTCTCTTGTTCGGCCATACGAAACCAAACGAAGTATGCCTTTGGCAACGTAGTCTCTCGCGGGCCGCTTGAATTTGTGTCCGCTACGGCCTGATTGGCTAACTTTAATGCTAACTCGGAAACGTCGCTACGTATCTAACTTTCCACAACGAAATTCTGTCTCGAAATCTGGCAGAAAACCCAAGCAGATTATGGTCATACATAAAGCACACCAGTGACAAGACGCAATCAATACCTTCACTGCGCAATAGCAACGGTGAAATCACTGGTGACAGTGGCACTGAAGCAGAGTTATTAAACACGGTTAGCCGAAACTCCTTCATCAAAGAAGACGAAGTAAATATTCCTGAATTCCAATCAAGAACAACTGACAAGATGGGAAAACCAAAAAGTAGATATCCTCGGTGTCGCAAAGCAGCATAAATCAATTAACAAAAGCAAGGTTTCCTGTCCACATTGTATTCCAGTCTGGTTCCTTTAAGAGTATGCTGATACAATAGCTCCATTTTTAGCAATTATATACAACCACTAGCTCACAGAAAGATCCGTATTTAAAGACTGGAAAATTGCTCAAGTCACACCAGTACACAAAAAGGGAAATAGGAGTAATCCGTTGAATTACAGGCCCACATCACTAATGTCGATTTGCAGTAGGGTTTTGGAACATATACTGTATTCTAACATTATGAAGTACCTCGAAGAAAACGATTTACTGACACGTAGTCAGCACGGATTCAGAAAATATCGTTCTTGCGAAAGACAACTACCTTTTTATACTCATGAAGTAATGAGAGCCACGTGGATTGGTGTGGCAATCATTAAAACAAAGGCGTTTTTCGTTGCGACAGGATCTTCTCATGAAATTTTAATTCTCAGTTTTCTCCTCCGATTGCGAAAACATTCAGTTGGCACGCACCTACATAGGGAGAAATGATCATCACGATAAAATAAGAGAAATCAGGACTCACACAAAAAAACTTTTTGTGCTCGTTTTTCCCGCACGCCGTTCGAGAGTGGAACGATAGACAGCTTGAAGGTGGTTCATTGAACTCTCTGCCAGGCACTTTATTGTGAATAGTAGAGTAATCACGTAGATGTAGAGAACTTTCCTCCTTAACAATCATTTCTCAGCACCCCCTACCCTGCAACATCCTTACAGGCGTTTTAGACTGTTTCTGACCGTCCTGTGTCAGGAAGTGTAAACATACACTTCCTGACAATAAAATGGTCTGATGTCAATGTAACTTCGTACACGTACTAAACCTCTGCGTGTAAGTAAATGATTAGAACTGCAATTCCGTCGGACTGGCAGAATGGGAACCAGAGAACATTAATGATGTTCGTGTTTAGTGTAGTTTACATCCCTAGTAGGGTATATAAGAGGCCTGAAAAATGTCACACGTTGAGTGGTGACTATGAATGATGTGGAGATGACACGTGCTCGTGTGAGGCAGAGCCTGAAGTGGGTCTCGTTGTGTGTCTGCAACTGCCCAGCTGGTCAGTTGTGCGACATTCAGGTCTGTGGCTCATTCGGATGTGAGAGTGGCCAGTGGCGGACTGCGTGGGAACGTGGGGGCATGTAGTCAAGGCTATAGTCGATCGCGTCCACCACCACAACGAAGTGTCGCCGTATTTTGCACAAAGAATATTTGTCACATGTGTGACTGCCATCAGAGCACATTCAGCAACATTGGCAGCTGTACCACGGAATTACAGTCCCACGCATAGTAGGGTGCTGTCAGCGTTGTGTCGGCTGCTGTGGGAGTCAGTAGCGACACAAACAAGGGAGGAGAGAAGTTGCGATGGCCAGGTGGCAGGAATCCAAAGTGATCCTCCTTCTTTCTTTCGCTTACGCCATAGTCCCGCAGCGATCGCAGGGTCGGCGTGGTTACAACGGATTTGTCAGTGTAAGTGTTAGGGATGGCCGGGATGGCCGGATGCCCTTCTTGCCGCCACTCTTTCCCCCCCCCCCCCCCCCAGGGACGGAATCAGTGTACCCCAGCTGTCTGCGTCTAGTGTATATCGTGAAATAGTGCTAACGTGTTTCAAATGTCTGCGACGAGTGTAACGGAGGCGCAACGTGGGGACCAGCCCGGTATTCACCTAGCGGGATGTAGAAAACCGCCTAAAAACCACATCCAGGCTAGCCGGCGCACCGGCCCTCGTCGTTAATCCGCCGGGCGGATTCGGTCCGGGACCGGCGCGCCCACCCGAGTCCAGGAAGCAGCGCGTTAGCGCTCTCGGCTACCCTGGCGGGTCCAAAATGATCTGTACGTATCTCTTTCAAATTAACTCTTTATTTCTAAAAAGTGAGGAAACATAACTGCGCTTCCCATTATGAAGCGCCTTGATGTGCTTCCTGTGCCTCCTACATGCAATAGTTTACCCACTATCACTACTCGCAGAACGCGGGCTAAGTATCGGCTACTTATTACTCGGTACTGATGCTGTCCAAGTCTGCGACCAAACAGGGTGGACGAGCGGTGGGCAGCTGGTCGAGTCAGCGTTGACAGGGGGACCTGAGCCCTGTCTTTGTGCAGGTGTGGCGCTGCCCGGTCTTTCCACTGGCGCGCAGGTCAGCGCCTTCCTGATAACGTTTCGCGGCGCTGCGCTAGTCTGTATGCAATCGATGCTTTGCGACTGCACGGTTAACACCACGGCTGCGTTTAGTGTGTTACCGAGACCGCGAAGCGTGGACTGCTTACGAATGGCGTAAAGGTACGGTTCTGCGCTGCTCTAGATGACCGTGGTTGGTGAGCATGTCAGCGACCTGAGGAGAGCTGGCAGTCTTCCCAGGTTATTAGGAGGTGAAGTGGTGTGGCGTGATGGTGTGGGCAAGTGTCGGGAATGAATTCAGGTCACCGCTGGCAGTCATTAAAGGAACTCTGACGGCTCAACGGTATGTCTCGAACTTCCTGCGTCCTCGTGCGTTACCTCCCATGTGACAGTATTATGGTGCCGTTTTTCAACATGACAATGCTCCTCCACACTTGGCACGTGTCTCTATAGCCAGCAAGATCCCCAGATCGGTCGCTGATATAAAATTTGTGCGACCAGCTCAGCTGTCAACTCCATAGCAATCAAGAACATCAAGGACGCGTTATAGCAGTTGTGGCCGAGCTTGCTTCAAGAGAGCATACAGTGGCGTTGTGGCCGTCTTCCCAACCAAATCACTTCATGCATCTAGCCTAGAAAGGGTGCTACGTGATACTGACAAATGGTCTCATACCACCAAGTTGTTTGCGAAAACATGTCTCAGATTTTATACTCACTGAAATAACGTGACATATCCTACCAACCAGTGAAATTTCATTTCGTTCCCCTTCTTCTGGTGGGTGCTTCACTTTTTTTCTTTTTTTTTTTGCAGGCAGTGTTGCTGTAAGGATATAGAGGCAGATGGACATAGAAAGCAGTGCTACGGATGTGGTATCCCCACAGTAACTGTTTCGTAGGACCAAGTTATATACGTAGGCGTACCAACACACGATTGGGAAAACTGGTAGAACCTGACCTCGGGGAAGATCAGTTTGGATTCCGTAGAAATGTTGGAACACGTGAGGCAATACTGACCCTACGACTTATCTTAGAAGAAAGATTAAGGAAAGGCAAACCTACGTTTCAAGCATTTGTAGACTTACAGAAAGCTTTTGACAGTGTTCACTGGAATACTCTCTTTCAAATTCTGAAGGTGACACGGGTAAAATAGAGGGAGCGAAAGGCTATTTACAATTTGTACAGAAACCAGATGGCAGTTATAAGAGTCGAGGGACATGAAAGGGAAGCAGTTGTTGGGAAGGCAGTGAGACAGGGTTGTAGCCTCTCCCCGATGTTATTCAATCTGTATATTGAGCAAGCAGTGAAGGAAACAAAAGAAAAATTCGGAGTAGGTATTAAAATCCATGGAGAAGAAATAAAAACTTTGAGGTTCGCCGATGACATTGTAATTCTGTCAGAGACAGCAAAGGACCTGGAAGAGCAGCTGAACGGAATGGGCAGCGTCTTGAAAGGAAGATATAAGATGAACATCAGCAAAAGCAAAACGAGGATAATGGAATGCAGTCGAATTAAGTCGGCTGATGCTGAGGGAATTAGATTAGGAAATGAGACACTTAAAGTAGTAAAGGAGTTTTGCTGTTTGGGGAGCAAAATAACTGATGATGGTCGAAGTAATGATGATATAAAATGTTGACTGGCAATGGCTAGGAAAGCGTTTCTGAAGGAGAGAAATTTGTTAACTTCGAGTATAGATGTAAGTGGCAGGAAGTAGTTTCTGAAACTATTTGTATGGAGTGTAGCCATGTATGGAAGTGAAACATGGACGATAAATAGTTTAGACAAGAAGAGAATAGAAGGTTTCGAAATGTGGTGCTACAGAAGAATGCTGAACGTTAGATGGGTAGATCACATTACTAATGAGGAGGTATTGAATAGAATTGGGGAGAAGAGGAGTTTGTGGCACAACTTGACAAGAAGAAGGGATCGGTTGGTAGGACATGTTCTGAGGCATCAAGGGATCACCAGTTTAGTATTAGAGGGCAGTGTGGAGGGTAAAAGTCGTAGAGGGAGACCAAGAGATGAATACACTAAGCAGATTCAGAAGGATGTAGGTTGCAGTAGGTACTGGGAGATGAAGAAGCTCGCACAGGATAGAGTAGCATGGAGAGCTGCATCAAACCAGTCTCTGGACTGAAGATCACAAGAACAACAACCAACGAGGACAGAAATAGGTTCTCTTGCAGCTAATGTACGGGCACGTGGCTCTAGCTGGGGAGGGGCAGGGTGGGTCCACCTCCAGCCACTCCAGCACCTGCTCTCGTCAGCCTGACGGCTCCTCCGGCGGCGGCTGCGCCGTGACTCCGTGCCCTGCGACTCGTCACGGCTGACAGCGCCGGAGTTCGGCCCGCTGAAGCCTGTAGAGGGCCGGCCGTCACCGCCGGCTTCGCACGCTCTCCCCGCGTACACAGAGGTGTGGCTATTTGTGGCCAGCTCAGGAGCACCAGCTGGCTAGGTATCGCGTGTGTGACTCGCTACCAACCACTAGGCCACTCAGCGTAAAGAAAAAATTAAATTCTCTGCGCCTCCCCATAACTTTGCAAGAACTGAAATGAAATGATAATTAAATGGACACCCTAGCTGCAAAAAGGCGTCGATATACTTCATTAGGGACGTGTTGAAAATGTGTGCCACGACCGGGACTCGAACCCGGGATCTCCTGCTTACATGGCAGCTAGGGTGTCCACTTAATTATCATTTCATTCTAGCAAAGCTGCATGGTCATCAACGGTAACTGTTCTTTCGGGAACAGATCCTACCGTCATATATACTTGCAAGAACTAGTCAGAATAAAACGAACACCAACTTACTATGGTGACCTACCCTCAGGCAACCAGGGTACCGACATATGCACTGAAAAGCCAAAGAAACAGGTATAGGGATGCGTGTTCAAATACAGAGATACGTAAACAGGCAGAATATGGCGCTGCGGTCGGCAACGCCTACACAAGACAACAAGTGTCTACGGAAGTTGTTAGACTCGTTACGGCTGCTACAATGGCAGGTTATCAAGGTTTAAGTGAGTCCGAATGTGGTGTTATAGTCGGCGCACGAGCGACGGGACATAACATCGCTGAGGTAGCGATGAAGTGGGGATTTTCAGCACGACCATTTCATGAGTGTACCGTGAATATCAGGAATCCGGTAAAACATCAAATCTCCGACATCGCTGCGGCCGGAAAGAGATCCTGCAAGAATGGGACCAATGACGACTGAAGAGAACCGTTCAACGTCACGGAAGCGCAACCCTTCCGCAAATTGCTGCAGATTTCAATGCTGGGCCATCTACAGGTGTCAGCGTGCGAACCATTCAATGAAACATCATCGATATGGCCGTTCGGAGCCGAAGGCCCACTCGTGTACCCTTGATGACTGCACGACAGAAAGCTTTACGCCTCGCCTGGGCCCGTCAACACCGACACTGGACTGTTGATGACTGGAAACGTGTTGCCTGGTCGGACGAGTCTCGTCTCGAATTGTATGGACGTGTACGGGTATGGAGAGAACCTCATGAATTCATGGACGCTGCACTTCAGCAGGGGACTGTTGAAGCTGGTGGAGACCCTGTAATGGTGTGGGGCGTGTGCAGATGGATTGATATGGGACCCCTGACACGTCTAGATACGGCTCTGACAGGTGACACGCACGTAAACATCCTGTCTGATCACCTGCATCCATTCATGTCAGTTGTCCGTTTCGACGGACTTGGGCAATTTCAGCAGGACAATTCGACACCACACACGTCCAGAATTGCTACAGAGTGACTACAGGAAAAGTTTTCTGAGATTAAACATTTCCGCTGGGCACTAAACTCACCAGACGTGAACATTATTAAGCGTATGTGGGATGCCTTGCAACGTGCTGTCCAGACGCTCGTACCCTTACGGATTTATGAACAGGCCTGCAGGATTCACGGTGTCAGTTCCCTCCAGCACTACTTCAGACATTAGTCGGGTCCATGCCACGTCGTGCTGCAGCACTTCTGCGTGTTCGCGGGGGCCTTACACGATATTAGGCGGGTGTACTAGTTTCTTTGTCTTGAAGTCAGGAAGAGGCTAAATCAGACAAATCTGATAGAAAATGTTGTTGTAGGGAACACGAACCAAAGTAAGTGTCTATTGAGAGCACACACTGAAGCTACAACAAATCCATGAAAGAAACTGGTTACCCTCTTAGCCTACATTTGTCTGTCCTCTAACAGTTCATTACTGAACAGTATAGTTTCTTTAACTTTTGGCATTGACAAAAAGACATCGCAAAAGATTAAATAAAGGCTCCTCCTATTGTGTTATCACGAAGTTTGGGAGGAGAGTCTCGGGTATGAAAATCATTAATGCGAATGCATTTTTAATACCTGCGAAATGTTTTTACGAACTTTGAATCAGTAGCTGTCGAGCCCAAATGCTGGAATATGTTGCAGGCTGCCACTTACAAAGGGAGGAAGGACCGTCGAGAGAGAGAGAGAGAGAGAGAGAGAGAGAGAGAGAGAGAGAAAGAGCACGCACGGTGAGATGTTGATTTCTCCCACAAGCTACTTAAGAGTTAAGGATAGGTGTGTGGAGAGTGTTTCAAAAAGATTCATTCGATTTCGCAAGACTGTGTCTCTTGTATGAATGAAAATAGAAACTTAGCGCTGAGTTCAACTTTCGCACATGACTACAAAGTTTTTCTTTTCTTCTTTTTTTTTTTTTTTTTGCTGATAAGCATGTGATTTTACATTCTTGTGTGTTTTACAAGCATACATACACACTGCTGTGACAAAAGTCATGGGACAGCGGTAGGCACATATACAGAAGACGTTAGTATCAAGTACACAAAGTACGAATGGCCAGTGCATTAACGGAGCTGTCGTTTCTATTGAGGCGATTTATGTGAAACTGTTTCTGACGCAATTATTCTCGCGCGACGGTAAATGAGCAGATTTTGAAAGTGGAATGGTAGTTGGAGCTAGACGCATGGGACATTCCATTTCGGAAACCGTTAGGAAATTCAATACTCATACATCCGCAGTGTCAAGCGCGTGCCGAGAAAGCCACATTTCGGGCGTCACCTCCCACCACGGTCAACGCAGTGGTCGACGGCCTTCACTTACCGGCCGAGAGCAGCGGCGTTTGCGTAGAGTTGTCAGTGCTAACAGACAAGCAACACTGCGTCAAAACAACCGCAGAAATCAGTGCGGGACGTAAGAAGAACGTATCCGTCAGGACAATGTGGCGAAATTTGGCGTTAATGGGCTATGGCAGCATACGGCCGACGCGAGTGCCTTTGTTAACAGCACGTCACCAACGACACCTCTCCTGGGCTCTTGAACATTTCGGTTGCATCGCAGACGACTGGAGAACCGTGGCCTGGCCATACGGGTCCCGATGTCAGTCGGTAAGAGCTGACTGTAGCGCCAGAGCGTGGCGCAGACCCCGTGAAGCCGCGGACTCAAGTTGTCAACAAGGCGCTGAGCAAGGTGGTGGTGGCACCATTATGGTGTGGGATGCGTTTACATGGAATGGACTGGGTCCTCTGATCCACCTGAACCTATAATTGATTCTAAATGGTTATGTTCGGCCGCCTGGATATCATTTGGAGCCATTCACGGATGTCACGTTCCTAAACAACGATGGGACTTCTATGGATCACAATGCGGCAAGTTACCCGGCCACAATTCTTCGCGGTCGGTTTGAAGAATATTCTGAACAGTTCGAGCGCCCGACATGAGTCCAGTCGAGCATGTATGGCACATGATCGATACGCCAGTTAGTGCACAAAATCCTCCAGTGGAAACACTTTCGCGGTTATGGACGCTGTAGAGGCAACGTGGCTGAATATTTCTGCGCAGGGCTTAAACGGCTTATTGAGTCCATACCCCGCAGAGTTGCTACACTACGCCGGACAAAAGGTGGTCCGAAGAAATTTTTGGAGGTACCCCATGGTTTTTGTCACCTCAGTATACAAAACTTGGATACTTTTTAGAATTGCATTTAGAATCAACGTTTCCACTAACTTATCTCTCACAAATTTGTGTACTCCACGACTTGAACGAGCACAGTGGGGCGACCTGTGGATTTTCAAATGGCTCTGAGCACTATGGGACTCAACTGCTGAGGTCATTAGTCCCCTAGAACTTAGAACTAGTTAAACCTAACTAACCTAAGGACATCACAAACATCCATGCCCGAGGCAGGATTCGAACCTGCGACCGTAGCGGTCTTGCGGTTCCAGACTGCAGCGCCTGTGGATTTTCCATTACTTAAACATCAGTGTCTTGAAACTGCTGGTGCTATCGCCTAAGTCTTTGAATAGCACGAGGTGCAGTGCCATACTCTCCGTTAAAATTACACCCCACAGCTGTAAGTGCACTGCACCTGCTTACAAGCAGAACACGAAGATCCTTTTGCTACTGTTTTGTCGCCATATCTACTCAACACATATTAGCAACGAACGAGCGAACAAGTGAGTTGCCTGTACCATGTAGACCCCTATCGGCGATGTCATGAACTTTTTACAACTGGTACCAACATAATGGAATGTAGTCAAAGTAAATCGGGTGATGCTGAGGGGATTAGATTAGGAAATGAGACACTTAAAGTAGTAAAGGAGTTTTGCTATTTGGGGAGCAAAATAACTGATGATGGTCGAAGTAGAGAGGATATAAAATGTAGACTGGCAATGGCAAAGAAATCGTTTCTGAAGAAGAGAAATTTGTTAACATCGAGTATAGATTTAAGTGTCAGGAAGTCGTTTCTGAAAGTATTTGTATGGAAGTGAAACATGGACAATAACCAGTTTGGACAAGAAGAGAATAGAAGCTTTCGAAATGTGGTGCTACGGGAGAATGCTCAAGATAAGGTGGGTAGATCACGTAACTAATGAGGAGGTGTTGAATAGGATTGGGGAGAAGAGAAGTTTGTGGCACAACTTGACTAGAAGAAGGGATCGGTTGGTAGGACATGTTCTGAAGCATCGAGGGATCACAAATTTAGCATTGGAGGGCAGCGTGGAGGGTAAAAATCGTAGAGGGAGACCAAGAGATGAATACACTAAGCAGATTCAGAAGGATGTAGGTTGCAGTAGGTACTGGGAGATGAAGAAGCTTGCACAGGATAGAGTAGCATGGAGAGCTGCATCAAACCAGTCTCAGGACTGAAGACCACAACAACAACAACCAACATAAAGTTTTAGTTTCGGTTCAGTCAAGTTGAAATTCACTCCAACTTTCTGTTCTCGTTCATGCATAAGACACAGCTCCGTGAAATCGGATACAACATTCTCAGACAACTTGCACTTTGAAACTGGTGCTGTGCACGCTCGCCCTGCGTTGTAACGCGCTCTTTTCGCACATCGACGGCGTTTCTGCAACATAAATTGTCCACCTACCTCGATAGTGCTGCAGATCTGCACACGTAACTCCTGACTGCAGCTACTTAAGACATCTCAGAAAAGCAGTGTTGAAGAAACTGAGATTTCGTAACTACACGTCGGAGACCGCTATAAGTACAAAAAGCTGAAAATAGTCTTGTGAAGAATAGATCGGAAATGGGTTACTGTTCAAATTTCTAAGTTCAAAGGTCCTTTTAAACTTGCATTAGAATTTTTTTATTGCTATTAAGCAAGATCATCAGCCCACATGTGTTCAAATCATTGAAGTTCCTGTTCACACTCCACGTCACACTCAAACAGCCAGAACTTTTCCTATCCAATTCCGAAATCATTTAAGAGAGTAACACAGTCAATAAACTGCTATCTACTTCTGCACTGGGCATTCAGTGATTGTCTTTAAATAAAATTTTTGCTCGCCATAAATACACAGTAAAAAAAATAATTTACTTAGTACTGCCACGCTTTTAGTTCAAAGTTTACACACGCAATTTTCTCTAGAACAAAATATCTCTCGACTCTTAAAATTTCACAAATAGTTAATGGTAAACACGAACTACCTTTATCACTGTACCGAAACGCGGAAGTCACAATATCACTTGACTGTACAGAATTACGGCCAATCAGAACTGACTTTCAGGGAGCGGCTCGCGCCAAAATCTAGCAAGAACCAACCACTGCTCTCAGCTCATTGACGTCATTAAAATAAGCAACTCAAAACTCCCTTGTTAAACAAATAAAATGAAATAAACTTTAAGCTGTACTTTATCTCTGGAATTTAACTACACTCCTGGAAATGGAAAAAAGAACACATTGACACCGGTGTGTCAGACCCACCATACTTGCTCCGGACACTGCGAGAGGGCTGTACAAGCAATGATCACACGCACGGCACAGCGGACACACCAGGAACCGCGGTGTTGGCCGTCGAATGGCGCTAGCTGCGCAGCATTTGTGCACCGCCGCCGTCAGTGTCAGCCAGTTTGCCGTGGCATACGGAGCTCCATCGCAGTCTTTAACACTGGTAGCACGCCGCGGCAGCGTGTACGTGAACCGTATGTGCAGTTGACGGACTTTGAGCGAGGGCGTACAGTGGGCATGCGGGAGGCCGGGTGGACGTACCGCCGAATTGCTCAACACGTGGGGCGTGAGGTCTCCACAGTACATCGATGTTGTCGCCAGTGGTCGGCGGAAGGTGCCGTGCCCGTCGACCTGGGACCGGACCGCAGCGACGCATGGATGCACGCCAAGACCGTAGGATCCTACGCAGTGCCGTAGGGGACCGCACCGCCACTTCCCAGCAAATTAGGGACACTGTTGCTCCTGGGGTATCGGCGAGGACCATTCGCAACCGTCTCCATGAAGCTGGGCTACGGTCCCGCACACCGTTAGGCCGTCTTCCGCTCACGCCCCAACATCGTGCAGCCCGCCTCCAGTGGTGTCGCGACAGGCGTGAATGGAGGGACGAATGGAGACGTGTCGTCTTCAGCGATGAGAGTCGCTTCTGCCTTGGTGCCAATGATGGTCGTATGCGTGTTTGGCGCCGTGCAGGTGAGCGCCACAATCAGGACTGCATACGACCGGGGCACACAGGGCCAACACCCGGCATCATGGTGTGGGGAGCGATCTCCTACACTGGCCGTACACCACTGGTGAACGTCGAGGGGACACTGAATAGTGCACGGTACATCCAAACCGTCATCGAACCCATCGTTCTACCATTCCTAGACCGGCAAGGGAACTTGCTGTTCCAACAGGACAATGCACGTCCGCATGTATCCCGTGCCACCCAACGTGCTCTAGAAGGTGTAAGTCAACTACCCTGGCCAGCAAGATCTCCGGATCTGTCCCCCATTGAGTATGTTTGGGACTGGATGAAGCGTCGTCTCACGCGGTCTGCACGTCCAGCACGAACGCTGGTCCAACTGAGGCGCCAGGTGGAAATGGCATGGCAAGCCGTTCCACAGGACTACATCCAGCATCTCTACGATCGTCTCCATGGGAGAATAGCAGCCTGCATTGCTGCGAAAGGTGGATATACACTGTACTAGTGCCGACATTGTGCATGCTCTGTTGCCTGTGTCTATGTGCCTGTGGTTCTGTCAGTGTGATCATGTGATGTATCTGACCCCAGGAATGTGTCAATAAAGTTTCCCCTTCCTGGGACAATGAATTCACGGTGTTCTTATTTCAATTTCCAGGAGTGTATATAGTCGCGAACTTTCTGGCTGTCTCTTACATATTGAAACATGCTTGGACATCCGTCATCCACTAGTAGGGGAACCACTGGTGAATTCGTTCCCACGATACAAAGGTGGAACACTTGCAAGTTCCTAGAGAGAATTACAAACTGAAAGTTTAATATTGGCGAATGTCCCACATACACTCATACAAGTACTCTCTTTGACACAAAACGTAAATATCTACTTGAAATTCTTAAAGTTATTACTACAGCAAAATTACGAAAGGTTTTATAAAATGAGAACTTTCCAAATTTGAATCTAAACACTGAAGGTGTTATCATATCTTTTCAAATAGTCACAGTTGGTGAACTATTAACATATATGTATTGATTTAGTTTTCTAAGTGTCTGATAATTACGTTTTTTACTGACTTTTCTTTTTTTCGTTTTTGTAACTTCCAAATTATGACAGTTATTGACTACAGGTTTTGACAGATTGTTCCGTTACACAATAGAACGTTATGAAGTTCCTCGGGCTGTTTCTAGATCAGTTATTAATTTTTATAGTTCCAGAGAATGTAAATACTCTGTAAGCGCCTCTCCGCTACTTTGACACGCTGCAGTCACGCCATACGGTCACGACGCACGTCTGCCGGACACAGCTCGCCCTTTGCAGATCGTATAAGATTCTGACTGCTTACACTGGAGCCCACATACATTCATACAAGAACGCTTTAATAGACAAATTGGCTATCGCGCCCTAGTTGAGACACCTCAGCCCGACAAGTTACATTTGATGTGGCAGAGTTATCGTGTAGACAGAGAGACAGCAGTGGTTATAGGAGGCAGACACTAACGGACAGTCGATGCAAAAGTTGGAAGGAAATCAGTGTGATGAAGGAGAAGAAATACGAAGAGAGACCTGAAAGAGAATTTGGAAGGAGGGAAGAAAGGGAAAGGTGGAAAGTAGTGAAGGAGTAGGAGAAGGTCAGTGAGGTCGGGAGCAGAGGAGAGCAGCGTGTCGGAACGCCGGCCACAGCGGCCCTTGAGCCCTGCAGTAGCCGCCCTGCGCCCTCAGCAGCAGGCACTCCCGGCGCATTACCGGCGCCTGACAGCACCGCTCCTGTCCGGCACTCTCGAGCAGTCCCTGAGTGGCCCACCCGCCGCGCCGTGCGGTGTAAGTTTCTCGGGAGCGCAGCTGCGCCTCCCGCCGCCTACTCGGCTACCCGCAACCCACCCCGCCTACACGCGGGTTGAGTGCACAGCCGTTTCCGTGTCTGACGCGCTTTCCTAGCAGAGCGTTCATTGCTGTCGCTTGTGAACGCACTGAATAGCTTGTAGGGAGACTCATAAAATTTTAATTGTCGCCTCTAAAATAATTAGGTTACGTAATTAATTGTTTTGTTTTGTTAGCAGGAACATCTCTTTACATACAGGTATCCCACCATTAGAGAAATAAGGGAAAAGGTAGTTGACTGAATTGTGTAATCAAATATACGTGACAGGAAAATGCCCAAGGGACTTTACAGAAAGTATCTTAATACCTATAGAAAAGAAAAAGAACAGCAAAAAGTGCGAGGAATATAGAACAGTGAGCCTGATATCGCATGCAGCCAATGTCTTGCTGAGGACGCTCAACTGAAGGCTATATGGAAAGCTGGTTTGCGTAACAGGAGATGAACAGTTTGGTTTCAGGCGAGGAGTGGGAACTAGAGATGCCATTGAGTTACTGAGAGTGATAGGGGAGAGGTACACGGGGAAGAGAAGTAAGGCGTATGTTGTGTTCACTGATCTTGAGAAGGCTTTTGGCTGTGTCAGGTGGGACAAACTGATGGAAATCCTAAGGAAACATGGAGTTGACTGGAGGGATAGACGGCTAATTAGAAATTTATGTTTGAACCAGAGAGCAAGGGTAAGAATAGGAGGCGTGATGAGTGAAGAAATTGAACTGGGAAGAGGTGTAAGACAGAGTTGTTGTTTATCACCAACACTGTTCAATATATATCTGGAGGAAATTATTAGTGAAAGTTTTGATGGAAGGAGAGGAGTTTGTATAGGGGGTCGGGGAGTGCAGTGTGTAAGATTTGCAGACGACATGGTTGTGATGGCAGAGAGTGCAACAGACATGGAACAAATGTTGGATGACCTAAACACAAAATTAGAAGAATATGGAATGAAGATTAACAAGAATAAAACGAAAAGCATGGAAATTGGAAGAAAGGGGACAAAATGCCGTATGAAAATAGGGGAAGAGCAAATAGAGCAAGTGAATAACTTTAATTACTTGGGAAGTGTAATAATGGATGATATGTATTGCTCAACAGAAATTAGGAAAAGAATTGCAAT
Source organism: Schistocerca americana (assembly GCF_021461395.2). Lineage (NCBI taxonomy): Eukaryota > Metazoa > Arthropoda > Insecta > Orthoptera > Acrididae > Schistocerca > Schistocerca americana. The sequence continues at coordinate 516,745,675 of NC_060126.1, forward strand.
GGCAAAAGAAGGATTCAAGAGGAAACAGAAATTACTTTGTGGACCACTAAACAAACATCTGAGGAAAAGACTTGCCAAATGTTGCACCTGGAGCGATGCACTGTATGTTGAGGAGACCTGGACATTGAGGAAGGAAGATGAAAGAAGATTGGAGGCACTAGAGATGTGGATATGGAGAAGAATGGAAAAAGTGAAATGGAGCGACCGAGTAAGGAATGAAGAAGTATTAAGAAGAGTTGGAGAAGAAAGGAACGCGCTGAAAGTCATCAGAAAGAGAAAACGGAACTAGATTGGACATTGTTCGAGGAGGGACTGCTTATTGAAGGAAGGAATGGTAGGAATCGTGGAGGGAAAAAGGGGAAGAGGAAAAGGAAGATATCAAATGTTGGACGATATCAAAGGAGGCAAATATTCAGAAATGAAAAGACTGGCTATGGACAGATAAAAGTGGAAGAGGCTTAACCCATGACAAGACCTGCCGTAAGGCAGAATAACATACTACTGTCCCTCCACCACAGTAACGTAGTCCACCGCTAGACGAGCCAAAAGAAAATTGCGCAGCCATTCTCCACTTTATCAGCAGGCTACCTGATAAAACAGGTGAAGCGCTTACAAGAAGAGAAGGAAACTAAATGGCACGGGTTAAGAGGATATGTTATGTTATTCTGGTTATTACAAAACTGAGTCAGATCTACAAAGAACTTGGCGATATGAGCCCACTTATCAATACGACGTTGCACTGCCTCTGTCCTGGATGCATGCACCGAATGGGTTGAGAAAGTTGCATCATCTCTTGACACAAGCCGTCCAACAACTGTTGTAACTGGTACTTAATACCCTGAATACTGTCACAGGGACCGAGCCGGTCTCACACAAGTTCTATCTTCTTGGGACCTTGCTGGCCACGGAGTACCGCTATATCAGGCAGACACTTCTTAGAGATACACAGAGATACGATCCCTTTGCGGAAGAGCATTGTTCTGTCGAAAAATGGCTCCATGATACTGTAGCATTAGAGGTAACACATAAGGCAGCGGGCCGTCCCCGAAGTACCTTTTTGACGCCAGAGTTCACTCAATCACTACCAGCTGCGACCTGCAGTCATACCCGATTGGTTCCGACACCACGACGCCAGGACTAACACCACCTCTCCAAAACGCCAGAAGAATGGGACCTCTCCACAGGTCGCCATCATGGTCATCGAGGGCAGTACGGAACCGCTGTTCATCGCCGAAGACAACGCCACATCATTCATGAGCAGTCCATGCCTTCCAGTCACGGCCCCGCTCCAGACGTATCCGTTTGTGTTATGACGTTAATGACAGACTGCGCATGGGTTGCTAACTCCCTGGTCCTGTTCCTGCCAGTCTCTAACCAACACTGTTGGACGGCACAGAATGTACCAGGGAGTCCTTTACGTGTTCTCGGATGGGATGCGCAAATGCGGCGATCCTCCCTCGTGATGGTCAGATATACTCGACCAGAACTTTGATTTCGAGAGTGTCTGCCCCCACGTTCGCATGCAGTCCAACATCGGACCACCATCAGATACGAATGTCCAAGAAATCTGGATACAGCACGATTCGACCAGCCGGCTAGATAGAGATCGGCAGCGAGGCTCCATTCAAAGTGTGTCTGGTGGTGGTAATGTCTCATGCGAGAACGCGGCATCTCAGCGTCCTTCGTAAACATCACTCAACATCCGACGATATTCGCTCCCCTTACATTCTGGGTGAGCAAGTAGGAAAGGTACATGCTTTGAGGGTGACAGTATTAGTGATTCTGAACAAGAAACTTCATATGGACGTATACCGTATTCCGGATGGTTTCCGAAATAGAACACATTTAATAGCACTTCTGTACGTTTTTCTTGAATAACTCGAAAACCGCACCCTCCAGCGGAAACGTGTCGCAGTACAAAATTAAACTATGCTAAATTTCCTACAAAAAAGTCGTATTCATTTTTTTCTATAGAACTAATGGTTTGTGCGAAGAGAGCGCGAGAATGTTCAAAAACTCGCACGACGCGCATGCGCTGTAGCTTACTCAGTTTTGTAGGCAATTTGAGGTAGTTTTCTGACTTGACAGACCACAAGTGTCCCGTATCAAACTGTTCGTCTCAACTTGCTACCTCAATATGTCCGCCCCAGTAGCTGAGTGGTCAGCGTGACGGATTGCCGTCCTCTGGGCCCGGGTTCGATTCCCGGCTGGGTCGGAGATTTTCTCCGCTCAGGGACTGGGTGTTGTGTTGTGTTCATCATCATTTCATCCCCATCCGGCGTGCAGGTCGCCCAATGTGGCGCCGAATGTAATAAGACCTGCGATATGGCGGCCGGACCTGCCCCGCGAGGGGCCTCCCGGCCAATGACGCCAAACGCTCATTTCCATTTCCATTACCTCAATATGCTACCTCAGTTCTAGAGAAAAAAATGAATACGACCATTTCTGTAGGAAATTTAACATAGTTTAATTTTGTACTGCGACACGTTTTCGCTGGAGGGTGCGGTTTTCGAGTTATTCAAGAAAAACATACAAAAGCGATATTAAATGTGTTCTATCTCGGAAACCATTCTGAATAGGGAATACGTCCATATGAACTTTCTTCTTCAGAATAAGTAATGCTATCACTCGTGAAAGCATATACAATATGTGATCAAAAGTATCCGGACACCTGGCTGAAAATGACCTACAAGTTCGTGGCGCCCTCCATCGGTAATGCTGGAATTCAGTGTAGTGTTGGCCCACTTTTAGCCTCGATGACAGCTTCCACTCTCGCAGGCATACGTTCAATCAGGTGCTGGAAGGTTTCTTGGGGAATGGCAGCCCATTCTTCACGGAGTGTGCACTGAGCAGAGGTATCGATGTCGGTCGGTGAGGCCTGGCACGGAGTCGGCGTTCCAAAACATCGCACAGGTGTTCTATAGCATTCAGGTCAGGGCTCTGAGTAGGCCAGTTCATTGCAGAGATGTTATTGTCGTGTAACCACTCCGCCACAGGCGCTGCATTATGAACAGGTGCTCGATTGTGCTGAAAGATGCAATCGCCATCGCCGTATTACTCTTCAACAGTGGGAAGCAAGAAGGTGCTTAAAATATCAATGTAGGCCTTTGCTGTGATAGTGCCACGCAAAACAAGGGGTGCAAGCCCCCTCCATGAAAAACACGACCACACCATAACACCACCGCCTCCGAATTTTACTGTTCGCACAACACACGCTGGCAGATGACGTTCACCAGGCATTCGCCATACCCACACCCTGCCATCGGATGGCCACATTGTGTACCGTGATTCGTCACTCCACACAACGTTTTTCCACTGTTCAATCGTCCAACGTTTACTCTCCTTACATCAAGCGAGGCGTTGTTTGGCATTTACCGGCGTGATGTGTGGCTTATGAGCAGCCGCTCGACCATGAAATCCAAGTTTTCTCACCTCCCGCCTAACTGTCATAGTACTTGCAGTGGATTCTGATGCAGTTTGGAATTCCTGTGTGATGGGCTGGATAGAAGTCTGCCTATTACACATTGCGACCCTCTTCAACAGTCGGCGGTCTCTGTCAGTCAACAGAAGATATCAGCCTGTACGCTTTTGTGCTGTACGTGTACCTTCACGTTTCCACTTCACTATCACATCGGAAACAATGGACTTAGGGATGTTGGGGAGTGTGGAAATCTCGCGTACAGACGTATGACACAAGTGACACCCAAATCACCCGACCAGATTCGAGGTCCGTGAATTCCGCGGAGCTCCCCATTCTGCTCTTTCACGATGTCTAATGACTGCTGATGTCGCTGGTATGAAGTACCTAGCAGTAGGTGGCAGCGCAATGCACCTAATATGACAAACGTATTTTTTTGGTGGTGTCCGGATACTTTTGATCACATAGTGTACCTTTCCTCCTGACTCAGTGTGTGTACCGTTCCGGGCCTGGTAGTAACACTAAATAAGGACAACACCTCTGCAGTCTGAAGGCCGTTCTACCGGTCATAGAGATTTCCAGCTCCAGTAATCACATACCCTCGCACGGTGAGCTGCGGTTCTGTTGTCAGACATTTTATTTCATCGTCAGTTTGATGCCTTTCTCCAACAGACCCACTTCCGCTGCGTCAAGCCTTGCTATCATTTCCCTTTTCAGTGTCTACAGCTCTGCCGCATGTGATACAGTGCTCTCCGTAAAACTCGTTTACAGTTACTTTCCTGCACCTTCGGAGATATTGCCATTCCGTAATACTGAGTGGAGAGGGTTAGTTATGACCTTTAGATCCCTTACATTGTCCTGTAAGTCTTGGACATCCTGACATCCGCTTTCAGAGTGACAACCAACTACACATATGAGAAACACATTTTTTTCAGACAGCTATTAACAGCATCAACATGTATGGAAAGAATGTATGATGAACGCAGTGCTGTCTTGTAAATTGTTTATTCACAACGGATTTCGGTCGTGGACTATCTTTTCAGTGGAAAGACATCTTTTGCAAAGGCAACATCATATGACATTAATGCTTTTAACCATGAAAAAAAGAACACTTTTGACTCGAAAAACGTAAGGAAAGTAAGAACTCAGCATTACAGGACTGCCTCAGATAGCAAGAAGTCTATTTGTTGTTGTTGTTGTTGTTGTTGTTGTCTGGACCAGTGCTGCAATACTGAGTACATACTTTTCTTACGTTTTTCGAGTCATCAGTGTTCTGTATTACATGGTTAAAAGCATGAATGTTATGTGATGTTGACTTTGCAAAATATATTTTCCCACTATGAAGACAGTCCATGACCGAAGCCGGTTGTGAATAAATAATTTACAAGAGAGCACTGTGTTCATCACACATTTTTCCAAGCACCTAAATGCGGTTGTATTTTTAAATAAGTTCCATCTCAGTTTTTAAATTACACCTTGTTGTAGCTATGACCATAAACTTTTTTGTTACCATCATCGACTTCAAAAATGCTGTCTCGGTGTGACAGCAGGTTGTGGTACATTTGTTATCACAATTTTTATTGACCGTACCTGTATTCTGCGCAGTGAAGCAAGGATATTGTCCAGCTAAGATACGATAGTTTGTTACTAAACTACAGTTATGTCTTATGGTAAAATGTTACTATTTTAGTTTATCGTAACTAAGAATTGCAATACAAGTTAATACAAGTATATAACCGCAGAGACTATTTGTTGTATGTTACGACATTGTAATAATTTTCTAATCAATTTCTATGAAGTATTACCGCATGAAATTACTATTATTATTCATTCGAGTTTCTGTCACAAGTGTATAAAATTTCTTGGTGATTAGTAGTTTCAAACGTTAACGTTGACTCTGGAACAGCTACCTGCATGTCAAGTGTGCCTTAGAGCTAAATTCCGCTGATGTACTTGCATGGCATCTTCATAATGCAGATCGATATAACAAATGTGAAATGGCCATATTTGTTATGTACATGTCATGCAAGTATACCCGTGGAATTATGCTCCAACATATGATGTGCAGGCAGTGGTTTGAGAATTGACGCTAGAGTTCGGAACTACTCACCATCAAGGAACTGTACGCAGCTTGACAGAAACCTGACGTGTTACGGCGCGGAAACGCTGACCAGGGGCCATTTGTGCAGCCAATGGAACATCTGACTTGCTGTAGCTCTGTTACAGTCTATTAACCTAGATTTGAATGATGAACCAGAGCTGGTGCCTAGCCAAATTGTACGAATCGATTAATGACGCATGCCAAATGGGGCTGAAATTAATGCTCAACTAACTGCACCAATTATAGTGCACCGCTCGGATTTTATGTGCAAAAACATTCAAACAATTTGTGTTTCCTGGGGGGAGTTCGAAGAGCTCCACTTCTATGCTTTTATCGTATAGGAATCGATTCAAATGTTGCAGTGAGGTGGGTAATAGGATAAAGTCAAAACGAATTATTCGTATCCAATAATCTTTATCGTTTTCGAGGTAAATGTATCACGTAAAATTTGATCTTACGTGAATTTAATGCGTGGAAACGGTTTAAAGTGATTCAAATAAATCAAAATGCAATCATAAGATAAAACTGAAAACTTGCTTTCAAAAATCTATCTTCATTAGGATTTTACTTGCAAAAAAACACGTTGTTCTGAGTTTTCCTACGCGGGCCAATTATATATTTGTAACTTGTGCATTCGGTTCAAATTTTGTAAGAAGGTAGGCAAATACATGTAATTAACGTTGGTTCTGTTGTTTTGTGAAAGTTTTATCCATTGCCCCGATACAAGCAACATGGTTTGACAGATAATAAAAATAACCTATACCAAATTAGTCGTCGCCCGACTCAACAAAAATCTACATCGGTAGCCAAGCTATGGCGGTCTAACATCAAAATAGTGACAGAGTAAAAAAAAATTGGAACCAGAATGAAAAGTGCTTCTGTCACGGCACAGAAAAAGGTGAATATGTTCTGGGCGGAGTTAGGGATTTAAAAGAAGGGAACTAGCTTTTCGGGTTATCTGGCAGCTTCAGTAACATTTAAATCAAAACATCTCGACATGTTCGCGCTTTTTTACGAGTTAACGCTACTTCTCCAGTGCAGTGAGCTCTTTTAGCTGCAAGATGTTGGCACAACAGCTGAATTCCTGATGTCGTGCCCAAAATTCAGAAGATTCACCAGCCACACTTAACCATGTATAATTTCATGTGACTGAAGAGCATACATGGATAGATAAGGGTTTTTCGTGGGGCGGGGGAGGGTAAAACTTTTGGGGGTGAATTTATTCTTGGGGGGGGGGGGGAGATGACATGTCTATCATCTTACTTTACTCGACACGATGCATTATATTAAATGACACGGATACCTGTACAAATAAGTAAAAAAGCGCGAATATGTCAAATATCTTTGAAGCTGCCAGATAAAGCATAAAGGTAGCTCTCTTCTTACACGCGGTCGAGTTCTCGCTTCCCGGCACGGGATCCCGCGTTCGGTTCGGGGTGGGGTCAGGGATTTTCTCCTGCCTCGAGATGGCTGGATGTTAATTTTGTCCTCATCATTTCATCATCATTCATGAAACTGGCAACATTGGGCCGAGAAAAGGTTGGGAATTCGTACGAGCGCTGATAAGCGCGGAGTTGAGCGCCCCACAAACCAATCGTTATCATCATCATCATCATCATCTTCATCTCTTCTTTCACACCTCTAATTCTGTCCAGCACATAATCGCCTTTTTGCGCTACGATGGGAGTATTTTTCATTCTGGCAAATAATAACAAATTTAAGTTGCTGGTCCTTTTATCAACACAGTACTGGAACTACATGAAATTATTATGTTTATGAGATCATGCCTCCCACACGCGAGGGGCATGACAAGATACGCAGACCGTTGCATGAATGTGTACTGTGTTTTTGCAACATTTACTTCGTACTCCACGTTTAGTCCCTGGCGGCGCCCAGCTTCTCGTGGACATTCCGAAGCACCGCTAATGTGTGTGTGTGCCTGTGTGTCTGCAGATAATCCTGAACTCGATGCACCGCTACCAACCCCGCTTCCACGTGCTGTACCTGCCGGCCAAGGGTGAGCCGCCCAGCCACGGCCGCACCGAGGACTTCAAGACCTTCATCTTCCCGGAGACCAGCTTCACCGCCGTCACCGCCTACCAGAACCACCGGGTACGTCTGCGAGAGTGATTTGTCAAGTATGGTAAAAAAAAAAAAAAAAAAAAAAAAGGTTTGTTTCGTCAGCAACTCACCTTACCTCGCGATGTAAACTCCTCTCAGGTATATACACTTCGGCCAGAGATCATCCAGCTTTTTCATCCCATCGGAAAAATAGGTTCTGTCAAACTCTGCAGAATACTCGTTGACTGCGACTGATGTTTCCTCATTTGATGAAAATTTCTTCCCAGCAAGCCAAAGGTTCGTGTTAGGCAACAGGAAGAAATCACTTGGGGCTACGTCTGGTGAGCAGGGTGGATGAGGAACCAGTTCACGGTCCAAGTCATGCACTTTAGCCGCTGTTACTGCTGATGCATTACCCTGGTGAGGAGCACTTCTTTGCGTGCCAGCCTTCTTTTTTCCGGCCAACCCAAATTTCAAACGATCCAACTACGAAGCATAATAGATTCCAGTCAGGGTTCTGCCTTTCTCCAAATAATCTATGAAGACTATTCCTTGAGAACCCTAAAAAACGATGGCCATCTCCTGACAGGGTGCAAATTCGTCTTTTTCACCTTCATTGCACTTTCACCAGCCTTTGTCCATTGTTTTGACTGCCATTTTGACTCTGGTATTTAATGATGGACCCAGGTTTCATCAACAGCCACAAATAGTTGCAAAAAGTCTTACGAGTTGCGACTAAATTGCCAGGCATTGTGTAGAAATGCTCCGCCGTATGCGCTTTTGGTCGACAGTGAGCAATAGCGGCATCCACCTCGCGCACTGCTTCTTCCTATCCATTTCTCCGTTCAGGATATTGTTCACTCGTTCAGTTGAGATACCTACATTCTCAGTAATCTCACGAATCTTTATTCGGTGGCCTGGCGTTACCTTATCGTAGCTTTTATCAATGCTGTCCTTTATGGTTACCTCAATTGGACAGCCGCAGCGTCCTTCGTTTTCGGTGCTTATCCGACCGTGACTAAATTCATTATTTCAAAATTAAATTGTCTTCAATGATGTTGCAAAGTCCGTGTGAACTTCATCAAATTCTACTGTTATTTGTCCGGCAGTCCAACGATTCAAATGACAATGCTTAATAACAGCACGAAACTCTGTTTCTCCAATTCCAATCGTAATCGACACAAACGGCTGTCAACAATGAACTGTAAGCTGTTTATTGTTCAAATGCTTTATATGATCCTTGAGATAATCGGGCTTATCACTCATGAAGGAACAAAAAAAAATGTTCCTTTCTTCCATGCCAGTTTACCAGAATGATCAAACCACAATAACACTGCGTCAACGTCGTACTAAAGTGAAAGGTAAAGCAGTCTGCAACCAAGAGGTTGAACTGAACAACACGGTTGTCTAGCTCAGTTGGAGGTGGTATGTCCTTACCTTCCTACGGGTCTGAACTTACCCATCCATTTATAGGAGGACATAGACCAATGATAACGGTGCAACTTAGCACTTTTCTCTTTCGTGGTAGTATCCAAACGTTTCCGAAATTTGAAATTTGCGCGAAAGTGTTGAGAGTACTCCAGAACACTGCTAGCTGTCTCCCCATACATCTTTATTGTGCCGGTCTGATAGTGGCTGCCAGCCGACTGGTCGGTTAGTTGTTGCTGTGCATATTTCCACTGTAGGGTTTCCGTGAGTTGACAGTTACTCGATAGCTGACATGATGGAGCAGTGTTTCCGTATAAATTTTCATTTCGTATTTGGAAAAAAAACGATGCAAAAACTCACCAAGTGCTGAAGGAAGCTACTGCAGACTTAGTAAGACACAGACTTACGAAAGCTATAAGGATTAAAAACGAAAGGGTTAAAGTCGACTGAGGAAGACGACCGTACCGGTCGGCTTTCAACTGGGTTGACACCAGAACATGTTCAGAAAGTGGTGGATCTGATTCCGCAAGATCGTAGACGGGCCATCCAGTCCATCTGCAACACGATCGGAACAAGTTATGGTTCATGCGCGCGTATTCCATCAGAAAATATGAATGTGCGAATGATTGCGGCGAAGTTTGTGTCATAGTTGCTTCAAGACGATCAAATGCAACATCGCGAGGAAGTCGCCAGGGAACTTAAACGACTGCTTGGAGACGATCCAAACTTTCTCTCAGAGGTATTCACTGGTGATCTTTGCAACATAGGAGTCCTTCCTCAACTCGGCCTAAAATGTCATACAAAAGACCCGTCGAGAGTAACGTTATATGTTACTCTTTTCAGGACTTTTTTGACCGAGCTCAAGGACTCTTCCGTTACGACGGTCACCAGTGATCGGCTCTGATAAAAAGTTTGGATACTGTTTAAGTCAGCCGTCTTTAAAGTATGGGGCGCCGGCGTCCTGGGTGTGGGGGAGGGGACGAGAGAGTAGCAGAGGGGGACGCCGGCTTTCAATGAAATATGTATATTTCGTATTATGTGAGAAGACGACTTCCGGTGAATAAATACCGCTAACGTCAGATTCTCATTTCCACGAACCAAGCTATTAAGATGGCTCACCGTTAATTTGCTGTCTTATTTCACAAGAACTGCCCAGCAGATGTTGTCAGCAGGAATGGTGAGAAAAGTCACGAGTCATATTTCATCACACAGCCCCAGACACCCATCATCTTCTGGGTTACCTACTTACCAGACGTTTAACAACCACCGATGACAGTAAGCCGCTGGGTAATGTGGCCGTTATTTCTTTGTAACACTGACTACAACAATAGATTGTCCTCGGTCGTTGTGACTGTCCATTAGATTTCTGCTAGACTTTAGGAGTCTAGTGTGTGTTCAGTGGAAATAGTTAACCGGATTTAAAACAAACTGATACAAATTCCGCACCTTGCCATGGGTAAGTCGCAGTGGTAAAAAGAGATCCCATGGAAGTGCTTCAGCGAATACTTCTTATCCTTCGAAAGTATACAGTTGTAATAAGGAAACGTATTCGAATTTAACCAAAGTACATTCTTCTTTCTCATCTTCCTCTGTTCCTATCGGCAACGTTAGTTCTAAACGTAAAACCAAAGCTCGTGAATGTGAAGCATTCTTTTGAATAATGAGGAACGATAACAAGGTGTTACTTGTTTGGAGATTTTAACTAACGATAGCTAGAAGCCTGTAAAACTAGAGACACACCTGCAAACAAAACGTCCAGGCCATATAGATAAACACATCGCATTTTTGAAGCATTGTGAACAACAAATAAAAGGAAATGTTAGATTTATCGAAAAACAGGAATCAGTTCTTAACAAAGACCTAAGAGGATCCCTGCAAAATTAAATCACCACACATTACTGGTGAGACATTACGTGCCCTCGCATCCGTCAAAGTGTGCGAAATTATGCAAGGAGAAATGTTTGGAGAAACACTGAAGTCGATACCACTCTCGCTTGATATCGTTGCTCGTCGTATTGATGCAATGCTGACATGAAAAAAAAAAAAAATGTGTGTGAAATCTTATGGGACTTAACTGCTAAGGTCATCAGTCCCTAAGCTTACACACTACTTAACCTAAATTATCCTAAGGACTAACACCCACACCCATGCCCGAGGGAGGACTCGAACCTCCGCCGGGACCGGCCGCACGCTGACATGAAAAATCAATATCACGTTTTCATGAGCCCACATTTCGCTCTGCAACCTGATGGCAATGCTGATATTTGAAATCTTTCCTGCATCTTGTTTTTGTACGTTGCTATTATGAAAATAAAATGCACAAGGACTTCGTAGTTTGTAAACCTCTGGAAGGGAGAGCTACAGGCGGAGACGTTTTCTTTATTCTGAATTCCTTCCTTGTTGACAACAATCTGTCACGGACAAATTGTGTTGGAGTATGTACCGATGTGGTAGCAGCATTTACTGAAATGAAGAGTGGTTGCAGCCAACTAGATATCTCCTGTTAATTTTGTTGTCTCCATTGGTGAAACATACTTTGTAATGCAACGTTTATGAACCACTTACAAAATATTAAGTACGGCAAACAGAATAAAGTTGAAGAGACATCCCGTGCCTATATCACTACGCCGCTAATTGCGCAAAGAATGAGTGGAGACACTGGGATAAATATGGCAGAAGTAAGTTGTATCTTGGTCCGAAAATACCGTGTAAGTCATCGCCATTCCTCACTTGTATTTTTTACAGTATTATTCCGTTTACCGAAACATGTCCAAAGCTCTGGGAGGGAACTTAAATCGATTACGTGGCTATCGCCTGTCTGGATACCGTTACTGAAGCAGATGTAGGTCGGGATGCATAAAACGTCGTTGTAGGGGCAGCTCAATCGCCATGTACATGTTTTGAAAAAAAATTTCATGAACAGTTTGTCCCTCCTGGTCAGACGATCAATACGGAGTCGTATCACGATGTTCTAAGACGTTTGAGGGAAGATATGAAGATAAAATTTTCGCAGAACTGGTGTATCAACGACTGGGTACTGTCATATGACAATGCACTGTCGCTTACAGCCCACAGTAGTCAGGAATTTTTGACTAAAAACAATATTGCAGTTTCCAGAATGAATTTTCCACTCTGAAGCGGAGTGTGCGCTGATTTGAAACTCCCTAAAAAAAAAAAAAAAAAAACCACACACTCCGTCTGCAGGCCATGAGTGGCCTACCGGGACCATCCGACCGCCGTGACATCCTCAAAGAGGATCCAGATAGGAAGGGCGTGTAACTGTGACTGTCTCATGTCACCGCAATATACTTTCTTCCAGGAGTACCAGTCCCGCAAGTTTCGCAGAAGAACTTCTGTGAAGTTTGGGAGGGAAGAGATGAGGTATTGTAAGAAGCACAGCTGTAAGGAGAGGTTGTGGATCGTGCGTGGGTAGCTCTGCTAATGGAGCACTTGCCCATGAATAATAAAGGCCCCGAGTTCGAGTCTCGGTTTGGCATACAGTTTTAATCTGACAGGGAGTTTAATATTACACTTGTCCTTCACCTGCTACAACTGCTACACCTAGCACTGTGTGGCTTCTCTTCCTCAAGATGAAGATTCAGTTAAATGGGCGAAGATTTCACACAGTTGGAGGAGATTCAAGCGGAATCGTAGAATAAGCTGGACACCCTTACAGAGAAAGAGTTCAAGGTAAATTCAGAAAGTAGCAGAAATCTTGGTATTCATTGCATATGGTGTCCATAATTAAGCCCTGTGTAAAAATTTGTACAGCATATTGCTAACGCAGTGGGAAACGTCATGGAAAAAATTAACAAAAATTTGCCTAATAAAAAATATTCAGATGTGTGTGAAATCTTATGGGACTCAACTGCTAAGGTCATCAGTCCCTAAGCTTACACACTACTTAACCTAAATTATCCTAAAGGCAAACACACACCCATGCCCGAGGGAGGACTCGAACCTCCGCCGGGATTTGCCTAATAGATGGCACTGTAAGCATAAGGACATAAGCACATCGAGCGAGGTGGCGCAGTGGTTAGCACACAGGACTCGCATTCTGGAGGACGACGGTCAAAACCCTCGTCCGGCCGTCCTAATTTAAGTTTTCCGTGATTTCCTTAAATCATTCCAGGCAAGAACCGGGATGGTTCCTTTGAAAGGGAACTGCCTACTTCCCTCCCCATCCTTCCATAATCCGATGGGACCGATGTCCTTGCTGTTTGGTCCCCACCCAAAAAACAACCAACCAACCAACATACGTACCAACAGGTGCGCGGTGCACAGCTGATCCTCAGTTTGCGTTCGAGACCTCCAATATGACTGGTTTCATGAAGGATTGCACGATGCTGGTAAAGTTCATTTACAAGAATGGTGACTGTGGGCCTGTAGCTCTGCAGAAGTTCCGGGTACTCAAGGATATGGAAAAAAAAAAGACATTAGTCCGATGTCTACTAGGAGTCTGGAGAAAATGATTACAGAATTCAAAAAGACAGGTTCCTTTGAAGTGCAATGTGGCAGAGGGAGGAAAGCAGTTGATACGACGTATGTCGAAGATGTGGCCACAATATTGTAGGGGGGGGGGGGGGTCGAGCGGTGGTGCACAAATATGCAGTACACTGGGAATTGCCCGGACGTTGGACATAACCGCGAGTAAAAGTGCATAAAATGCTACTAAATATCATGCATTGCTATCCGTACAAAATCACCCATGTGCAGCAGAGGCTTCCTGCTGACCTGCCAGCAAGGCACACGTTCGCTCTGTGATATCTTGTTCTCATGGGAGTGGACAATGAATGGGATGGAACATTCTGTGGGCAGACGAAGCCCATTTCCAACTCCAAGGACAACACAGTATGCAGAATTGCAGAATTGGCCAAGGGTAAATCCGCACGCAGATCGGCTGCAACCTCTTCATTCCTCAGAGTTGACTGTTTGGTGCGGGTTGGCGATATTGTTCGTCGTAGGGCCGTATTTTTTCGAACAGATGGGTGCTGCAGGTCCTGTTAATTGCACCTACACTGGTAAATGGTATGAGAGTCTTTGGAGCATCAACTTCATTCCGAACCGTCAACAGCATGGATGTGTGGGTAGGATCTTTGTTACGCAACATGGCGCTCTTCTGCACGCTGCATAGCCGGTAAAGCGGCTGCTGAGGACACATTTCGGAAATCCTAGATTTTTTTTTTAGTCCTCTGACTGGTTTGATGCGGCCCGCCACGAAATCCTGTCCTCTGCCAACCTCTTCATCTCAGAGTAGCAATTGCAACCTACGTCCTCAATTATTTGCTGGATGTATTCCAATGTCTGTCTTCCTCTGCAGCTCCGTCTGTGCCATGGAAGATATTCCCTGATGTCTTAACAGATGTCCTACCATCCTGTCCCTTGTCCTTGTAAGTGTTTTCCGCATTTGCCTAGGTAGCAGAATTTCCTAACTTCATCTGCTTCATGACCATCAATCCTGATGTTGTGTTTCTCGCTGTTCGCATTTCTGATACTTATCGTTACTTTCGTCTTTCTTCGATTTACTCTCAGTCCATGTTCTGTACTCATTACACTGTCCATTCCATTCACCAGATCGTGTAGTTCTTCTTCATTTTCACTCAGGATAGCTCAGAATAGCAATGACATCAGCGAATCGTATCTTTGATATCCTTTCACCTTGAATTTTAATTTCTCTCCTGAACTCTTATTTGCATCATTGCTTCTTCGATGCACAGATTGAATAGTAGGGCGAAAGACTACATCCCTGTCTTACACCATTTTTAAACCGAACACTTCGTTCTTGGTCGTCCACTCTTGGTTGTTGTACGTGTTGTATATTACGCGTCCTTCCTTAGAGCTTAGCCTTACTTTTCTCAGAATCATATGGTATATTACGCGTCCCTCCCTACAGCTTAACCTTATTTTTCTCAGAATTTCGAATATCGTGCACCATTTTACACTGTCGAAGGCTTTTTCCAGGTCGCCAAATTGTATGAACGTGCCCTGATTTTGCTTTAGTCTTGCTTCTATTATCAGCCCCAACGTCAGAATTGCCTCTCTGGTGTCTTTACTTTTCCTAAAGCCAAACTGATCGTCTTCTAACACATCCTCAATTTTCTTTTCCATTCTTCTGTATATTATTCTTTTCTGCAACTTGAGCAACTTGGATGCATGAGCTGTTAAGCCGATTATGCACAATTTCTCGCACTTTTCGGCTCTTGCAATCTTCGTTATTGTGTACAAGATATTTTTCCGAAAGTGAGATGTATGTCACCGGACTCATATATTCTACACATCAACTTGAATAACCGTTTTATTGCCACTTCCCCCAATGATTATAGAAATTCTGATGTAATGTTATCTATCCCTTCTGCCTTATGTGATCTTAAGTCCTCCAACCTCTCTTACATCCTATTTCTAATATTGGATCCCCTATCTCTTCTAAATTGACTCCTGTTTCTTCTTTTATCATATCAGACAAATCTTCCCCCTCATAGAGGGCTTCAATGTATTCTTTCTACCTATCCGCTCGTTCCTCTGCATTTAGCAGTGGAATTCCCGTTGCACTCTTAATGTTATCACTCTTGCTTTTAATTTCACCAAATGTTCTTTTGAATTTCCTAGATGCGGTGGCTGTCCTTCCACAATCATTTCTTTTTCGATTTCCTCACATTTTCCATGCAGCCATTTCGTCTTAGCTTCCCTACAATTCCTATTTGCTTCATTCCTCAGCGAATTGTACGAGGCCTGTTCAGAAAGTAAGCTCCGATTGATTGCCAAATTGAAACCACAGTGAACATCAGAAATGTTTTACTTGTAACAATTAGCTACACCTTTCAGCTACTTCTCCACGTAGTCGCCGTTCTGACTTAGACTTTTGTCATAACGTTGTACCAACTTTTCAATAGCCTCATCATAGAAGGCAGCCGCCAGTGCTTTCCGCCAATTCTCCACGCTGGCCTACACCTCGTTGTCTGTGTCAAAATGTTGTCTTCAAAGACAGCGGTTCATGTGACCAGAGATGAAACTCAGGGGGAGACAATTGCGGACTGTATTGTGGGTAATCTCACATTTCCATTTGAAAACGATGCAGGAGCATCTTCATTGCCCCTGCAGAATGCGGCTGAGAATTGTCTTGGAGAAGAAACAGCACGACAGTTATGTAATGTTAGCTGCATAGCTTCAGGCGAAATTTCTCACCAGGCCCTCGTACTTGGCGGCAGACACTATTTTCTAGACATCTTTACGCACTCACTGCGAGCTCAGAAATGAGAAGAGCGACGTGATGCTAACTGGGGTTATACTAGAGACACTACCCAACACATCTGTGCAAAGCTTTATCGGATTTTCATAGTCGTTTCCATTTCGCGACCGATCGGAGCTTACTTTCTGAACGCCCCTCGTATTTTTGTATTCCTGAATTCCTGTATTCCTGAATTTTTGTAGTTCCATCTTTCATCGATCAACTGTTAGCCATGGTTCCTTCGCAGTTACCTGCTTTGTACCTATGTTTTCTTCCCAACTTCTGTAACTGCCGTTTTCAGAGATTTCTATTCCTCTTCAAATGTCCTGCTTACTGAGCTATTTCTTCCTGCCGTATCTAGAGCCTTAGAGAACTTCAGGCATATCTCGTCATTCCTCAGTGCTTCCGTATCCCACTTCTTTGGGTATTGATTCTTCCTGACTAATCTCCTAGAATTATAAGGCGTCATTTCCCTACAGCCTGGCCGTCCCGATCATCTGATCCTAATCCGTGTGACTTCTGGCTGTCGGGTTATCTGCAGGAAGTTCCGCTCAGTGGCCCAATTACGAACGTAGCTGAATTGAAGGCACACATTGCGCAACGAGTTTTGAACATAACCCACGTGACACTCCGATCTGTTGTGGAACATGCTGTTCGTCGATATCAACTTGTGGCAAGAAACGGCAGACAGCATGCTGAACCTATGTAATTTTGTTTTTACACAATTTTTGGCCCCATGACAATTAAAAACCGATGCCGTTTTGCTATTTATCCGGATTTTTGGCGTCAGGATAGTTAAAAACCGATTTTTTTCCATCCTATATTGTAAGATCTTGGCGTGTTAGGTGGGGTTACCTAACTAACAGTGCCACAACTGTTGACTGCCAAACCTTTGCTGCACAGAACGGGTGGTGTAATGTGCAACTCAAACGAGAGCCGTCGTATTGCTATTCATCCGTCATTTGTAGGCGACCCCATTTACGTTAAGACGCTCACAGCGCCATCTATTGCTAAAATCTTCTTTAAATTTTGTTTTGATCCATGACGTTTACCACTGCGGCGTCAATAACGTGATGTTCAAGTCTGACGTCATTCTGAGCAGTGGTTCTCTTTCTACATTGTTTTGAACCAGGAACTTTAGTTTTGGACACCCTGTAGCTTTAGGATATTACCTGTCTGTAAATTATTGTTAGAAGTGAAATAAGTGGTAAGTAACAGAAAAAGTCTTAGTGCGACAAACGATTGAATCTTTAATGTTCCGAATTGTGGTCTGAGACACACTTTGCCAATATTTTATTCCAGTTATTTTTACAATAGATCTGTACTCTACATAACAATAGACATTGCTCTTTAAATTTTTCAGAAAGTTTTAAATTTTTTGCTGCCACTTTTATCCATTTATCTTCGAGCTTCCTTGAAGCAAAAAGAAAGTTTTAATGTATTGTTGGATGAGAGACCTCGAAGGGAGAATTCAGTCATGTAATCAGAAACAGTCTTCTTCCGCCCCGCTGAATGTCTCTTTTCCTCTCCTTCTATAAGAACTATGTTTTAGAAGTATCTGCCGGGTGTAGGTAGCTGTAGTCGGTGTGCGTTTAAGTCGGTATCAAGCTTGTGTTGAATTATGATGATAGACAGGAAAAGCTGGAAACCAGTGTCAGCACATAGTGTATACATCTTGTATGGCAACAATGGGATCAGCGAGCTTAACGTCCCCATCCAAGGCAGAGGTTGTCATCAACAGTGTCACCTGCCTTTCGCCCACGAGACACTGCAGACAGACTAGAACATTCTTCTCCTCCTTCTCCACATTAGCTCATCTTTCAACTTTCAGTAATGCCTTTGCTCAAAAAAAGAGTGCTAAGAAATGCTGTGTCGTTGAACTTTTGATTTCATCAGTTATATTAATCGTTGTACCTTGGTTGGCATATATCTTCTGTAAATATGATAAAAAGCTAGCCACAGACTAATACATGTTTCTTATGGCTGCATTTGAAACCGTATGGACAACAATAGCTCTTACTTCAGGGGAAATGCTTTGTACCAGTTGTACCAAATAGGTCTGTGTTCGTTGCACATGCCACCAAACTTGGGAAGACCGGTAATTCTACATTATACATCAGAACTTAGAAACTTCAGACACTTCGTTGAATGTCTGTTTCGTAAAGAACAGTGAGATGACTGTACATCATAAACGTACTAACTTTGTACACCGTCCACTGTACTAGAAGCATTGACTCGCTGGTCTTATTGTTAATGTCCAGGTGTTTGTAAACTCCTAGGCACAGTAGAACAGGCCACGCATATCAAATTTCCGGGCATGACTTCCGATTCGGCACACAATTTTAATCTACCAGATCGTTTTAAAAACACTCCAAACTGCACTAAGGGTTTCATTCAAAAAATGGTTCAAATGGCTCTGAGCACTATGGGACTTAACTTCTGAGGTCATCAGTCCCCTGGAACTTAGAACGACTTAAACCTAACTAACCTAAGGACATCACACACACATCCATGCCCGATACAGGATTCGAACCTTCGACCGTAGCGGTCACGCGGTTCCAGACTGTAGCGCCTAGAGCCGCTCGGCCACGCCGGCCGGCCAAGGGATCCATTCTGGTACTTCTTTATCACTTCTAACGAACTAAGAATTAGATCCTGAGTCTCGGTGATAAACTTTGTCTTTTGTTAACTGTCTACCAACGACCTGCTCTAACATAAAAGCTTAGTGTAATTAATGGTATGAATCTCTGTATTCGAACTGCGGCCTTCACTTACTACTACGTGATAAACTGAAGCAGATACAACTCCAAAAAACGTCAATGTAGCCCTTGTAAATGGAATTATAACTTCCGAAAGGCGCTGAACTGAATCGCATCGAGCGAGGTGTCACAGTGATTAGAGCAATAGACGAGCGTTCGGGAGGACGACGGTTCAAATCAGCGTGTGGCCATCCATGTTAAAATTTTCCGTAATTTCGTTAAATCGTTCCAGGGAAATGCCAGGATGGTTCTTTTCAAGCTGCTCGGTCGAATTCCTTCCCCATCCTTGAAACATTCTGAACTTGTGTTCCGTGTCTAATGACCTCGATATGAACTGGTCGTCAAACCCTAATCTTCCTCGCTTCATGAACTAGAAAAAAAAAAATATTGTGGCTGATGACGACCTATCACTAACAAAATTATTTCTTGCTCTTCATCATATTTTTTGTACTGTGCTCTCTGAAGTAGTATACAGTCTCGATTGAGCGTGACAATTTATTAACTAGTTTGAATGGCAAACATCCATTATCCTGTTTCCTATACCAAGACAAGGTGTATATTACTGACACTAAGTTTCAAACACATCTCACGTAATGGAAGTGGCTGCAGGCTTCCGAACACTGGTTTCACGCAGCTCTGCACGCTACTCTATCCTTTGTAGGTCTGTTCACCTCCTTACAACTACTGCAGCCTACATCCATTTGAAGCTCATTACGGTATTCAGCTCTAGACCTCCCTCTACACTTTTTACCCCCACACTTCCCTTCACCACTAAACTGATAATTTCTTGTTGTCTCAGAATGCCTCCTATCGATATGCATATTTTTTTAATCAAGTTTTGCTGCAGATTTCTTTCCTCCCCAATTCTTTTCAGTACCTTTTCATTAGTTATGCGATCTACATATATACTCGTCAGAATTATTCTCTAGTACCATATTTCAAAAGTTTATATTCTCTCCTTGTCTGAACAGCTTATCGACTAAGTTTCACTTTCGTACATGGCTACCCTCTAAGTAAATACTTTCAGAAAGTACTTCCTAACACACTGCTCTTTTTCAAATATCCTTTTCTTCCTATAGCCAGTCTGCGTTTTATGTAATTTCTGTTTCAGTCATCATCAGTTATTTTTTTGCCCAAATAGCAGAACTAATCTACTTTTAGGAACTCATTTCCTAATATAATTCTCTCAGCACTGACTGATTTGATTCCACAAAATTCCAACCCAGAGCAAAGTAGCTGGCTACCATTTGTAATAATCATGCCATTAAGACGTATTTTGCACTGCGGGCTCCAAAGAGCAATAGTCATTCCAGTATAGTTGCTTTACTTTTGTTCATATTCATCTCATATCCTCCATTCATTGTACTGCTATTCCAAATCCTTTACTGACGCTGACAGAATTACAGTGTCATCGCTAAACCTCAAAAATCTATATTTTTTTCTGCCTCAACTTTAATCCCTCTCCAAATTTTTCTTTGGTTTGCGTTACTGTTTGCTCTATGTACAGTTCGAATAACATCGACGATAGGCTACAAACCTGTCTCACTTCTCTCTTTCGTGCCCTTCGACACTAATAACTGCTGTATGGTTAATGTACAATTTGTAGATAAACTCGCGCTCCCTGTATTTTATACCCACTATCCTTTACATATGAAAGTAAAGGCTAGTTACTAATGCCAATTGCTTTAGATGTAACTACACTTCTGTCCATATGTACGTGACTTGCTATAGGTATTCACTACACTGTGGCGTCCACAGCTGCACATAGTTATCACGACCAGGTGTCTCCCATTTTCCACCTTTCGAGTTTTTTGTATGACATTCTGACCATCTGCTGATACTCCGGGCCACCAGGGCAATTACACTCTAAGGGGGAAGAAATGCCGCACCATGAAGGAATTATCCAAAAGGAACCCTAACAGCACAGCGATACACCGGTGATACTCTACGCCCCATTTTGTTGCCCTTCATGGCAAGCTATGCTGGGCTTATACTTCAGCAAGGTAACGCCCGACCGCACACAGCGAGTGTTTCTGCCGCACGTCTTTGTGCTTCCCAAACTCTTCCTTGGCCAGCAATTGGACAGAATTTGGCACTACATCCCTCAGGGAGACATCCAACGAATTCGTCAATCAGTGCCAAGCTGAATACCTGCTTGCATAATGGCCAGAGGTGCGCCAACGCATTGTTGACTTGCCCAATTTGTGAAGCTCTTTCTCTTTAGTAAATTATCCACGTTTTATGAAATTTTACTCAATATTTTTGTCTGTGCATGTACATCAAAGCTACCGATCACCGTTCCTTTTGGATAATGCCTTCGTTGTGGGTCGTTTATTTTTGTCCTAGAGTGTTCAAACATTTTTGAAGACTAGGTCACCAAATTACTGGCATTATTAAAATGTAGTTTCTCGCAGTTTCCAGAGAACTAGCGGACATAAAATTATAAATACTGGCAGGAGGTAACACTGGAACTACATGTCGCCGGCGAGTGACGCAGTCCGAGGAAACATTTTTTTTTGCGTGCTTCAGTTTATTATATGTCCATAACGTATATTATGCTTAAGAACCGTGTACAATTAACTTAGTTTCTAGTCTTCTTGGTGTTTACTCTTATCTCGATTTAATTATTGTTAATGATGTACGGAATAAAACAATGAAGTGCAAACATGTCAGAAAGTAACGTGTTGTATAATTCATACCAAACAGGCAATTGGGTTTCCTGACAGTAATAATTTCACTTCACGGTTTCGGCTCTACTCCATGTCCACCCATGCTTATTAAATTAGATGAACTCTTTATGCTAAAAAGGATAGACATCCTTTACCGCTTTTGCTGTAGATTTGTCAGTTGCAATATCTTACCATGTTATGTTCCGTAATTATATTTGTTACTGCAGTGATAATAATTAAGATTTTGTCTTGTTTCTACAGATAACGCAGCTCAAGATCGCCAGCAACCCGTTCGCGAAAGGATTCCGGGACTGCGATCCGGACGACTGGTAAGTACTGTGTGTGTACCTAGACTCCCCCTTTGCGGAGTAAACGGACAGGACGGATTACCTCCTACGTCGTCGTCTTCTGAAATTCTTATTGTTCGAATTAGTTGTTATCATACTGTGGCACTCGCAACATGCTTGATGATGTGTTAGTCTCAAACATGTGACTTTTAAATCATCAGTATAATGGTGAAAAGCCGATGAGTTCGGAATGGTCTTATATCAGGTTTCATCAACATCTTTCGGAATCAAGGTGTGTTGCAAACGGCTCTGATGGAATGTCCGAGCAATCGGACTCGCCGAATGTGAAACGTCCCCTTTTTAAAACAATTATACATGACTGTGCTCATCCTGACACACAATATTTTTAGCGCAACGCAATCTGACTTTCAAAAAATCCCTACAAAAGAATGGCCCTGACTAACATTAACCTATACCTTTCACAAATCACTTACCTCACAAAAGCGAGCGCCACTACTGCCAGCTAAATAAAAGATTGAAACTACGGAAGGCCCTAACTACTGACAGGCATAGTTAGCAAATGAAAGATTTTAATAGAGAACAAACAATGTATTTACCTTGATATCATCATATATAAATATAGCAGTTCATGACAAATTTCAAAACTCCGCCATCTCTCTCCCAACATCTACCACTGCTGGCGGCTCACCTCCAACTGCGCAACGCTACGCGCTGTTCACATCCAGCTGCCGCTGCCCAACACTACAATGGCAGACAACAATGCAAACTAGCCACAGACTGCACACAGCACAGCCAGGGATTTTCATACAGTGCGCTACGTGGCGTTTCCAATATAAAAACCTAAACGGCCTACTTACAAGTGTAGAAGCCACGACCGACACAAACAAGAGACCAACCCCAGTCGCGTTTGCTAACAACAACAATAATTACATATATATTATATATAATATATTATATATATTATATCTATTATAATTATAATTATAAAAATTCAGAGGACACGTCTAAATTAGAACTACGAGAAAATTTTATTTCTACGTACGGAGGGAGAGCAATGTTCACTATTTCTGCGGTGTCCTAGGTAAACCACATCACACATTATAAACTGCAGTGGACGAAGCAATGGAATAAAAAATACAAAATAGCCAATGCAATGTCATAGTTTCAATTCAGTTAGCACGTAATGTAAGTAGTTCCTCTGTGTCATTTAAGACTGCACTGAGGTGAAAAAAGTGATGAGCTCCCTCATAATATCGTGTCTAACCTCCTTTTCCATTGCGATGTGCGGCAGCTCGACGTGGTATGGACTCAAGTCGTTGAAAGTCCCCTGCAGATATATTGAACCATGCTCCCACTATAGCCGTCCATATTTGCGAAAGTGTTGCCGGCGCAGGATATTATGCACGGACTGACCTCTCGATTGTGTCCCATAAATGTTCGGTGGGATTCATGAATGGCAAATTGTGTGGCCAAATCATTTGCTCGAATTGTCCAGAATGTTCTTCAAAACAGTCGCGAACAATTACGGCTCGGTGACATGGCGTTTTGTGATCCACAAAAATTCCATCGTTGTTTGGGAATATGAAGTCCAGGCATGGCTGAAAATGGTCTCCAAGTAGCGGAACATTACGATTTCCAGTGAGTGATCGGTTCAGTTAGACCAGAGGATCCAGTCCATTCCACGTAAACACGGCCCGCATCGTTATGGAGCCATCACCAGCTCGCACAGTGCGATGTTGACAACTTGGGTCCGTGGCTTCGTGGGGCCTGCGTCACTTCTTAACCATATCATCAGCTCTTACCAACTGAAATAGAGGCTCATCTGACCAGCTGACGATTTTGCAGTCTCCTTGGATTCAGTACAAACTCTTACGAGCCTAGGAGAGAGGTGCTGCAAGCGATGTCGTGATGTTAGCAAAGCCACTCGCGGCGGTCCTCTACTGCCATAGCTCATGAACGCCATGTTTCGCTGCACTGTCCTGACGGATACATTCGTTGTACGTCCCACATTGATTTCTGCGGTTATTTCACACAGTACTGCTTGTCTGCTTGCACTGTCAACCCTACACAAACACCGCCGCTCTCGACCGTTACGTATAGGCCGCCGATCACTGCGTTGTCTTTGGTGAGAGCTAATACCTGAGATTTGGTGTCCTCAACACAATCTTATCACCGTCAATCTCGGAATATTTAATTCCCTAACAATTTCCGAAATGGAATATCCCACGCGCCTACCTCCAATTACCATTCCTTATTCAAAGTGTGTTAATTCCCGCCACGTCGGCATAATCACGTCGGAAATCTTTTCAGATGAATCACCCGAGTTATACCTCGTGTACGCGACACTACAGCCAGCTGTATACGTACATATAGCTACCCGCTGACCTTCACCATCTTAGAATATTCTAGTGTTTGAATAACTTTTTGCTTTAGCACAAAATTTAGCCGTACTTTTTAAGCAATCTTACAAAAACGCAATCCGAACACCTCCAGAAATCAGTATCAAACTTTAATAACAGCTGCTCACAATGGCTGGTCGTCAATTTTTACCGGTACAAAAGTAGGTCGTTGTTAAGATCGCCAAATTTATTACAAATGACAGTAAAAGTTTTAGCGGGAAAATGACTCACGAAACCAATTTCTTTTGCGCACTCTTCTACTACTAGTCAGAGCGTGCGCCCTATGCTGACGGAGATGGCTGTTGACGGTACGCAGGCGAGGCGAAGACTGTTCAGACACATGAGATTTTCACTCTGCAGCGGAGTGTGCGCTGATATGAAACTTCCCGGTAGATTAAAACTGTGTGCCGGACCGTGACTCGAACTCGGGACCTTTGCCTTACGCGGGCAAGTGCTCTACCAACTGAGCTACCCAAGTACTTGTCCGCGAAAGGCAAAGGTCCCGAGTTCGAGTCTCGGTCCGGCACACAGTTTTAATCTGCCAGGAAGTTTCTGCTCAGACACATGTCACAAACATGCGAGACTCCACGCAAAGGACTGATTATCGCTGTGGGAGTTCGTGGCCCTAGCAGTGAATCTAAGCATTAAGAATTCTCGTGTTACTAGCGAAAAACGTCCGATGTGTCAGACAAGCCAACATGTGGCTTCCCGGTTAAAACATTAACTACAGTGACTGTTTATCATCGCAGGAAGCCAAAAAACCTATGTAAATCAGAATGCGGCGATGAATTTGGGAAAACGAAACCGACCATGATGCTAACTTCTAGTTCGTGATAATCCTAACAGACTAGAGCTGCTATCTGTGCTCACCATTATCGTCGGTATGATATGATCAGGACGGTGACACTGTGGCTGGCTGCCATGAAGCACGACGCTAGTATCGCTTTGCCAAGGGCTCCAACATTGGACCCTACTCTGCTGATGGAGTAGACTTTCTTTCCAGTCAGTGAAGAAGTGACTGCACCCTTATTCTCGCCACGACTCTCGGCAACCAGACGATTTTAAAGTTATATCAGCTCTTCAATGGCGTGATTGTTTCGTGAGCTACTTTTGCATCACAGTCCATGCGAAAAGTTTAGCTGCCCACTCTGTCTCTCCTGGACCTATAGTACTACAAATCTGTGTGTTTTGGAAAGATGGAAGACGTTTGTCAGTTGAATGCACTTCCCTTACCAAGTTACACACCCCTGTCTTCTGCCAGCAGAGTTCTGACACCCGGAGTGAATGCTTTCAGCTCGGCCGTTCAAACTGGATACGTGCAATAAACTACACGTCATATGCCAGTATGACACTGGCTGAGGCAAATTTCCCAACACAGTGTGAGAGCAGCTGTAGCTGTAGCTCCACCCACGCACTGTTCCTTCCCCCCCCCCCCTGGAAGCTGCTTTCACTACGCCACTTCTGTGCCGAATCTGCAGGGCTCCTAAATTCTGAAGCTCACCCAGAAAAGCAATAAATATAACTTCCACCAGGTTAAATTAAACAATGATAAAAAGGAGAAATGAAGTCACTGCATACAACCTCTGTAATCTCATTAATCCATCTAAACTTTTGTAACGAAATATCCTGCCTAATTCAAATCCATTCGGATTATTTATCGTAAATAAATGAAAAGAGATGAGTCGAACGGATTGCTGCTCTTCAGTTGAATCTGCCGTGGTCGCTACGTGCTCTGAAATGACCTGCTGCATCTCCCCGCTCTTACTCCTCCTTGTGATTTACTACCACAGCACTGCGTCACGTGCGGTAATCAGCATGTTTACAAAATGGATGCGAGTAAAGCAGTTCCTTTAACTCCGTTAGCGATTGTCAAAGAATGGTGGAGACAATTGGAAGAATATTCTCGACTTGTTGATGACTTGGAAAACGTATTGCTGGTAGAGGAATACCACATGTACTGTACAATATTCTTAGATAATAGAATAAATTATTTGTTAACTGAAATTCCATCGCATTTTCGGTTTTAATTGAATGTACACACCTCAACAAAAGTTAGGAATATCATAGAGTTTACAACAATGACTTCTTATAGTGCGCCCATTGAGGTTTGTACAATACCGATTTAACAAAATAAATATAATTCCTTCTGAAAACAAGAATGATTTTGGTTAGTTATAAAAAATCATTATAAAACGAAGCAGGCACCCTTCTAAGTGTAAATGTCGAAAACGAAGACAGTAGAAAATTTTATCTCATGTTGATGATTATCAGTTATTATGATGTTGATGATTATCAGATTATTGAATATGTGCTCCCCGCACACAGATGGGTTCTTCCACTCTGCGAGGTGTGCTCTGGGTGAGACCATCAAGTTTATCTTGTGGTATGAGGTCCCATTCCTCAATGGAAACTTCAGGGACGCTCTGAAGATTGTCAGGTGGCTACGGACGCTATTCAATGCCCACTTTCAACAGGTCTCATGCATCCTCAGTTGCATTTATGTCTGGGGACTGTGTTGGCTACTGCATCTGGCTGATTTAACGTCCTTGAAGATAGGGTGCTGTCTTACGTTCTCATCGACTAGGATGACGTTATCACCGACTTCACATCTTTAGGGCCTTGTAATCGTTTATAGCACCTCTTGGAGTACCGGAGACCAGTCAAATTGCCGTAGATGGGAGTTACAGGAGGCCGCCGGCCCCATCATTACTGCCGCCCAGCACATTACAGTTCCAACTGCAAGCCGATGGACTGCCTGAACGTATCAGAGTTTCTGGTGTCGTCTAGCGCTTCTCCAAACCGTAACCCGTCTGGTGTCCGGCCGCAAACCACTCCTGGAATCGTCAGCAAACATGACAGCACTCCACTCTGCAATGATCCAATGTTGATGTGCAAAACAGCCCAGGTCCTTCGATTGCACCAGTTCCGCTAGTTCAGTGCAAAACTTCTCATTGGTCTTCTGGAATGAAGACCACCCTCACACAATCATCTACGCGCTGTTTGGTCTGAGATATGAATCCTTGTTGCCCAGGAGAAGTCATTTCCAATATTTCTGGCATTTGATGTTGGGCGTCTTCGAGTGCGACAGTTGGAGGAAAGATCCTGCATTGGTGTTCTCATAGGAGGACGACCACTGCGACGTCTATCATTCACATCTTCCGTCTGTCTGTACTTTCTTCCCACCTTAGACACACCACTCTGAGTGGCATGTAATCGATCCGCAACATCTTGCTGTGTACGACCTACTGAAAGTGAAGCCACTATAGTGACTCTGTAAAAGCGTTGTATGCCTCTAGGTGGCGTGTTACTGCAATGCTGAACACAAAAGTGAATGAAGCTGACGTTGATACAGGCCAACTTGTGGTATGCCTCTGCGGCAGCGGTATGTTCAAATGACTAGGAAAGGGCCACCAAGCATGCCAGTAATAAACATCGTCCAGCGTATAGGCTTTAACTGCATAATTCGTGAAGTGCCTAGTTCAATGACACCTCTAGTATGGTGAACTAGATTTTACGATAGTACTCGAAACTTTCGTTGAGCAGTGTAGTTGAAATACAGCGTGTAATGTCAGTTTTCGCACATAGTGGAGCAATTTATGGCTTTTTAATTGGCGTTATTACCTGTCACTTTAAAGATCACACAATTCCCCAAGGTCAAGGTCAATGTGACCCCCTCCCCTCCCATCCTCCTTTTTCAGGCAATTGAGTGACTGGGAAAAGCTGGTGGAAAAATGTCGGTAAAGAGTGTGTTCAATGACATCACTATCAAAAATGGCGGCGCAAAAGTGGCAGAAAAGTGGTGAACTCTGACATCACTATTGCAGATAGTTGGTGGCGCTGCAGTCGCTTAACCCCACCAATTAGCCGAAGCACCTGGCCCTTCTGGCCATTCGGCTTTAATGTTCTGTTCACCACAGCGGCAGCTGTCAGGCAATGACATGCCAGCTGCACCGGCAGAGATCAGGGGAGTAATGTCACATTCGAATGGAAGTTTTATTATTAACTAGTTCCTCTCAGTGTTCAGTGTGTGTATATATGTTAATGTCACAAATACGTTTCCAGTTTTTCTTCTTTTACACAGCACTGTAGCCCCTGATTCACCTCTAGCTGTCGCACTGTAGCAGGACACGGAACTGTTTGGATGTCTATATGTCAGAATTCCAAGAACGACAATTGTTCAACATTCAAACAGTCATTTGTTACTGATATGTCAAGCAGTATGTCTCGGGTAGTCGACAAAAACTTTATATTACATCGCAGAAATATACTGTCCGTTTGAATGTTAAACTGTGTGGTTATTTCTGCAAAATTGTGATATAATTGCGTCCGTTCATAGGATGAAAAGGCTACCTTCATGTCACTAAACTGCTGCTACCAGAATGATGAACTCATAATTGGAGAACATGGCCACAATCGCCCGATTACTCCACTAATGCTCAAATTTGCACGTTAAAGAGAATTGTTCATTAATAGGTAAGGCATGCCATCGTGATGTTGATATTGGTAACAGTGACAACTCAAAGCCATGCAAGAAGAGTTGGTTTACATCCTGCTGAGATGTATTGCAGGCATGGACCCGCTGCTGCCGTGGTGTTGGAAAACAGATGTGTGCTAAGTCAGGTGGAGTATCAGTGTGTAGACAGTGGAAATGTAAATGGCTGCCTGTCCTGGCCACATAGGTGTGGTAGGCCGTTGGTGCACTGTTGCAGCTTCATGAGTGGTTCCGGCAAAAGACACTTGAACAATTCTGTGTCCCACTCCAGCTAGATCTCCCTCAGGGGCTGTTGTACTGTGTAAAGTAGGAACAAAATGTAAGTATTTGTGACGTTGCACACACTTACACAGTGAACTATGAAGGGAAATGGTTATCAACAATACTTACATTTGAATGTGACAGTGGTATTCTTCTTTTTATTCTACTGGGGAGGGGCGGGTGACTGGTCTCTGCTTCATGGTGTTGAACCTTCAACTGTGACCGACAGATGGTTAGTAGGTCTGGACGCTGTGGGTGGGTGGTGGGGATGAGTGACTGCTGCACCACTATCCTACTGCCATAGTGATATCATACCTCGCCATTTTCTGCCTTTTTGCCGCCGCCATTTTTCATTATTACGTCATAACCGGCATGTTTAATGATGTCATAGTTATGACAGCTTTTCCCCGCCACCAAATTGCCTGAAAAGAAGGGAGGATTTGAGGAGGGGTGACCTTGAACTTAACTGTGTTCCAGGAGGCGACCTTGAAAGTAACAATTAATGAAGCAAATTAAAAATAAATTTTGGCAGGACGTACATTGCTCCACTACTAACATGACATCTCCTAAGTTTTGTTTCCACGCCCGAGTTCCCGGGTTCGATTCCCGGCGGGGTCAGGGACTTTCTCTGCCTCGTGATGGCTGGGTGTTGTGTGCTGTCCTTAGGTTAGTTAGGTTTAGGTAGTTCTAAGTTCTAGGGGACTGATGACCATCGCTGTTAAGTCCCATAGTGCTCAGAGCCATTTTTTTTCCTAAGTTTTGTTTGTGTTGTGAGGCCTATGCTGCTTCTTATTGGCCATATTCCTCTGCATGAGCCAAATATGTGACATGAAGTTCCTATCTTCCACACTCTGCAATGTAGTGGAATATGGAATTCCATGCCGTGACGTCACCAGACCCTTTCAGGCCTGATGAGAGAACAGTTTAAGACCCAGCTCCGTGGTGGGAAGTGACCACGAGAGCCGTCTGTCTGTCTCAGTCCTCACTTGCAGGGTCCACGCCACACTCCGTGGCCACGTGACCTGGCTGTCGTCCACTGGCCTCCAGCTCCTCCGCCCACGCTCACTGCCATCCCCCGACTGCCCCTCCTCTCCTGCACAGTGCAACAGTGTTATGTCCGCATCTAGTTTTAACTTCCATGCCTTTAACGATGCCCCTTTCAAATGTGATTACAATTTCTTTAGTACATTTCATATTACTGAAGCATACAAATTGGTATCACAAAGGAACTGAATTTCGTTAAACTAGAACAGATGTTTGAAAAATATAAAACTTTGTCGCTGACAGGAAGTGGCTCATTTCCCAGTTCAGGACAATCGGGAAAGACTAGAGAGAGAAGTGGGGACGCACCCAGGTGTTAACAGCTCCACATTCTTGACTCACCATCCGACATATGTCACTCGCCTTCGAATGGTTGTATGAGCGTCTGGCTACACATCTGCATCCAGTTGTGCTGATTTAGATTTCCCAAGTGCCAGCCAAATCGCTTCATATCACAGCAGACATCCATCATGACACAGCAACTGTCACATAGAGAGAATATGAGACAAGCAATCGAATATTTATTTAAAATGTTAGTGTCGTACAGTACACGGGTACAGCTCGATGGTCTACAACTAAGAAGCGAAAAATCTAACAAAGGGGAACATTGAGTACGAATTACGATTTTCCCTGAAATTCATAGATTTTGAGGACGTTTTTGACTTGACTGCTAACTAATCTGTACTAACAGCCCTTCAGAAACGAGATACTTACGTCAAATTACTAAAGAATACAACCGGGCGTTTTAAAATGTGTCTAATATCCTTGCAAGAGACCAAAACTAGAAAAAAAATCCTATCAACGTATGTCAGGAGACAAATACGGCTTTACAGTTTACAGTTTGCACACGGAACTGAGGTGCCAGAGATGGGTACGTTCAGTTGAACGGTTAGCAAAATGATGAAGAGACTCATGTAGAAATTTTTCACGTTAATCACTTAAATATATTACTAGACAAATGTATACCCGAAACTTCACTACTCTACATTAATAATTTTTTAATGTTGCTAGTTTTTTCGTCATTATATATACAACAGATTAAAGTCTACGTGTGGTCATGTGTGTTTTATATGAGGTGGTTCTAGAAACAAACAGACAGGGACACACACACACACACACACACACACACACAAGAGAAAGAGCAGGGGGGGGGGGGGGGGGAGGGAGTAGGAGAGTTCTGAAGCCCGAACTCCCTGCAGTAGTAGTTGCCGGTGTGACAACAGACAGAGCAGCCAGCTGAGTGTTTGGTGACGCATCTCAAAGGCACGCCGCCAGAGCGAGAGGACTGGGTCTGAACCGGGCAGGCGTCGCGTGACGGGGTGGGGTGTTGTCTGGCAGACAGGTCGAGCATTCCAGAGATGGGCCGCGAGTCCGTGCCAGGCTGTTGCCACAGCGGGCGCAAACGTCTCTCATCGCGTAGCGGTGTCGTTGCTGTCTGGCAGCATGCGTCATACCCAGAGAGAGAGTGTATCAGAAAGGCAGAATCACGTTATTTAGCGCTCCTTGCGATACCACACGGAAGCACACACTACTGATCAAAATTATCCGCGGCCCCCCCCCCCCCCCCCCCACCCAAATGTAATGCGGAATCGACCATTAGATCTCATCAGAGGCGGACCTTTGAGTAAAAGAGGTGGCATCCAGTACTATTGTCAGCAGCGAAGCAGCAACAGACGATTAGATCGCCCACGAGAGCTCGGTCACGTGAATAACAAAACTACGAGGGCGATTTCAACCCTTCTAATACTGACTCAAATGGCTCTGAGCACTATGGGACTTAACTTCTGAGGTCATCAGTCGCCTAGAACTTAGAACTACTTAAGCCTAACCAACCTAAGGACATCACACACATCCATGCCCGAGGCAGGATTCGAATCTGCGACCGAAGCGATCGCTTCTGATACTGACCAGGTCGACTGTTTGTGACGTGAGTTAAGTGAAAACGCGAATAAACAACTCCAGCGAAACCAAGACCATTCAGATCTCATGTATGCCCTTCTGATGAACAGGCACTGTCCAGGATTATGGAGAGATGACTGTAAAAAATCACATGAAATCTGCGGAAGGAATCTCTTGCGAGTTCCAAAGTGCTACCACTATTCCAGCTAGCACAATGGCAGCGTGTAGGGAGACAAAAACATTACGGTACAATGATGGGGCAGCTCCTCATAAGTTACACTAGACTTTAGCCAATGCTGAGCGACGCTTGAGGTCTACACCTACCTACGCGATAACTCTGCAATTCACGCTGAAGTACCCGGCAGCGGGTTCTCCGAACCATCTTCAGACTATTTCTCCACCCGTTCCATTCTCTAACAGCCTGTGGGATAAATGAACACCTCAATCTTTCTGTACAAGCTCTGATTTATTTTATTATGATGATCATTTCTCCCCATGTAGGTTGTCGACAGTAAAATATTTTCAAATTCGGAGGAGAAAGTCGGTGACTGAAATTTCATGAAAACAACTCGTCGCAACGAGAAACGCTTTTGTATTAATGATTGGCATCCCAACTTGCTTATCACATACTGTTTCGCGATAATACCAAACGCTATGCCCTTCTTTGAACTTTTTCGATGTCCTGTGTCAATGCTATCTGGTTAGGGTCCCTTACAGGACAGCAGCGCTGAAGCAGAGGACGAACGGACTTAGTGTAGGCAATCCCTTTAGTAGACGTGTTGCTTCTTCTACTTATTCTGGCAGGAAAACGTGCTCTTCGGTTTTCCTTCCCCACAAAACTATCTATGTCATCGTTCCTACTTAAGTTGCTCGTAATTGTTATTCCTAGGTGTTCAGTCTAATAGACAGCCTTTAAATTTACATGATCTATCGTTTTCTCGAAATTTAACGGATTTCTTTTTGTACTCGTGTGGATGATCTCTCCTCTTTCTTCGCAGTCAATTGCCAATTTTTGCACCATTCAGACATCCTGTCTGAGTCATTTTCCAATTGGTTTTGATCTTCTGATGACTTTGCTAGACGATAAATGATAGCTTCATCTAAAAACAATCTTAGAGGACTGCTCAGATTACATCATAAGTCGTTTATGTATATTAGGAGCAGCAGAGGGCTTAAAACAGTTCCATGGGGAACGACGGCTATCACTTTTGTCTTACTCGATGATTTTTCCACCGATTACTATGAACTGTTACGTTTCTGACAGCGAATGGCGAACACAGTCGCACAGCTGCAAGCTACTCCATAGAAGCCGCTTGTTAGGAGCGGAATCGAAAGCTTTTTGGAAATCTAGAAGCATGGAATCAATTTGAGATCGTCTGTCGATAGCAATCATTAGTTCGTGAAACTAAAGAACTAGTTCTGTTTCTCAAGAACAATATTTTCTGATGCCGTGTTGACTGTGTGTCATTGTGTCGTTCTCCTCGGGGTAATTCATAACGTTCGAACACAGTATATATTCCCAAATACTACCGTAGATCGAGGTTAGCGATATAGGCCTGCAAGTCAGTGGATTACTCTTATTTCCTATCTTGAGTACTGGTGTGACGTGTGCAACTTTAAAGTTTTTTTGGTACGGATCGTGCGACAGACTGTATATATTATTGCTGAGTATGCGGCTATTGTATCAGTATACTCTCAAAGGGATCTTTTTGTTATGCTCTCTGGACCGGAAGACTTACCCTGCTTTAAAAATGTTTCAAATGGCTCTGAGCACTATGGGACTTAACTTCTGAGGTCATCAGTCCCCTAGAACTTAGAACTAATTAAACCTAACTAACCTAAGGACATCACACACATCCATGCCCTAGGCAGGATTCGAATCTGCGACCGCAGCGGTCACGCGAGACTGAAGCGCCTAGAACGGCTCGGACACACCGGCCGGCGGAGTTGTAATTGAAGTAACCGATGTGTAACAGTTCGCTGTGTCACCGTGGTGCCAACTGCTTCTCAGATTGCTGCAGATACAGTACGATGCGTCACGGCATACGCCGAACACGATGATCTTCCCTCTGATTGGCGACACATGGCCCTCCGAATCCCGCTGTTCTTACGACCGAATATTCTCGCGAACACCGCTGCCAGCAGTCATATACAGTGGCTACAACCCTGCCACGTCTACCTGCACTATCGCAGAAGGAACATCCAGCTGTTCGTACCTCTGTCATACGACTTCGTTCAAACTCACTGAGCTGCTGGTAGACGCGTCTTTGTCACCTGAAGGTATTCTTGTCTAACATCAACTCACCACGTTCAGTCTCAAAGTTAAGTAACTCTCACTACCATTACATCGTGTACTTCAAGCAAACCTGATCGGCATTCTCTCTGTACCTCTTATGCGACTGATGCTAAATCTGAATGGACATCATCTTTCAGATGTAGGAAAACGCCTACCGACTTTTATTTATGTAGCACAACTCCATCTTGGTGTTGCTATTTTTTTTCGTCGGTGCACTACTAGCTTATAACACGTACCTTTGTTTTAATGACATAAAACATAGCGCAGAGTTACTCAGTTTGCTTCAATGTCGTCATAGTATTGCTTCTCCATGTTTTCTGTCCCTCTGATTATGTCACGCTATTGTCTAAATGAGAACGGTCCGTTTAGAGTACCGGATGGTACTACAGTAAAGGGTAACAAATGTATTCCCGTAGTAGCAGATCGCGTTGATTTAGATACGGAAATAAGCAAACAGTTGAAGGAGAATTGTTGTAACTGTCTGATGTTTTTCACCTAGACACCTCAGCGAAGTACAAATTAGCTGCGACAGCAATTGGGAGTTTCACAGTAGAATTAAACTCAGTGCAAGCTTTGTTGGCAAGAAAAAATTTTACGAAGCGAAAATAAACACGAGGAGACAAAGGCAAGAAGCGTTCATTGAATTCAGTAGCAAAATCTTCTCTTCCGACCTGTCGAATAATCACCAAAAGTTCCGATGTTGAGCAAGGCTTGTTGATTGTACTCACTGACTCTGCTGGCAGCGACGTGGACGATGACACAGAGAGGGCCCAAATACTGAATTCAGTCTTCCGAAATTGTTACATTGTAGAACTTCGTAACCGGCCGCTGCGGCAGACCGGTTCTAGGCGCTTCAGTCCGGAACCGCGCTGCTGCTATGGTCGCAGGTCCGAATCCTGCCTCGGGCATGGACGCTTGTGATGTCCTTAGGTTAGTTAGGGTTAAGTAGTTCTAAGTCTAGGGGACTGATGACCTCTGATGTTAAGTCCCATAGTGCTTAGAGCCATTTGAACTATTTAGAACTTCGTAATACGGTACCTCGGTCATCGCACAAACACCGAAATGCCAAATACGCTTTCTGCTACTCTCTGTACACTGTGTTAAAGGACTGTTCTTCAAGCAGCAGTTCATTGTAGCCCGGTTCAGCAACAAAACGTTGCAGGCGACTGGAAGAAAGAGCCCTCTTTTGCGCTTTGAAGAAGGATCAACAGACACATGCACATAATGCAGATACGGTGACGTCAGTTGGTTCTAGAACTGCAGAAAATGTCTACTGATTTACATGTTATGTATTCGACAAATGGCGATCTCCTGAATTTAAGTTCGCTGTATTCATCCATTAGATGAAGAAGACCGCAGGCAACTCTGCCCGTATGGTTGCCGTGTCTCTCGGCTTCCAGAAGGCGTTCGATGCATTTCCACATTGCGATCTTGTGAACGTAATACGATCTTACAGAATGTCGGGCCAGGTTAGCGTCCGTATTCAGCACTTCTTCGCAAGTAAAACGCAAGACGTAGTTCTGGACCGGGCGAAGTCGGCAGCTTTGGGCAAACTACAGCGGAGTGTTACAGGAGCGTTGGTGGTCACGACGTATATCAATTATCTGGCCGAAACTTAGCGAACTCCGTGACGCAGTTTCTTGGATGACGGTGTGCAACGGGAGATAACTGCAAGAAAATGTGAGCAGACGTACAGGCAATTCATAACTGATACAGGGGCTGACGGTTGACTTTCAAATGAAATACACTACTGGCCATTAAAATTGCTACACCACGATGACGACGTGCTACAGACGCGAAATTTAACCGACAGGAAGAAGATGCTGTGATATGCAAATGATTAGCTTTTCAGAGCATTCACACAAGGTTGGCGCCGGTGGCGACACCTACAACGTGCTGACATGAGGAAAGTTTCAGACCGATTTCTCACACACAAACAGCAGTTGACCGGCGTTGCCTGGTGAAACGTTGTTGTGATGCCTCGAGTAAGGAGCAGAAATGCGTACCATCACGTTTCCGACTTTGATAAAGGTCGGATTGTAGCCTATCGCGATTGCCGTTTGTCGTATCGCGACACTGCTGCTCGCATTGGTCGAGGTCCAATGACTGTTAGCAGAATATGGAATCGGTGGGTTCAGGAGGGTAATACGGAACGCCGTGCTGGATCCCAACGGCCTCCTATCACTTAGCAGTCGAGATGACAGGCATGTTATCCGCATGGCTGTAACGGATCGTGCAGCCACGTCTCGATCCCTGAGTCAACAGATGGGGACGTTTGCAAGACAACAACCATCTGCACGAACAGTTCGACGACGTTTGCAGCAGCACGGACTATCAGCTCGGAGACCATGGCTGCGGTTACCCTTGACGCTGCATCACAGACAGGAGCACCTGCGATGGTGTACTCAAAGGCGAACCTGGGTGCACGAATGGCAAAACGTCATTTTTTTGGATGAATCCAGGTTCTGTTTACAGCATCACGATGGTCGCATCCGTGTTTGGCGACATCGCGGTGAACGCACATTGGAAGCGTGTATTCGTCATCGCCATGCTGCTGTATCACCCGGTGTGATGGTATGGGGTCCTATTGGTTACACGTCTCGCTCACCTCTTGTTCGCATTGACGGCACTTTGAACAGTGGACGGTACATTTCAGACGTGTTACGAATTCGATCTCTGCGAAACCCTACATTTCAGCAGGATAATGCACGACCGACCGCATGTTGCAGGTCCTATAAGGACCTTTCCGGATACAGAAAATGTTCGAGTGCTGCCCTGGCCAGGACATTCTCCAGATCTCTCACCAATTGAAAACGTCTAGTAAATAATGGCCGAGCAACTGGCTCGTCACAATACGCCAGTCACTACTCTTGATGAACTGTGGTATCGTGTTGAAGCTGCATGGGCAGCTGTACCTGTACACGCCATCCAAGCTCTGTTTGACCCAATGCCCAGGCGTATTAAGGCCGTTATTATGGCCAGAGGTGGTTGTTCTGGGTACTGATTTCTCAGGATCTATGCACGCAAACTGCGTGAAAAGGTAATCACATGTCAGTTCTAGTATAATATATCTGTCCAATGAATACCCGTTTATCACCTGCATTTCTTCTTGGTGTAGGAATTTTGATGGCCAGTAGTGCTTATGTAATATATTTAGCATAAGTCGGCCGGCCGCGGTGGTCTAGCGGTTAAGGCGCTCAGTCCGGAACCGCGCGACTGCTACGGTCGCAGGTTCGAATCCTGCCTCGGGCATGGATGTGTGTGATGTCCTTAGGTTAGTTAGGTTTAAGTAGTTCTAAGTTCTAGGGGACTGATGACCACAGATGTTAAGTCCCATAGTGCTCAGAGCCATTAGCATAAGTCGGCGGAAAGATCCACTACTATTCGATTTATGACTGGCGGTTAATTACTAGAAACAGCAACAAGCGCAGAATATCTAGAAATTTTCGTCCGGGGCTGCCTAAAATTCGACGAGCAAGCGAAACCATTTGCAGGGAGGAAATATGTCAGTGTGTAAGATTCATTAGAAGAACCGTACAGGAAAGAAATTCGCCCACAAAAGAAGTACCTTACAGAACTCTTGCACGATCTATTTTCGAGTATTTCTCATCAGTCTAGAATCCTTGCGAGATAGGATTGATTCAGAAGGTAGAAAAAATTAAAAATAAGAACCAAACATTTCTGTCAGAGGTTTTTTTTAATGTATAGTGGCGTTGGTATCACGCATCACGGGGATTTGACTGAAGGATAACCAGGCCAGAAATTAGATCCTTCCACCTAAAATAACCTGAAATGACTGTGGCGATAAGAACGTAGCATTTCCAGCAAACACGGTATCTCTCGGGGTCCTTCTCAGAGAGGGGGACGCGCCATCGGCCACCTTTACTCCCCCACAGCCAGGTGAGTACGCGCCCTTAGCGCTAGGATTTCATCCGGAACAAGTCCCGCCCATTCACCTCCCTCCACGCCTATCCATAGTGTAAGGCCCTCCCCTAAACGGCCGCCAGTTCCGCAAACTGGAAGCTACAACAAAGTTGTTATCGTCGCAGTCCAACACGTGTTATACTGTGATGAAATTCACTAACGATAAGAAATTTAAGCGTTTCTGGATAGTAATGTAATATGAATCTGCATTATTAAAGAAATAAAAATATTTATAGAGGATTGAAAGCATCGCCAGCAATAGAAAACAAAAAATAACGTGATGTTATTTAAGGGCAATAAGGAGAAATTTTCATTAACTAATTCACTTACTATAATACGTTTATTTGAGGGAAACAGCAGGGCAAACATACAATGCGAAAACAATGGTCTTGAATCTGTCATGTCGGCAGTAAAGCCACGAATGGACTCGAATAACTCTGTTGTCTAAAATCACCGTTATAGAGAAATAAGTGAAGGTTGTTTTGTTTATGTAGGCCCTCATAGTAGCTCACGAAAATTAAAGAATATAAGAATGTCATAAAGTAGAAATGCCTAATGAAAGCAGTAAGATATTTGCATGTATGACATATTTCGTTAGTATTTGCATGGGTAATGTGTGAATTTTAACTTGTAAATTCTTCCAATACCATACCTGCGCATTATAAACGAGGTTACAAAGAATTGTAGCTGTTTCCGTGTGATTAGTGACCTATATGCTGTTGCAAACGTCGCAGGAAAATAATGTGTCGTTATTCTTTGTCCTGTCTGTTTTTAACCAAAAGATTTATTAATTTCGTAAATGTCATTCAAACCATTTTAAAAAAATAATAATGTGATGTTTATGTTTGTCACAGAGCGGTTATGGAGGAAATATATGCCGCGGTGTTTCATGGCTGTGAAACGTCCTTCATGCTGTGCTAGTTCTTCTTTCACCCCTAAAATTTTTCAGCAAAACTATTCAGTGAATAGCACGCGAAATCAGCTTGGATCGATCTAGCAAGAACAAAGTAATTTTGATGCCCTCTGGAAGTATAGTGAACATTGGTGCTTGTTTCACATATACTGTCTGAGTTCTGAAACTTAAGTGTCAAGTATACTGTGGTTCCTCTTTCCTCAAGCAAACTATTCTTTGAGGGTAGGTT
Organism: Schistocerca americana; assembly: GCF_021461395.2. Lineage (NCBI taxonomy): Eukaryota > Metazoa > Arthropoda > Insecta > Orthoptera > Acrididae > Schistocerca > Schistocerca americana. The sequence continues at coordinate 516,785,098 of NC_060126.1, forward strand.
TATCCTGTTTTAGCTTTGGGTGGCTGGCTCTGAGCACTATGGGACTTAACAGCTGCGGTCATCAGTCCCCTAGAACTTAGAACTACTTAAACCTAACTAACCTAAGAACATCACACACATCCATGCCCGAGGCAGGATTCGAACCTGCGACCGTAGCAGTCGCACGGTTCCGGACAGCGCGCCTAGAACCGCGAGACCACCGCGGCCGGCTAGCTTTGGGTGCTTTTCCTCACATAGAAGTATGTTTCTTCATAGGCTATTCATCTGGATACTGAGTTCTCTTATTTAAATAATTCAGTGCTAAATTGTTTTGTGTTATGTTTGCTGTGGAAGCACCTGGCACAGCTGAGGCCAATTGTGCACGTCTTTTTGTAACGTGTCTTTTAACTACCTGGGAAAATTTACCTGGCAAGATATTAATTTAACATTCACTCCGAGCGAGTGCAGCCGTACGCGGAAAGCCACGTGGGTCAACTGAAACGATGCCCAGGAGACGAACAAAGACCGGGAAGACCGGGGGTGAGTGGGCGGGACTTGTTCCGGGTGAAACCCTGGCGCTAACGATTCCTCAGGTGAGACGTAGTGGGCGTAGCTCCGCCCACAAAATGGAGGCTCCGCAGGTAGAAGTCTCGCGCCGCAAGCCAACACTTGCCGCTCATACTGCAAGATGCACCACTTAAATTACGTAGAGACCGATTCCCTAGGGAACGCACGAGAGCGATTACAATGGCTCGCCAAGCTTACGGAGAGTAACCATCCAGCAATACGCAAGACTCGATTTCATTCCGAGGCGATATTCTGCGTTTCCTATGGTAGTGTAGCTTCTGCTCACTTTAACTTTATTATTAAACTACTATCGGCTGCATGAGTTAGACCATCAAAATTTGTCTACATATTTAACAACAAAAGACACATGTGTAATTACTATTTACACTGCAGAAACATTCAGCGGGTCAGACTAGACACGGATATCCGAAGACTCAGTCCAGAGGAGCGTCTCTTCGGATGCTTCATGCAGACTCCACTACCAGGGAAACGTCAGTTAGGGCAGTCAATTACAAAGCGGTTCATTGTCTATCACCACAGCCACACGCACTGCCAGTGCATAAGACCACTTTTGCGTGTTGTATTCGTACATACTTTCGCCAGAGAAAAATCTATTAAGCTCTATCTACATCTGCCTAGGATGATGAAAATCTGGAACTTAATCGGTTGCGTTATCAGTATGCTCGCTGTTCCGGATTTCCGTTCCTTGCCACTCACGTCTCACTGTTCAGCGTCGCGGTTGAACCCAGTGGAGAGCATTTGGACTCCAACTTCCTGTGTCGGTCGTATGGAGTGGAGGCATTTCCTAGGCAGCGAGAGTAAATGTTCGGGGAGTGGTCCGTAGCTCCACCCTCTGCCTGCCACAATGTTCAGACTACACCGGGGATGTTACAACGGGTACAACTCAACTTTGTGCGTCGATGCCATACCTACATTCACGCTGGGGGACGCCGTTTTGAACAACTGTTGTACCTGTAGCAGCTTTTGAAACTTGGGCAAGTAAATGGAATCCATTATTACAGTACCGTAGACTTAAACCTCTCTGACATCTAGTTACGTGCGCCGTTACTAGTCCATGAACAGAGGAAATTATCTGAGGATATTGGGGAGTATTCATTGGGAATTTTGTACTTGATGATCAGGATTGGGTAACATCAAGGACATAATAAGTATCACATAAAAACATACAGAATTAAATATGTAGAATACAGAACTTTTGGTGATGGACATCGACGCCCAGATCTGGTACCCACTTCGTAGAACGACGTATGATTTCTGGAAAGTCGTCAGATCATCAGCACATTTTCTTAGACGACACACTCTTATGATATGGTCGAGAGCGTGCTCAGATTCTCCATAGTCACAACTTGGGCTGTCTGTAAGTCACAATTTATAAAGCACGGCCTTGAATTTTGTATAGTTGCATCGCATGGGATTGAGACTACTCCTGTCGTTTCTTAGGAAGTTGAGCTCTTGTAGTACTTTCGAGGGATCAGTTAAGAATGAGGTGGTGATCACTAACTTCACCAAGTCCATTCTTCATGCGTTTATTAGGTTACAGGTGGTCTGTCCTCTTACGTAGCTCTCTTACTGTGTTGCCTTCCGTGATTTCAGGCGTGTGTTTGGTATAGTCATTACGACATCTTGAATAAATAAACTTTTTGCCATTCCTTGAAACTTGCTCTTATGTCGCCTTAGATTTGGTAGAGCTATGTTACTGATGACGGTTAGTCACGGTATCGGAGTAGACGTTAATGTACCGGTGATTATGCGCACGGTTCCCAGAGGAAGCTGCACGTCCACCTAGTCGGTATGGTGACGACCTTGTCAGACGGCTGCACAGTGTTCTCCAGTGGCCAATACCACTGACGTTACAACTGTCTGCTGTGTGAATGCATCTGCACCCCAAGACTGGTTGTTGGTAAGTCATTTAAGATCAAGAATCGACTACCCCGAAGTTGAGCTCTCGCACCATTATTATTCAAACTGCACACTAGCGATATGATTTATTTAGTGAACAAAAACATGGGATACGCTGATGATGTGGACGTGGCAGTGAAAAGCTGATGTCTTGAGGAAGGGGCAAGGATCAACAATAAGTAGTATAAAATTGTTAAGGCCACTTGTTGACAAATTGCTTATGGTCTTCTGTCTCGGGTTCTTCGGCCGACGTTCATCTAATGATTTTTCTGACGTTTCGCCAGCACGAGTGGCTGGCATTGTCAAAGCTTCACCCTCCATTGCCGGTGGTGAAATGGAGCCGAGCTCGCGGCCGCAGACTATATGTACCTGGCGCGCCAACGTCCGAGGGCTTCTCCGCGGTCATTTCCGGTGCGGTTCTCCTCTCGCTATCTGCGACGGTCGTTCGCTGCAGTACGGGAAGCCAGGATCCGTTTACCTTAAGGCTTTCCTCTTTCTTGCTGAAACTGTTCGCGTGTTTTTGTATTTCTACAGCTTCTCTGAACAAGCGCGTGTGATAGTGCTTCTCTACAGCCATAACTTCCGTGTCGGCGAATTTTATTACGTGGTCGGTCTCATTCAGTGCCTGCTCTGCCACGGCCGTTTCCTCCACCTGCCCCAACCTGCATGGTCGCTTATGCTCTTTGATCCTGGTGTTAATTGATCGTGCAGTCATTCCGACATAAACTTTTCCGCATGTCCATGGTATACGGTATATTCCCGACATTGCAAGTGGGTCTCTTTTCTCCTTCGCCGATCTAAGACACTCTTTGATCTTCCTTGTCGGTTTCAAAATCGTCTTTATGCCATGTTTGCGCAATATACGGCCGATTCTGTCCGTCACTCTCGGAATGTATGGCAGAAAGGCCGTCCCCGACATTTCTTTTTCTGGTTCCTTACTTCGCCGAGTATACCGTATACCATGCGCATGCGGAAAAGTTTATGTCGGAACGACTGCACGATCAATCAACACCAGGATCAAATAACATAAGCGACATTGCTGTTTGGGGCAGGTGGAGAAATCGGCCGTGGCAGAGCACGCACTGAATGAGACCGACCACGTAATAAAATTCGCCGACTCGGAAGTTCTGGCTGTAGAGAAGCACTATCACACGCGCTTGTTCAGAGAAGCTGTAGAAATACAGAAACACGCCAACAGTTTCTACAAGAAAGAGGAAAGACTTAAGGGAAACGGATCCCGGCTTCCCGCACTGCAGCGAACGACCGCCGCAGGTAGCAAGTGGAGAACCGCACCGGAAATGGCCGCGGAGAAGCCCTTGGACGTTGGCGCGGCGGGTACATATAGTCTGCGGCCGCGAGCTCGGCTCCAGTTCACCACCGGCAGTGGAGGGTGAAGCTTTGACAATGCCAGCCACTCGTGCTGGCGAAACGTCAGATGATTAGATGAGCGTCGGCCGAAGAACACGAGACAGAAGCCAATAGGCAGTTTGTCAATAAGTAGTATCTACAAATACTAAGAAGGCGAGACCTGGAAAGACAGTTGTGTGTGTGTGTGTGTGTGTGTGAGAGAGAGTCGTCTTTCTGTGCTCCATCGCCACCCTGACAAGACCCTGTCCGCTGAGGGCGGCGCTTGTTGTGTTGCAGCGGCGTGGAGGTGCTGAACCAGCTGCAGCTGGGGGCGGCACAGCAGCGGCTGGCTGTGAGGGCGGCGCCGCCCACGGGAGCACAGGGCCACTTCTCGCTCAAGGAGGGCGGCAGGCACGGTGAGTCCGCAGTGGCGAGCTGCCGCGTGCAGCGGGCAGAGGGCGGCGGGGCTGTGCAGGTAGCGGCTACGAACGGTCACTGAGGGCGTAGGCGCAGAGGCTCCCCACGTGTGGCCACACGATAACACTGCTTAACGGATTTACGTAGCGTGTGCAATAAAATACTAAATGTGGTTTATTACGTACTATGCACCAACAGAACAAACAGTCCTGTCACGGAAAAGCCACGTATAACACTTACGTCTGCTACTACTATACCATAACCTCAAAGCTGAAGGCAGTTCGTATAGTGAAATTACTCTTATTCAAGTAATTATAGTATGAAGAAGCAGAGCAGTGTTAGCCTCTGAGAGGAATTTTGTTATGTTGACCGTGTTGTACCTAACGGAGGTGGCTTATCGGAAGTGAAAGTCAGAATTACGTAAATATTCAAACAGTAACAAACAATAACTTATTCATCCACACTGTTCCAAGAACTTAAAAAAAAAAAAACAAAAAAAAACGGTCGAATGGTCGCCAGCCCAATTAGACATGAGAATGATTGACATCCTTGTTTAAGGAAGTAGTTTCGAGTAACTTTAACGGACAAACACAACCTATATTTTGCCACACGCGAGTGCAATGATCTCTGATACCTGCATATGTTAACGTTAAGTTTGGAGTTTGACAGCTAGAGCAGAACAAACTATTTGCCTAAATATAACAGATAACGATACACACTACTATCTTCAGGGCTTAGTCAGACTGAATGGTCTTTATAACATTACTATTAATATTCACTGTAGGATCATAAATTGGACATAGGTTCAGTAATACTTTTCAAACATTTTCCTAGCTGTAGTTCACTGCAAAATTATGAACTGGTCACAGGTTAAGTCTCTCTCAGCTAACTACTGTTCTATTTAGAATGAAAGTTAAGTCGAATTCACTAACATCTTACTTCTCACTGTCTTTTGAATAAAAGAAGTTACTGTTGTCATAGGTAGTGGTCTTTCTATTAATTGTCATTTATCAAGAGCATAAAGGATAAACTATGGATCCTATTACACTGTTAATATGCACTTTCAATACACACGAGAAACAAGTGCTTAGTAAGCATGAATATATAACTTTCCACAATTGCAGTTTTCAACTTTTACTACAGTGAGACACAAAATTGACCTATTTGTAAGATACGGACTCACCTTTTGCGATTTACAACAGGCGGCAATGCGATCATTTAGTGAGCAAAACTTTATAAGCCTCAGTTTTAAGAAATTTTAATTTTGAAGTTGGCAACAACATATTAATAACCAGTTTCAATAGAAAATTTATTTTCGGCAAGCATCATTTTCTTTAGTTCACTCTATTGCCACATTAACTTTAACTTTCTTTTTACTATGTTCAAGAGGCATTAATTAGTTAAAACACCAGGCTTTAATGTTCTTTCAATAAGGACACTCGGTAATCGCTTTAGTTCAAACGGAGAAGAACCTGAGAGGTGTTATGATAAGAAAAAAAATCGAGGTAGGTATATAAATTAAGTTATAAATTACCTTCTATTTGAGCACACTACCACATCCAACAAGCTGATTCTTCACTGTACATTACTATAGTGTTCCATTATAGTGACTGCGCAATGTGGTGGCGATTGGATGTTGGTAGGTGGATTTGCAGGTAGAATTGCTGGACTCTGTCATTTCTTGGTGGCGATGATAATACCAATTTCAGAATAGTTCCAGCTCTTTATCTATCCATCCATCCGAGGCATTGGAATGCGTCAGGAAAAACCTCTCTCGCAACCAGCACAATATACAACTTTTACATGGGCAGTTCACAGTCTGGTAGCTCGTCCCCGACTGACTATCAGTTCCACCTTTTCTACCTAGACCAACCACAATTTGCGCGCGCTACACAGTTCCGTTCCCAAGGGGAACCACAACACCTTTTACATAAAAAATAACTAAGAACCCTAAGTGAAGGTCAGTAGTTTACATAACAGCAAACAAACATTTTAAATGAAACAGAACCTTTGCACATATTGACATTTCTATAAAAAATTATTTAAACAAAATTATTCATCCTCAAAGATAACCAAAGAGATTTTGTAAGAAATACAAACATATCATTACAGAGATTATAATTCATTAGAGTATCGAACTAATTGTACACTAATCACAGAAGTTCAACGATGGGATGTTGAACAAAATAGAAAGCTAAATGAATCAACAAAAGGTATGTAGTGTCTAAGCTATGGTGTTACAACACCAGATGAGCCATCACCACCAAGAACAGTGCAGTACTGAACGATGAAAGTGATATTACGAGACAACTTCTGTCTCACAAAAAGGCTGAATGTAGTCTCAGCATTAAGGAGTTAGCAGTGGCCTTTGATTCTCTTAATGGCCAATACAAAATTCATAGTTGACGTTATTATCGTAAGTTCCATGCAAATTCTACGTACTGTTGGGAACTAACAGAATAGGAAAACATTGGTCAGGTGTGAGTAGCAATAGCGCGGTGAGCGTTCCATAAAACTTAATCGTAAAAATGGCTCAAATGGCTCTGAGCACTATGGGACTTAACATCTATGGTCATCAGTCCCCTAGAACTTAGAACTACTTAAACCTAACTTACCTAAGGACATCTCACAACACCCAGTCATCACGAGGCAGAGAAAATCCCTGACCCCGCCGGGAATCGAACCCGGGAACCCGGACGTGGGAAGCGAGAACGCTACCGCACGACCACGAGCTGCGGACCTTAATCGTAAAGAAATAGACAATTCATCCACGCCGGGATCCGAGGATCTGCACGATTTTTGTCTGTTATTGTCATTGATAGTGGCGAGATATGGTCCCAGGGATTCCAAGACTTTCGAGAGTGTTTAAATTTCAAGTTTGAAATGGGATAGCAAATGACAAACGAAGTATTTTTTCGTGTGATGTCTTTACAAATTAAAAATTTTCTATTTTTTTTTTTTGCTTTATTATTCCATTACAACTACTAACAGCCTTGGGAGAGCCAGTCCTGACGATACTCTACCACCTGGTGAGCAATATGTATGAGACAGGCGAAGTTCCCTCAGACTTCAAGAAGAATATAATAGCTCCAATCCCAAAGAAAGCAGGTGTTGACAGATGTGAAAATTACCGAACTATCAGTTTAATAAGTCACAGCTGCAAAATACTAACGCGAATTCTTTACAGACGAATGGAAAAACTGGTAGAAGCCGACCTCGGGGGAGATCAGTTTGGATTTCGTAGAAATGTTGGAACACGTGAGGCAATACTGACCCTACGACTTATCTTAGAAGAAAGATTAAGGAAAGGCAAACCTACATTTCTAGCATTTGTAGACTTAGAGAAAGCTTTTGACAATGTTGACTGGAATACTCTCTTTCAAATTCTGAAGGTGGCAGGGGTAAAATACAGGGAGCGAAAAGCTATTTACAATTTGTACAGAAAGCAGATGGCAGTTATAAGAGTCGAGGGGCATGAAAGGGAAGCAGTGGTTAAGAAGGGAGTGAGATAGGGTTGTAGCCTGTCTCCGATGTTATTCAATCTGTATATTGAGCAAGCAATAAAGGAAACAAAAGAAAAATTCAGAGTAGGTATTAAAATCCATGGAGAAGAAAAAAAACTTTGAAGTTCGCCGATGACATTGTAATTCTGTCAGAGACAGGAAAGGACTTGGAAGAGCAGTTGAACGGAATGGACAGGAGGGTGTAAGATGAACATCAACAAAAGCAAAACGAGGATAATAGAATGTAGTCAAATTAAATCGGGTGATGCTGAGGGAATTAGATTAGTAATAAAGGAGTTTTGCTATTTGGGGAGCATAATAACTGATGATGGTCGAAGTAGAGAGGATATAAAATGTAAACTGGCAATGGCAAGGAAAGCGTTTCTGAAGAAGAGAAATTTGTTAACATCGAGTATAGATTTAAGAGTCAGGAAGTCGTTTCTGAAAGTATTTGTATGGAGTGTAGCCATGTTTGGAAGTGAAACGTGGACGGTAAATAATTTGGACAAGAACAGAATAGAAGCTCTCGAAATGTGGTGCTACAGAAGAATGCTGAAGATTAGATGGGTAGATCACATAACTAATGAGGAGGTATTGAAGAGAATTGAGGATAAGAGGAGTTTGTGGTACAACTTGACTAGAAGAAGGGATCGGTTGGTAGGACATGTTCTGAGGCATCAAGGGATCACCAATTTGGTACTGGAGGGCAGCGTGGGGGGTAAAAATCCTAGAGGGAGACCAAGAGATGAATACACTAAGCAGATTCAGAAGGATGTAGGTTGCAGTAGGTACTGGGAGACAAAGAGGCTTGCACAGGATAGAGTAGCTTGGAGTGCTGCATCAAACCAGTCTCAGGACTGAAGACCACAACAACAACAACAATTATTCTGTGCTGTGAAACATTTCTTCTAGCCAAATTTCATGATTATACGTCAAGGGGAAGCACTGTATAAGTTTTAATGAGTGGTTTTGCGAGTATCAAAATATGTGACATAAATGGCAGAATCGTCTGACTGTATTGACTTACAACCTTAACCTTAACCTCCAAAGTACTATAGACCTCAGTATGTGACATAAATTTCGACTTGATGTGGTTACCCGTTCCTGGGAAGGAGGAGTCTTAACAGACGAACGAACAGAGTGACAGTCTGACAACACATAAAAAAATAGTTTTCTTTCTTCTGATATTCGAGGGGTGTTCGGAAAGTAAGGTCGGATCGGTCGCGAATTGAAAACCACAGTGAAAATCAAAAACTTTTTATTCGCAGTAGTTAGCTACACGTTCCAGCTACCTCTCTAAATAGTCGCCACTCCGTCTTAGGCATCTGTATGGCCGTAGTACAAACTTTCCGGCACCCTCGTCAAAGAAAGCAGCCACTTGTGCTTTCCACCAATTATCTACGCTGGTCTGCCTTTCGTTGTTTGTTCCAAAATGTTGTATTCGTAGCCAGCGGTTTATGTGAGGAGAGATGAACAACGGAGGGAGCCAATTAAGGGCTGTATTGTGGGCGATCGAACACTTACCATCGAAAACGCTGCAGGAGCGTCTTCGTTGCCTCTGCAGAATGCGGCTGAAAATTCTCTTGAAGAAAGAAGTGCATGACATTTATGATATGTGGGTTGCATAGCTTCAGGCGAAACCTCTGAGCAGATACACATACTTGGCGGGAGACACTGTTGCTTTAGGCATTTCTACAGCATCGGTCTGCGCTCTGAACTGAAAAGAGCGACGTGAATTGATCGACAGGCCCAACACAACTATGCAAAGTTTCATCGGATTTTCACAGTAGTTTCCATTTCGCGCCTAATCGGATCTTACTTTCCGAATACACCTCGTAATTACATACGAACGATTTTCAGGCTTTTTCTTTGGTTTTACTATGAAACCTTGTTTCTTATCAAATTTCAAGATTCCAGATCAACGATAGGTTTTGATTCGATTCCCGTCTGGGTCGGAGTTTTATCCGGTCAGGAATTGTTAGTTGTATTGTTTTCATTATCATTTCATCATCATCATCAGTGGAAGGCAACGGGAAACCACCACTGGAATCACTTCCCTAGACGCTCATGCAGTGGTCCTCTTCCCCCATGACAAGACCTGCCGTAAGGCAAAACACTTTGTATTAGAAGATTGGAATATTTACGCCGTGAACGGACCATAGAGCTTAATATGTGCTTGATACGTCTAGCCGTTCCAGAGAAAAGGGTTTCTTAACAGTCGGACAGGCACAGAGACAGGCAAGAAAGTGATCCTAAAAGGGTTCTGTTTTGCAGATAGAGGACGAAACCCGAGAAACTGAAATAACACAAAAAATATCAACAATTGTTTGCTCATCAGATTATGTCAGTACAAACAGAACAACAATATTTAGCAAACGGTATGCGATAAGATATGTGATAGGACATCGGGGAATAACTTCCTAGGTACAAGAAGAAACGAAGGACGATTAGCGATTAACAGTCTGTTGACGAAGAGTTCATTAGCAACGGATCAAACCTCTTACTGGTTAAGAATGGGGATGAAAAGCGACCAACACCCTTTGATTTCAGTACCTGCGTTGAGTGATTTATAGAAACCTTGGAGGACCTAAGTCTAGATAGCTCGACGGAAGGCTGAACTTACGTCCTCCCTATTGCGAGTCCAGCGTCTTACTTCTGCGCCACACAGCTCGGTCCCACAGTACTGGAGGGAGCTGAGCAATGCATAAATTAAATCAGCAGGGAGTCTACATTATTCTATACGTTATGGTACGGTACTAACTGCCACATAACGTTGAAAGATTATACTTTTCTTACTCAGTGGTGCTGGCTGTTTCACTGTCGATACAGCTATCATCGAAAAGCTTTTCTCAATGTCAATTTATTTCCTTATTTGTACACAATGTAGGCTATTTCTTTGTCGGGGTATTGTGAAACCTCAATAATTATTCGCTAAACGTCTTGGGTCTTTCTCGAGGAGAACTTCCATACGAAAATTATTACGTCTTCATGCAGTCTTTGGACTGTGGCGTGAAAATATAGTGAACAATGATATAAAGACTAAGAGGACGCAAAATCACTAAAGTCACTGCAATAACGTGAGTGAATACGGTGAGAATAGGTCACATTCTGATGTTACCAACGACACCATGCTCCACGTAAAGCCAAAACTTCCTTAAAAATATTTTATTTGCTTTTGTTCCACATACCATGCAACTAGCAGCCAATTAAATTAGTAGTACGTCTGATGATTACAATAAAATCAATACGTACAAAGCACACAGCAGTCAATAATTATACCTGGTCTTTCACATTTCCTAACACAGGCTTCTAGGGGTTGTGGGGGCACTAGTAGATAAAGTTCTGGTGAGGAATCCATGTTCGGAAATGTACCGTCTGCATGTAAGATAAGTTTGAACGTGAGATCACTTTAAAGTGTCCCTCCTCAAGGTAAGCACTCAGTGCAGACAGTGAGCCCTGGCCTGTGTGCTCTGTCTGAGCCCACACTTTGGATTACTCGTCGTCGGGTTCTCCTCTATGTGACGTGACGAAGGACTTACTCTTCGAAGTCGAGAGTGCAGTGCGTCTGTTAAGCTCCACAGTAACCCCTGTGAATTGGGTACTTACCAGTTTGCCACAGTCCTTGCCGTAGTTGGACGAAAATGGTACGTGACTTTATAATTACAACAGCGACTGCCGATACTGCCCTCTTCTCAGTTTGTGTGCGTACCGTGCAGAGCGAGATTTGAAAGTGATCCCAGCTTCAACTTATTTTGTAAGGTAGCTATAATTTCGCATCTGCATACACTACTGGCCATTAAAATTACTACACCAAGAAGAACTGCAGATGATAAACGGGTATTAATTGGACAAACATATTATACTAGAATTGACATATGATTACATTTTCACGCAATTTGGGTGCATAGATCCTGAGAAATCAGTTCCCAGAACAACCACCTCTGGCCTTAATAACGGCCTTGATACGCCTGGGCATTGAGTCAAACAGAGCTCGGATGGTGTGTACAGGTACAGCTGCCCATGCAGCTTCAACACGATACCACACTTCGTCAAGAGTAGTGACTGGCGTATTATGACGAGCCAGTTGCTCAGCCACCATTGACCAGACCTTTTTAATTGGTGAGAGATCTGGAGAATGTGTTGGCCAGGACAGCAGTCGAACATTTTCTGAATCCAGAAAGGCCGTACAAATGGTTCAAATGGCTTTGAGCACAATGGGACTTAACTTCTATGGTCATCAGTCCCCTAGAACTTAGAACTACTTAAACCCAACTAACCTAAGGACATCACACACATCCATGCCCGAGGCAGGATTCGAACCTGCGACCGCAGAGGTCGCGCGGTTCCAGGCTGTAGCGCCTACAACCGCTCGGCCACTCCGGACAGCAAAGGCCGTACAGGACCTGCAACATGCGGTCGTGCATTACCCTGCCGAAATGTAGGGTGTCGCAGGGATCGAATGAACGGTGACCGAGGTGACAGAGACGTGTAACCAATGGCACCCCATACCACCACGACAGGTGATACGCCAGTATGGCGATGACGAATACACGCTTACAATGTGCGTTCACCGCGATGTCGCCAAATACGGATGCGACCATCATGATGCTGTAAACAGAACTTGGATTCATCCGGAAAAATGACGTTTTGCCATTCGTGCACCCAGGTTCGTCGTTGAGTACACCATCGCAGGCGCTCCTGTCTGTGATGCAGCGTCAAGGGTAACCGCAGCCACGGTCTCCGAGCTGATAGTCCATGCTGCTGCAAACTTCGTCGAACTGTTCGCGCAGATGGTTGTTGTCTTGCAAACGTCCCCATCTGTTGACTCAGGGATCGAAACGTGGCTGCACTATCCGTTACAGCCATGCGGATAAGATGCCTGTCATTTCGACTGCTAGTGATACGTGGCCGTTGGGATCCAGCACGGCGTTCCGTATTACCCTCCTGCCTCTACCGATTCCATATTCTGCTAACAGTCACTGAATCTCGACGAACGCGAGCAGCAATGTCGCGATACGATAAACTGCAATCGCGATAGGCTACAATCCGACCTTCATCAAAGTCGGAAACGTGATGGTACGCATTTCTCCTCCTTACACGAGGCATCACAACAACGTTTCACCAGGCAACGCCGGTCATCTGCTGTTTGTGTATAAGAAATCGGTTGGAAACTTTCCTCATGTCAGCACGTTGTAGGTGTTGCCACCATCGCCAACCTTGTGTGAATGCTCTGAAAAGCTAATCATTTGCATATCACAGCATCTTCTTCCTGTCGGTTAAATTTCGCATCTGTAGCACGTCATCTTCATGGTGTAACAATTTTAATGGCTGGTAGTGTACTTTTCAATGATTTAGAACCGGAATTAGGTATCCTTTGATATGTTGTACATCCTGTGTATGAATACTTAAAGAAGACTGACATTGTCACGTACACCTTGCAAATAGTTGTTAACGCTCATTGCATGAAAGGAGATGCCTTTATTATCAAAATGGTGTAATGAATAATGGCCTATAATAGCAGAGGTTGGAACGCCAATGGAAATGAAACGGCAGGCGTAACTCAGGTCCTGGGTGGAAAAGCCCACACAGGTGTGTTGGTTCTGCTTAACACAGGAAGCAACCCAAGACTCGACGGTCGGGCCACCTGAGCGCTGAAGCACAATACAGCGGTGGTCGGCCAATGTGGTAGCGGGGCCAGAAGGGTAACCGGATAATACTTCGGAAACTGAAAATCTTGGATGCAGCAGAGAGGAGCGAGGAAACGTAATCTCGAAAATCATGAAGGCTGGGTTATTTCCGGGGATTTTTACTGTGAGAAGGATACCATTGTATGAATTCATAATTAATGGGTATAGGCATTTCTTTGCAAACTTTCCACACTGGACGACAAAAGACTAAAAATATGGTTGTTCGGCATTCGGAAGAGTCTGTAGAGAGGGAGAATATTCTGTGGTTTCAAGACACGATTCGCTTTCTGCAGTTATGGGGGAGGGAAGCAGAGTTTTGCTGGGAAGCCAGCGGTGGGGAGAAAGAGATGTTCCGTTTTGAGCGCCCATTTTTGACGTTCGCTCAGTATCAGCTTTTGTTGGTACAGACTAACTTGCTGTCTTTGCGGTCAGGAGATTTTATAGTTAGTGAATGGATAGGCATTGTACTGTTGCGAACTTACACGATTCTGGACTTCGCCTCCAGGTAGGGAGTCGTCATTGAATACGTAGCGTTCAGTGATTGAGAGCACTGCTTCTGTCTATACTCACGTAGAGACGTTATCTGAATTCCGTCCTTGTTGCTGGGAGTTCGCGTTTCTTTTCTGTAGAACACAGAGAGGAGAAGACAGTATTAGATTATAATAATCAGAGGACCGCCTTCTGCCGTCCTAGTGTTTGCAAGAGTTTTATTTTGTGCCTGGGGTCCTTCCACGGTCGCAGACGAGTACGAGAACCATCACTTTGACGCACCTGACACACTACATACGGTGATATCGCAAATTGCTTCGGCGTATTATGTCTATAAAGCTGAACAAGTGTGAGCACGTAAGTTTTATTTCCACTGAGGTTGCACGCCACTGTAGATCATCTTTGAAAAGTAGTTTCTTCTAGTGCTTGGTACGTAGATGATGTCAGTCATCTAATGTTACTTATATTAGATCGCGTAGCCATAAAAAGGGGCAGATCTGGGCAATTGATCAGTAGTATTAATTAGGAAATTCATTTGTGTCCACTGGACATTCATATGTAAACATTTTTAGTATAGAAAAGGGGTTTTAATCTACAATAAATGTATTAGCAAAATGAACATTTTTCATTTAGTAGTTACTAGTTCCCTTAATCATTCATTTATGTAATTGATATGTTAAGGAGCAACAAGGAGGAAATAATATCACCATTAAGAGATCCTAATATCTGCTTCAGGGCGTAGTCAGACAGGGCCAAATTTTCATTTTCGCGTTCGGTATTTCCCGTTGCGCGCATTCATTTTTACACCCGCCTGGAGGAGCATCATGGAATTTTACATCCAAACGGTACGTTTCTGGACATGGGTTCCTTATCTAAACTTTATCTACTAAACCCCTCAGCAACTCCTAGAAGCCCGTAATAGAAATCGTGAAACATTCTGTAAATGTAGGTGGCACTCTCTGAAAAACTTCATGATTATTTTGTGAGATTTTGTGTATTCTGATGTGTTTCAATTTTCTGAGTCTCTTGCAGGAAGTAATTGGCTGTTCGCCAAATCACATATACGACAACAATATGTTCAAAAATGACTCTGAGCACTATGGGACTTAACCTCTGAGGTCATCAGTCCCCTACAGCCTAGAACTACTTAAACCTAACTAACCTAAGGACATCACACACATCCATGCCCGAAGCAGGATTCGAACCTGCGACCGTAGTAGTCACGCGGTTCCGGACTGAAGCGCCTAGAACCGCTCGGCCACCGCAGCCGGCAACAATATGTGATTTGAATCATCTTATGACGAGAAATTTCGTGAAGAAGTTTATTTTTTGTTTATTTATCAGGTTCCATGGAGCCATGCAGAACAAAGCTGGCCAAGAAAGGTGGCACAGTTGTTAACAAACTGGACTCGCATTCGGGGGGACGACGGTTCAAACCTCCGTCCGGCTTCCAGATTTAGGTTTTTCGTGATTTCCATAAATCGCTGCAGGCAAATGACGGGATCGTTCCTTTGTAAGGACTCGGCCGATTTCCTCGCCATCCTTGACACAATCTGACCTCGATATCGACGGGACGTTAAACCCATTCATCCTTCCTTTCTCTGATCCAAAGCTGTTTGTCATGGAACGAGTCAGTACATAGTTCACAGAACGCTAACCAAAAAATTTATAGACAAAAGAACTGAAGAAGTAATGAAACACGTTAAAATTCTGAGAGTGTGTATGAATAAATAACGCATTACAGAGAAACGTTCCCTACAACTGCGAGGAACTCCTCTATGTAATAGGAAGAGTGTGCCAGAAATAAAGGTTTCAACCTTGAATTTGAATACTTGTCGTTTGTTATTCATTTTCTTCAGAACTGCTGAAAACCTATATAAATGAAATCTGCTGCATACTGCACACCTTTCTGTGCAATGTTTAAGCAAGTATTATCCCAGACGTTATTATTTCACGCCTAGTGTTCACTATACGAAAGTGTAAATTTCTACTGAATGAGTCTGTATTGTCAACAACGAAACTCATGATGGAATACAGGTACCGTACAGAGACGGAAGAGCTATAATTCCGACACAGTTGAACAACAGCGTACACGAATTTCGCTAACTGACACTCCAATTCAGTCTGACTGCCCTTTTCTGGCATAGGAGTATTCGCGTTTCAGTGTCAGAGACAGCGGAGATCATTTTCATAACGAAAATAACGACATTCAGTTACTGCACAAGATCTTGAACGTGATACTTCCAACAAGGCCTTCTGTCTACCTGCATTATTAAGAATTTAAAGTGGTCCGCTTCACTGGCTGTTTGACCACCTTGTGATAGTAAAACTTCGCTATGGCAAGAGCTCCGTGGTGGAAACGGTATGCACTGCATTTTGTTAGAGTTAAGTGTTAATATGTTCTTTGATGTTACTAAATACTTTAAAAGCTACATCGTCTGTATTACGTTCTACGTCTTTTCCAGTTACACTTGCGTGATCTGCAAATAGAAAAATTGTTGAGTCATTTATGTTTAATGGCAGATCACTGATACAAATCACGGAACCTTGGCATCCCCTACTTTATATGAGCCCAGCCAGACTCACACCTCTTCTCTGTTAACATTGGAGGACAACCTTCTTCTTTCAACTTTGCAGGTGTGAAGTGAACCATTATTCAGCTTTCTCCGTTATCTCATAATTTTCCAACACATGCATAGCTATTATATGGTTCACAAAATCACATGTTTTTGTTAAATCAAACAAAATACGCGCTGTCCTCAACCTCGATCTGCTAGTGCCTCACATGCAGAAGCCTAAATTCCTTTTCTGCGCTTGATAGAAATTGATTAGTAAACATTTTACGTAAGTCTTGTGGATCACTAACAATTTCATTGTCTTATAAAATACTTCCTTCACGGTTGCTCATGTGCTTTCAATTTTCTCAAGAGAGCGTTCTATTCTCGAGGTATAATGTATTTTTTCTTTTTATACATTGCAGTATCTTCTGTAGTGAAACTCAATTACATGGATCTTATATCAATTTGTGATGGTGCAGTTAACGTGCTTATCTCCCTGAAGAGGTACCCACAAGACGATCTGGAGTGAACACCACGTATTATTCTTACTGCTCCCTTTTGTGCTGTCAATAGTTTCTGTCTAGGTGATGAGGTACCTCAGAAAATCATTACACAAGACATTACTAAGTGAAAATATGCAAAATATCATGACATACGACACGGGTGGAAAGCTGCACGACTGTTGGGCGCCAGTTCGACGCGTACAACGCTCTAAGGCAACTGTTGTGCGTTTTTCAAGGGAGTGATCAGTAATGTGTCTGGTGACCTTACGTTTGTTGTTTTAAACATTAAGCAAAGAAGAGCTTTCCCCAAGAAACAATAATTTGAGACAGAGAGGAATTAAAGACTTTAGCCACCCATGGGTACAGACTTATACTAGTGGCGCAAGATGAAAATTTGTAATAGTCTGGGATTCGAACTCGGGTCTCCGGCTTAATAGGCAGTTGTGCTGACCAGTACGCCACCGAGACACAGAGATCACACGGTGGGTGCAGGATCAAAATGGGATCTGTTCTTTCGGACACCACATCAGTAGTGTAGCGCAAAAGTTGATAATTTGTGTCTGACAGTCGCCACTGTGTCTAGATGGCATAGTGGTCAGTGCAGCTGCCTAGAAACCAGGATACCCAGATACCATCCCAGTGCGGCACAAGTTTTCAACTTGCTCCGTTGATATAAATCAATGCCCACTGGGAGCTAATGCCTTTAATTCCTTTGTGTCTTGATCCATAGTGGCTGCAGGATCAAAAGGGGATATGTTCTTTCGGGCATGTCCGAAAGAATGGACAACATACTTACTAACAAGAATTCAGTTTTTTAAATAAAACAGTAGGTTATACCTAAGCTATAGGACAAAATGTAGATGCTACTGCCAGGATAGGAGTAGGAGTTTTGGGTTCGAGTACCGTTCTTTTACGCATTTTCGTGTTACAACATATTTTCTACACTGACGTTTCAGAAAAAGTATAAGCCTGAAAAATCAAATTCCTTGCAATCGTAACTGGTGATGAAATACGGCTGTAAATATAGACCCTGAGGCGTCATTCATGCTCTTAGGCGTTTCCAGACGAAGTGAAATATATGAAACATGAAGTGTGAACAAAAGAATGTTGTGCACATTCTGTTCAGCAAGTCACACATCAATTCCATTCTACACATTCTACATCTACATCCATACTCCGAAAAACCACTGCGAAGTGCATGGTGAAGGTACATCCCAAAGTACCAGTCATTAGGCCTTTTTACCGTTCCACTCATTCATGGCCTCTGTGACCGACGTAGTTAGTCTAATGGTGACCTCGACATCCCTATGTGAGCGATACGTAACGAATTGTAGCGAATTCCTAGATTCATGACTTAAAGCTGGTTCTTGAAGTTTTGTAAGTAGGCTTGTCGGAATAGTGTCCATCTTTGTTCAGTTGTCTGCCAGTTCAGTTTCTTCAGTATCTCTGTGACACTCTGCCATGGGTCAAACAAGTCTTTGACCCTGTGCTGCCCTTCATCGCATATGTTCAATATCCCATGGTCTAGGAGTCTAGTAATCAAAATGTTCTGGGTCTCGGGATTTATCCCAACCACTGCTGAAATTTTGAATAAAAACCAGCGGCCTTGTCATAAAGGGCGAAGAAACAAACAGAGTTTCAGGGCAACATTCTGCCCTTTGGTTGGGAATCTGCCTCTAAAAGCTGGAAGTGTTAGCAAAGTTCAACAGCATGAACTTGCAGAAGGAACGGAAATCACTGCATTAGATATCTATAATATGTATCCACAGGACTCTACAGGACGTAAGGTCTGTAACTGAAAGTGACATGAGGATCTCTTCGTTGGCAAAGAGTTCCGGAACGCTCGGGGGAGGGGGCCTGTCAAAGGCGAGAAAAGCAAAGAAAGGGTAATATATCCGGACTCGGAGTATGGAATTTCAGAAGCTTGAACGTGGTACGGCAGCTAAAATACCCGAAAAGCGAAATGTTAAGTCTCACTGTGGATGTGGCGGGGGTCAGTGAAGTGAAATGGAAAGAAGATAAGGATTTTTGGTAAGACGGATATAGGACAGAACCAATAGCAGCAGAAAATGAACCCCACGGAAGAATACGATTAACGATGTTTAATGCTTGCCGTGTCGGTAGAACACCGATTCTAATAAAACAATCATACTTACTTTTCCTGTAGTTTGTTTAAATCGCACCGAGTGGCTGTTGGAGTAGCCTCTAATGATGAATCAAAGGAAATTACTGCATGCATGCCCAGCCCTAAAGTATTGTTCTTCACATCACATAATTTGCTGTCAAATGTACAGTTTGGTTTTAGAAATGGCTTAACAACTGAAAATGCTATATTCTCTTTTCTCTGTGAAGTTTTGGAAGGATTAAATAAAAGGTTGCGAACTCTAGGTGCTTTCTTTGATTTAACGAAGGCTTTTGACTCTGTTGACCACAAAATATTATTGCAGAAGTTGGACCATTATGCAGTAAGGGGAGTAGCTTACAATTGGTTCGCCTCTTACTTTAAGAACAGAAAGCAGAAGGTAATTCTCCGCAATATTGAGTGTGGTAGTGATGTTCGGTCCCAATGGGGCACTGTTAAGTGGGGCGTTCCCCAAGGGTCGGTGCTGGGGCCTCTGCTGTTTCTTATTTATATAAATGATATGCCATATAGTATTACAGGTGATTCAAAAATATTTCTGTTTGCTGATGACACCAGCATGGTAGTGAAGGATCTTGTGTGTAATATTAAAACAGCATCAAATAATGAAGTTCATGAAATAAGTTCGTGGCTTGTGGAAAATAATTTGATGCTAAATCACAGTAAGACTCAGTTTTTACAGTTTCTAACTCACAATTCAACAAGAACCGATATTTTGATCAGACAGAATGGGCATATTATAAGCGAGACGGAACAGTTCAAGTTCCTAGGCATTCGGATAGATAGTAAGCTGTTGTGGAAAGCTCACGTTCAAGATCTTGTTCAGAAACTAAATGCTGCTTTATTTACCATTAGAACAGTATCTGAAATAAGTGATAGTTCAACACGAAAAGTAGTCTACTTCGCATATTTTCATACGCTTATGCCATATGGTATTATTTTTTACGTTAATTCTTCTGATTCAAAAAGGGTTTTTTTGGCTCAAAAACGGGCTGTTCGAGCTATGTGTGGTGCAAGTTCGAGAACCTCTTGTCGACCCCTATTCAATAGTCTGGGAATTCTGACATTGCCCTCACAGTATATATTTTCTTTAATGCCGTTTGTTGTTAACAATATTAGCTTATTCCCAAGAGTTAGCAGCTTTCACTCAGTTAATACTAGGCAGAAATCAAATCTGCATGTGGAATGCACTTCCTTGACTCTTGTGCAGAAAGGAGTGCAGTATTCTACTGCATCCATTTTCAATAAGCTACCACAAGAACTCAAAAATTTTAGCAGTAGCCCAAACACTTTTAAGTCTAAACTGAAGAGTTTCCTCGTGGCTCACTCATTCTATTCTGTCGAGGAGCTCCTGGAAGAGCTGAAAAATTAAGCAAATTCCAGTGTTCCATTTTTGATTTTCTTTATTTAAACTTACGAATTGTCGCCTGAATATGTTACTTATATTTCATTTTATCTGTTTCTACTATCGTGTTGTAATTTCAGGTATTGACTCGTTCCATGAACATGGAGGCTTCTCCTTAATTTGGTCCCACGGAACAATAAAAAAATAAATAAATGACATAAAAAAGCGGGATATTCTGCGTTAGTAAAACAAGGGAACTGCACTAAAAGTTCCCCTGCTGCGCATCGTTAACAGTCGACAGTCAAGAGCATTTAGTGGTAGGAAAGTTCTATGGCATGTGCAATTCAGTGGAGTGTAAGTGTGGGTGGGGTACTCCAGTAGCACCTGGTTCAAGAACTATGCCCCTATTGTCTACAGATGTGCCCTTACGTAGCTAAATCACCGAGCTATGAGGAGTCGTGACGGGACGTATGGCTGGTTTGTCTGCTGTCTGGGGCTGCGACCACCAGGTGTCGTGTCTGTGTCTGAGACGTGACAGGGCAGGCTCCGCTCCGCCGACAACCCTCCATCAGTGGGGGTGGGGGTGGGGGGTGAGGTGGAGGGGGGAATGGGGGGGGGACACAGGCTGCCGCTGATAACCTAACAAGCAACGCCGGCAGCCCTCTAGTCTGCTAGCCAAAGTTCCGAAATGCGAGTGTAAGCGAGGCGTGACAGGCATTCAGTCAGAGGCAGCAGATGTTCAGCGCTCTGTCTGTACGACCGCTTGTTGCTAAATGTCGCGCCTCGACACACACTACACGGGACTGACGTTATCTTTCTTCTAAGGGGCCACGAAGAGTGCAGTGGGAATTCCACTGTTACATACAGAGGAGAGAGCGGAGTACACTGAAGGCCTCAGTGAGGGGGAAGACTTGTCTGCTGACGTGGCAGCAGAAGAAATAGGAGTCGATATAGAAGAAATAGGGGATCCAGTAGTAGAACGAGAATTTAAAAGAGCTTTGGAAGATTGGAGATCAGATAAGGTTGAAGGGATAGGTGACCCGCCAGGATAGCCGAGAGCGCTGACGCGCTGCTTCCTGGACTCGGGCAGGCGCGCCGGCCCCGGATCGAATCCGCCCGGCGGATTAACGACGAGGGCCGGTGTGCCGGCCAGCCTGGATGTGGTTCTTAGGCGGTTCTCCATATCCTCCTAGGTGAATACCGGGCTGGTCCCCACGTCCCGCCTCATTTACACGACTCGCAGACATTTGAAACACATTCACAATCTTTCAAGATTTACACTAGATGCAGACAGCTGGGCTACACTAATTCCGTCTCGGGGGTATGGGGTGGCGTGCAGGAAGGGCATCCGGCCACCCCTTGAAATTAACCATGCCAAATCCGCACTTAAACCTGGGCGCAATGCGGGATAAAGGCAGTAGCAAAAGAAAGAAAGGCTGAAGGGATAGGTAACATCCCATTAGAATTTCTAAAATCACTGGAGGAAGTGGTAACAAAATGACTATACACGTCGGTGTGTAGAATGTGTGCGTCTGGCCATATACCATTACTGTCTATGGTTCGGAGTGCTGGGCGATTTCAGAGAAGAACCGCAAGACGATTGTGGCTATAGAAATGGACTATGTAAGACGATCATCAAACATCTCCCGTTGGCAAAATAGAACAAATGAGGACGAACGGAAAACAATCCACAAGAAGGCTCCAATAATGGACGAAATAGAAAGCAGACAATTTTTGTGGTTTGTAGACTTAATGTGAATGGGACAAGAAAGATATCCAAACATATATTTGAATATGGACGAACAACCAAGATAAACATGAACAAAAACTTTTATTTATTTCTGATTTGACTGTTGAGGATATGTTCCATACTCCGGTTCATTCTTATTGCTGCGCCACACCCCTACCAAGCTGCTTTGCTAAGGAAACCATTAGACTATCTAAGCAAGTCTCCACGGCTCAGTCATTCTTTCATTGCCACTGACGTCTCCTCCAATCAAGCAATCCTTATCTGTCAGACAGTTCAAACTTCACGGTTCGTTAACATTGAGTACCGGAATTTAACACCTTTCCTGCAAGTGTACCAACAGTCAGCAACTCAGGAGTGAAAATTATAAAAATAACAAACTAACGTATGAAAATGGTTCAAATGGCTCTAAGCACTGTGGGGCTTCACATCTGAGGTCATCAGTCTCCTACACTTAGATCTACGTAAACCTAACTAACCTAAGGACATCACACACATCCATGCCCGAGGCAGGATTCGAACCTGCGACCGTAGCAGCCGCGTGGTTCGGACTGAAGCGGCTAGAACCGCTCTTATTCATTTTGAAGTTTTTTTGGTCCAACTAGGTGGAGACTTAAATCATTTTTCGTATTCAGGTGTTTAGTCTCTTTTTTGGGATATCGCTCGTAGAAAAATATCCAGTTCCTCATTGTGTGTCACTAAAATAAAGCTAACAATAAAATTTATCATGTCCATCATTGTAAAGAGGTCGATAAAAGCTCTAGAACACATCAAACACTATAGAATTATTGAAACACATATGTGGGAGTATACACGGTAATAAGCTTACGAAGTGCGGCTGTAAAATAAGAGGATGCAAAAGCCGTGAACCATGAAGCCTTCTCAGCCTAATGCGGCGCCTCTGGTATCTACAGACAAATCAGTTTTGCCATGGCCTTTGTACAAGAACTGCTATTTTGTTTTGCTGGAAAGATGACAAATATAATAATACAGAAACGAAATGTATTCACATGAACCTTGGATAAGCTGCTACTCAAACCTGTCTCATACTAAAAGAAGTGTGTGACAAAGACTGCGTATCACGTACGCTAGTTTCGGAGTGGTTCAAGCGTTTACAAGACGATCGGGAACACGCTGAAGACGACTCACGTCTGGGACGCCCTTCAACATAAAAAACGAGTGAAAATGTGGAAAAGTATGTGACTTGATTCGATCAGTCTGTAATCCGAGTATTTGATCGATTGTTGAAACTGTAGGAATTGACAAAAAGAATGCATATGGCAAATTTTACACAACCGATATAACATGAGAAAAGTGCGTGTGAACTTAATGCCGAAAATTCTCACCATCGAACAAAAAGAAGCTCGTGAAAATGTTTGTACTGACACTCTGAATACCATTGAAAATGTACTAATGTCTTGGAAAGCGTGACAATATGTCATGACTCTTGGTTTTTTCACTTATGATGCAGAAACGAAGCACTAGTGCAGTCAGGTCGCACTGTAGTGTGTTCCGTAAAATCAGCGTGCTCTGAGAGTGATCCGAGGATAATCCGCGGCGGAGTTTTTCGTGCGCTGGCCTAATCAGCAGATGAGCTGGCCTATCAGAGTTGCAGGCAGTGAGGAGATGCGTATTCGGCGTCCTGTGGCAGCCGCTGTCGAGCTCTGTCTAGGAGCGGCTCGCCACGGCCGGTTTAAACGTCCCTCCTGTCGAGATATGAGCGTCGTCTTCCTTAGCGATTATACCAGTGGTTCCCAACCTTTCTTAGACGATCACCCCTGAGTGCAGTCAGACATAAGCTAGCACCCGAGCCCTGCCCCCCACACCCCTCCGCTTTCTGTTGCCCCCACCCTCCACAACATTATCAGCAAGTTTAACACGTAACTAAACTGTAGAGTGGAAGACTTTTCTTGGAACACTTTTATTTTTAAAATGATGAAAGATGGATGATATTTATTGTGTGTGTGTGTGTGTGTGTGTGTGTGTGTGTGTGTGTGTGTTTGTATGTATGGGTATAAGCGTGTTAGAAGGAATGACGAAGGAATCTGTGATCTACCCATAGTGAGGGTAGACGCTAGTTACAAAACATGCTTCCCCCGCATTACTTCTCTTCATTGGGTGCGCCGGCCAGAGTGGCCGAGCGGTTCTAGGCGCTTCAGTCTCGAACCGCGTGACCGCTACGGTCGCAGGTTCGAATCCTGCCTCGGGCATGGATGTGTGTGATGTCCTTAGGTTAGGTAGGTTTAATTAGTTCTAGGTTCTAGGGGACTGATGACCACAGATGTTAAGTCCCATAGTGCTCCGAGACATTTTCTTCATTGGGCCAAAAAACTTGACCTGCAGACTGCAACCCCATTTAAAATCAACCAAGTTAAAATGTGTGCAGTATACTCACTGTTCGTAAATCACTCGATTGGTGAACTCCTGAACTTGCAGAAATTCGATGACTTCAGGCTATTAACGGTTTGCGTCTGACCACAGCCACTAATAATAATAACAATAATAATGTTGTGGACAGCACTACAGTAGCCCTCCATGCTGTCAATTAATTCATTTATCTGTTTCGAAGCGAGTAATGAAACAATTTATATACTACTGCAGGTACTGTCTACAACTTGGAGAAGACATTTTCTTGAGATATGTAGCATTTTTACGAATATGGCTGACCTTTATCAGCAGCGATGTACGGTACAAAGCACATTATATGTGTGTGTGGGTGGACTGTGTGAGGAACCTCTAACCTGCAGCGCATTAACGCCACAAATTGAGAAAAATTAATTATTGGTATTTACTATTAAAAACAGTGTTGATTACGATTTATTTATTAAGGTGACCGGTTTCGACCACTGCTGTGGTCATCTTCAGACCACTGAGTAGGAACCTCTTTCTGCTGGAGAATCACTAGTAGTGATTTTCCAACAGAAAGAGGTTCCTACTCAGTGGTCTGAAGATGACCATAGCAGTGGTCGAAACCGGTCACCTTAATAAATAAATCGTAATCAACACTGTTTTTAATACTAAATATTTGTAACACATTGATCAATTTCACTCCCATAATGTATTCAAAAGTAATTAATTTTTGGTAACTTATATAATCAGTATTAGAGTCTTACAAAGTTGCGATAATAGTGATGATCTCTTGAAAATAATTTAGTTTCGTGGCTGAAATAGAATCGAAGCATTTAGCTTTTTATGCCGCAGAAAATTTTGTTTTATCGCTGAAATGGTGATTACCCCCACCTTGTGTAACACCTACAGCGCCTCTCGGTGTTGAAAAAACAAAAATAGCTCCCAAATTAACTCCCATGTCCTTAAATTATCAATTCACCAAATTACCCAAGTCCCTCCACAAGTAGCAATTACTAAAAATAAATAAAAAACAAACAGAGGGAAATATCTAGCATAGAAAGCAAGAGAAAAGAAAAGGAAAATTTAATTATAAATTTTAGAAACATGGGAAAAGGGAAAAAACTGTAGAAAATATTAAAATATTAGTTATTCCAATACGTAAGAAAATCAATATATAGTCATAGAACGTAGGTCTGGGACACCAAAGATAGTGTTTGTTAAAGTATAAATAGCTATACGTTGTAATTACGATACTCCAGTCTCTAATCTGTTCTAGTTCGGGAGTTATTTAGGACGTACAGCTTTAGAGAACAACAGTTGGGACTTTATTAAACGGGGATCGGGAATAGATCGTGACGAGATTATTTTTGAGGATTGTCAATTCAAGACTTTAATTTGGACATTTATCAGATTAGATAAACGGGAAGGTGAACAGTAATCTCTTTGGCTTTAAAAATGTCAATTCATGTGAATATTTAAACACTTTACTGAATTGGGAATTTTAACCGGATTCGGACTTTGAATTGTGATAGTGGGAAATTTTAACTTTTAGGCGACTAATGATCATAGTTAATGACAGCTTGCAGATATTAAATAGAAATAACTTATTTACCGATAGTGACAGGATATTATCTAACATCTCTGATGCTAACGGGAATCCTACTTAGACATCTAATTAAAGAACTTCTTTGAATGAAATCGTATGAGTGAACCTATTTATTAATAATTCTTGTCAATAAACTGACGTTGTTAATTTGAAACATAATACAAGTCTTAAACATTAATTTAACTTAGACTAATAAACGTTAAGGTTACGTGATCTATGCCAAGAACAAACTAGCGGTTCGTAACTAAAACAATTGAACGAAAGGTTAAAGTATCGTCGTCTGTAAAGATTAGTAGTAAAGCTACTAAAGAGTTTTTGTCTCAGAGTTGGGAAGACTATACGTGTACTGACCCACGTTTGGGTTTTAAAAGTAATCAAACTGATACTTAGGCGGGACAATATTAAATAAAAGTAAAACCCTTCAATGACAGTCAATGTGTAAAAAAATAAAATCAAACTTTCACCTATTAGACGAAAAAGCGAAAACAGAAAAAGGGCTGCTACAGTTGGGAACAGCTGGAATAAACGGTTGAAGTTCCATGCCACTGGCGGTCTGTGTGAATGGCGCCCGTCGCGGAGTGTTTTGACGTTCCGTTGCGTCCCGTGACGTTCATTGCGGGTGGACGTATGCTCGCCAGCTGCCCGTCTCGGACAGGGCAGCGCGTAGCCGCAGGTGGGGTGGGAGAGCTGGCGGTGTACGCGGCCGCCCTAATGGGGAGTGAAATTCGGCGACGGTCGGGGTTCTGGGGGAGGGTGGATGCGAGGGTGAGGGGGGGGGCGGAGGAAGCTCATTAATCACGCGAGCAGAGCCGGCCGCGACAGGCGGCGGCGGAGGCTACAAAAACACGGCACGGCGCCATAATGCTGGCCAGACGCGCATTCCTCAGGCGGTGGCGGCGAGCAGTCGCGTCGGCCTAGAGCTCGGCGGCCCGTTGACGTCCAGGTCAGCAGAGCCAGGCCACTGGTGGTCTAATAGCGAGACGGAGGGGAAGGAGGCGTAATAGCGGCAGTCACCACAAGTGATTTGTTAAGTAGAGCCTTCAGAACCACTCTTAATGGTAGCCAGGTATCAAGCCACCAATAGAGTGGGTGTAATAGATCAATACGTAGTTTACTGACTGACAAAAAAGGGAACCACCCAGAAGGGCAGCACAAGGTGGAGGTTCACGAGTCGTGATGTTATTAAAGTGATTGCAAAATCGAATCAAAATTTAGAAAGAATGTAGGCGCTATGAGCCCACTTACCAGCACGAAGTTGGGCCCCGTCTGGCCCAGGTGCATGCACCCCGTAGACTGTGAGGAGTGATCAAATGGTTCAAATGGCTCTGAGCACTATGTGACTTAACATCTCAGGTCATCAGTCCCCTATAACTACTTAAACCTAACTAACCTAAGGACATCACACACGTCCATGCCCGAGGCAGGATTCCAACCTGCGACCGTAGCGGTCGCGCGGTTCCAGACTATAGCGCCTAGAACTGCTCGGCCACTCAGGCCGGCGGAGAGTTCCCACACGGACTCTTGTACAATACCAGTGGCAGAACACTACAGAACAATACAAGCGGATACATTTACTATGTGGATTCTGACCAGTAACGAGACAACTGATCATCACAGATTATGTTCAAAATGACCACCTGCAGCGGCCACTGCTGCACACGTTCTAGCATTTCACCTGAGATGTCCGAGCACGCTGCACTGATATGTTGTTGCATATCATTGGCTGTAGCTGGTATGTCCTTGTAGGTAGCGTCTTGCAGTTTTCCCCGGAGAAAAAAAGTCCACAGGTGTCAAATCCGGGGAAGGGGCCGGCCGAGGTACAGCTCCTCTGCTTCCAGTCCAACGATTTGGAAACAATTCGTGAAGAAATGCTGTAGTTCTTCGTGCACTGTGGGCTGGACAGCCACCATGTTGGTACCACAGGTTCCTCCTAGTCTGCAGAGGGACGTCTTCTAACACCCGTCGAAGATGGCCTGTTAGGAGGCTCCGATACTCCCTCACCACACGTTTCCCCTCCATGGATGTCTACCTTCCACCTGATGAAGCTAACGGGATTGTCAGCAGACCAGTAGCGCATGTTTCGGCGGTTTACCTGGACGTGATTGGTAAATGCGGCTTCATCGCTAAACAATATACGCGATACTTCTGGAGTATCCTGTCTCAATGCACATGTACAGAAGTTAACGCGATACTTACAATCGTTTCCCTGCAGCTCTCGAAGGAGAGTGACACACACACAGTGGTTACGGTTACTGCAAGCCACACCACAAGTTGGGAAACGGAGCCAAATTTCTAGTCGTTTACTGTCGAGTTGAGATTTTCACAAATTTTTTATTCGTATCTTACAGAAACAAGCAGTACGGCAGTAAACAGCCTTTTAAAACACGCCCCTAACGGCAGTCAAGTAATTTATAGCAATACAATAGTTTAAATTAAAAAAAACACAGAAATTAGCAGTACGACAATAAACTACCTTTCAAAACACGCCGCTAACGCCAATCAAAGTAATTTATAGCAATACAACAATTTAAAAAAATTTAAAGAACATTAGTAAACAGGCTACTAAAGTAAATACAGAACTTTGTTAATAAGGTACAGTGAGGTAGTGAAGCTGCCAACACTGCCATTAAAAAAATTAAACAGGTCGCAGCAAACACACGATTAATGGCAATAAAAGGAATTTACAAACTTGGAGGAATTTTAAAAAAAATGTAAACAAATGGTTCAAATGGCTCTGAGCACTATGGGACTTAAATGCTCAGGTCATCAGTCCCCTAGAACTTAGAACTACGTAAACCTAACTAACCTAAGGACATCACACACATCCATGCCCGATGGAGGATTCGAACCTGCGACCGTAGCGGTCACGCGGTTCCAGACTGAAGCGCCTAGAACCGCTCGGCCTCACCGGCCGGCAAAATTTAAACAAAAGTGTCCTGGAATATCATTAGAACATAACAGATATGACGGACCCGTGTAAGGCGGCCACAAATCACCCACTCACGGATGCTCAGGCTAGACAGAATACTGACCAATTTAAATACGCCCGTAAACACAATTGCCCCTCTCAGGCTGGTCACTGCACCGGCTTTTAGCCAGAGAAAACTTATTATAAGATGGCTTAACTTGCTGACAGAATTAGAGCTAACCTCGTGCAAGGAAACATTACACCACACAGTCCTGAACGAGCGACCACATGATCAACCAACAAGAAGCATGAATTTACTCATAACACACGACAGAATAGCGAAACAATTAAACTGCCAAAACTACACCTCCCATCGGACAGTAACGAGAGGAGGAGGAAAGATCACTGTCTTCAATTGCACCGGTGCCAGGGACAGGAAACCGGTGGCCGGAGGCCACAAAGCAAAAGAGACGCTGGTTACACAAAATTATTACTTAATGATTAAACCTTCCACGAACTTAACTTGCAGTTATGCTCGAACAGGCAGTACACGACCTCCGATGGCCAGGATCCACACATCCGACCGCGCACGCGTCGCCGGCGTACCCAACACGCCACGGTCACGCGACAACACGCTCTGTCACCGGAGTTCACGTCTTCTCCGCAACGTTGATGGGTAGTGACCGCTCCTTCGTGTTAGATGTCTTCTTTTTAAATTCCACTGTTGAAACGGAGGACTAAAAGAAGCTTGTTAACGTCCCACCAAGGCGAAATGAACAGCAACTACTCGTGGGGCGATTCTGTATACAACCAACCCGCGTGGAGCTCTTCCGTCAACTCGACCCGCTCGTTACACACAACCGACATACATCACGTGGCGACTCGGTACAACCGACCACGCCTGGTCCGCGCTGGCGAGCCACACTGCCCTCCCGTGTCCAGCAGACTCTCTGCGCGCAACGCCCCTACTTCCGCGCCAAAACACGAGGTTACAACAGGTCAAAGATCTCACTTACTCCATAGCAGTTTCCCGGAAGCAAAAACGCAGATATCGATAGCAGAGGGAAAAGACAACCAAGCAGCCACTTAATGACAGACAACATATCAAACAAACATGTCAGGGGAAGAAAAGGAAAACCAATGCAGTCTAATCACAAGGTGTAGCACGAGTCGACACACGGCTCAGAGAGATCTGTGATAGGGATGGAACCTACGTCGATGGAGAATGTAGAGGACGCTTGCCTGACCCATGCCACTTCCTGGTGCGATGGCGAGGGAGCTAACGAGCGGATTAACTGCAACAACAGCGAGAACGTCAATCTCCCCCTCTTCTGCCGTCGCTTACTTCCTTCTGTTACGTTGTCTAGGTCTTACACTGTCACTGTCACATAACTCGATGAAGAGGTGCCGATATGGTAGACGTCTATTGGACTATCCTGTCGTATAAACCGTACAAGAAGGAACTGCATTCTTCCTGCACCCTCCATACGTCATGAGTACGTCGGCTTTTTCTCCATCGGTAAATCCCATCGCCCACTCACGAAGTACTGCTTGAACTCACACACACTGAGTATCAAGTCGCAGTGCAATTAACAAACACACAAGCACATTGTAGGAAAACGTAATAGCATTGTACCGAGCAACTACATAGATCGAATGGTACAAACAAATATTGGTGTGGAATCGTTTCGAAATACGATATCTCGTAAACGATTCGCTCTAGAATCCTGCAACAAACACCACTGACATTATAATTTACCCTACTTTTAGTTTGTTAATGTCGATAGGCATACTTCATTTTAAAAAAAGTATGTGTGTGCCCAAAACATGTATTTTCTCAGTATTATTACGATCTGTTTATTGACTAACAGTACGAGCTCCTGACTATCACTCCATTCCGTGATAACCGTACACCAATAGCATTTTCCATTTCCGCAATATTTGCGGTTCAAGTTTTAGGTGATTCACCGCGCATACACTGACGGAGAAAAATAGCAACACCAAGGAGTTGCGAGACGTAAACTATTGTGTTGGCAGAAGAGCCAACACCGTGTTACTAGACGAGGCGGAAATGCACGCGTTTTAGCTGACGTGAGGAGGGAAGGACTATACTGACGTGAGGTCTGGAACATGACAAGGAATGAGAATTCAGAAAGCGAGCGGAATTAGTTTGATACTTAACTTTAATCCATTAATGATGAACGTCGCTCTTGACGGTACATGATTCACAATATTATGTGTTCAAAAATGGTTCAAATGGCTCTGAGCGCTATGCGACTTAACTTCTGAGGTCATCAGTCGCCTAGAACTTAGAACTACTTAAACCTAACTAACCTAAGGACATCACACACATCCATGCCCGAGGCAGGATGCGAACCTGCGGCCGTAGCAGTCGCTCGGTTCCAGACTGTAGCACCTAGAACCGCACGGCCACTCCGGCCGACCATTATCTGTTCAGAATACATTAGTAGTAACTGAATATGGCGCCTTGCTAGCAAATGACGTAGCTGAAGGCTATACTAAACTGTCGTCTCTGCAAATGAGAGCGTATGTAGGCAGTGAACCATCGCTAGCAAAGTCGGCTGTACAACTGGGGCGAGTGCTAGGGAGTCTCTCTAGACTAGACCTGCCGTGTGGCGGCGCTCGGTCTGCAATCACTGATAGTGGCGACACGCGGGTCCGACGTATACTAACGGGCCGCGGCCGATTTAAAGGCTAGCACATAGCAAGTGTGGTGTCTGGCGGTGACAGCACATAAACAAAAGTTGTCAGGCGTTTTTCTACATCTGAAAAATGATGTCAATTGTAATTTCGAACCAGCAGCATAAGAGTGGCGCTAGTAATGGCAATATGAAGAGAAAAACCAGGTTTGCTTTGCTTACAGGCTGTAGCTGTCGTCAGCGTTATTTACATTTGAGACTGAACGTGGCGAGTTGGTGTTAGTCACGAATGTCTTTAAGGCGACAAAGACGCCCTTATCTCACTGAGTTTAAACGAGGTCGTGTAATAGGTCTGCGAGAAGATGGATATTCATTCTGCGATGATGCAGACAGAATTGGCAGGAGTGTAGCCACCGTACTTGATTGCTGGTAGAGGTGGTCACGAGAATGTACGGTCGCAAGAAGACCGGGCTCTGGAAGGCTATTGAGTAGGAAGGCCATCGTGTTCAATGTATGGCTCTCGCGCATCAGCAATTTGAGCAGCTGTTGGCACCACAGTGACACAACGAACTCTTAGAGATCGATTACGTCAAGGACATCTCAGGGTCAGTAGGCTTGTACCGTGTATTCCACCGACCCCGAGCCACGCCATTTGCGACTTCAATTGTGACAAGAGAGAGCTCTCTTGGAGGGCAGGATGAGGTCTGTTGTTTTTTCCGATGGAAGCTGGTTCTGCCTCGATGCTACTGATAGCCGTGTGCTGGTTAGAAGGTTGCCAATTAAGCGCCTGAAACCAACCTATCTGTGTGCTACACGTACTGCACCTACAACTGGAGTTACGGTCTGAGGTGCGATTTCGCGAGACGGCAGGCGCAGCACTCTCTTGTGTATCCCACGCACGTTGACTGCAAATCTGAACGTCACTCTGGTGATTCTACCTGCTGTGCTTGTGTTCATGAGCGGAATTCCATGGGATGTTTTCCAACAGGATAACGCACGCCCACATACCGTGTTGTATCCCAACATGCCATACAGAGTGTCGATATGTTTCCTTGGGCTCGATCACCAGATCTGTCTCTAAGCACATACGAGACATCACCGGACGACAACTTTATTGTGTCTCACTGTTTAGAGGCGCAAAACGCGTGGGTGTTTTCAGCTCGTTACTAAATGTAAATAAGTAGGAGGCCGAGTTGATAGGAGCTGAAGGAGTCCAGGTTGCAATAATATGCGGTACGGCACACTGTAAGAGAAATGGCTCTGAGCACTATGGGACTCAACAGCTGAGGTCGTTAGTCCCCTAGAACTTAGAACTAGTTAAACCTAACTAACCTAAGGACATCACAAACATCCATGCCCGAGGCAGGATTCGAACCTGCGGCCGTAGCGGTCTTGCGGTTCCAGACTGCAGCGCCTTTAACCGCACGGCCACTTCGGCCGGCACACTGTAAGAGAGAAGGATTATTATTCGAGAAACAGATAGTACAATGAAATTACTTATCTTCAGTAGTTTGTAGGACTGCAGCTGCGGCTATGAACTGAGAATCTCGTAACATGGAATATCATGAACTAATACAACATATTCTCAGGGACTAAGCCTGAAGGGCCGATTATGGAAGTGCGTCTGCCCAGGTTGAAATCTAGCTAAGAAGTGAACGAGGCGCACTCCAGTTCCGCCGAGCTGCACAGCCCGCCAGAGTGCGCTGTGCTCGGCAGACGACGGGCTGCCAACCTTGCGTTGGCGCGGCGTTGTGGTAGTATCTGTGGCAAGCAATGATACTACAAACTTAAGCGTCATCCACACCCAGCATTGACAGTGTCTGTATTGTCCGGCCACGTGCATCAGGCATGGAACTCCATCCCGCAAATTGACATCCAGCACCTGTAACACACGGTGCATGCACATTCTGCTGGTTAAACCGGTTATTACAGTATCAGCATTTCACATTTGAAATGCCTTATCTCGCACTTTCATTACCCTGCGATCTTGAAATTTTAATCGCTTACATATGCTACCCATACAAATGTATTCCAGAAATTTCATTACTCTTTATTAATTACTTTTTGGTGTTGCGATTTTTTTCTAATCACCGTGTATCTCCTTCTTCCTCCTCTTTGCCTTCTCCCGTTTCTCTACGGAGTCGCCATTTTGTTGTATAGGTTTCGGCAAATTTACTGATTGTTGGTGGCTGGAAGTCCTTCCTAGCCCCTCCCTCCCCCCCCCCCCCCCTCCACCTCCCTTCATCCCTCCAGCATGGAAATGTATATCTCATATGT
The DNA here is from genome assembly GCF_021461395.2 of Schistocerca americana. Lineage (NCBI taxonomy): Eukaryota > Metazoa > Arthropoda > Insecta > Orthoptera > Acrididae > Schistocerca > Schistocerca americana. The sequence continues at coordinate 516,819,100 of NC_060126.1, forward strand.
CTGCGTATAGAGTCAGTCTCATGCCGAATAAAAAGTCTTCCGCTCAGAATGTTAAAATCCTCTATCGAAAAGTCTCCACCGGTTTCGCATTTTCAAAATGCACCATCAGGTAATCTACGTGAGCAAAATTTTGGCTGTGGTTGCCCTCGTTTTAGAGTTACATTTTGAAATCTGATGTACAAGTCGGAGAATGTTTTCCGTGTATTCATGTAACGTGTACCGTATATGAGGCACGATGTGATTACCAGCCCGCTATTTACGTAGTTGGATGTGTGGGGCCCTCTAAAAACCACATCCAGGCTGGCCGGCTCACCTCAGCTCATCGTTAATCTACGATTCTACGAGGTGGATTGAACTGAGGCAGGTTTGTCTTCACGAATCTTGGAAGTGGCGCGTAAACGCGCTCGTCTTATCAAGCGGCTGTGCGTGAAAACAAATTACAAATAACAGTACCTGAATCAATGAGACCTGAACTCACAATTCCGACCCTCTATCTTTATCCACTGCACTAGAGTGTTTTAAATTTTTATAAGGTACTGTAATACTACGAATCACACCTTATTATAAATGTTGAGGTACGGCTCAACTATGAATTGGTGTTATATATGTCTCTGGTGTTACGATGTTCGGAAGGCTTTCACAGCTGATTGTTATTGGATGACATTTAAATATTAAAAATATTACCAAAACCATCTGCAAAACGATTCAGATAAAATATCTGTACAGTGCGAAAACTGGCAGTTGACCCTAAATAATGAAAAGTGTGACGTCATCCACATGAGTGCTAAAAGGAATTCGTTAAACTTGGTTTACGCGATAAATCAATCAAATCTTAAGACCGTAAATGCAACTAAATGCCTAGAAATTACAATTGCGAACAGTTTAAATTGGGAAGAACTCATAGAAAATGTTGTGGGGAAGGTGAACCAAAGACTGCGTTTTATTGGCAGAATACTTAAGAGATCCAACTTTTGCAGTACCGGTACGCGAAAATATTTTGTTGAGAAAGAGATAGGTGTTCACTTTTTCCGCAAGGTGCTCAAGAGTGGAATAACAGAATTATTGTAATGGTGGTTCGATGAACCCTCTTCCAGACACTTAAGTGTAATTTGCAGAGTAGCCATGTAGATGTAGATGTAGAAGAGGATGTGGTTTCGATAAATCTTCAATACACTATTGTCTTGAAAAAGGCATGGTTTCATAACACGCAAGTTGCAATACGAAAACAACGACTACGAAAATCCATTAAACTCAAATATTATCTTTCCCGTCATTTTATTACAGGAAATCGTACTAAAGCGACACGTTTTCGAGAGATCCTCAAGGTGGTGCTGGTTCGAAACAACATACATTCACAGGACGCAAGTTCTGAACCTATCAGATATGGGCTGCGCCTGCAAACAATGTAATTCAATATGGTATCTCCTAAGTTCTTCTTGTGTTGCAGAAAGCGATCTTGCATATCATTGGCTGTGGTCTTCTCCACGAAGCAAGCAACTGAGGTGTCTTTTTCAGTCCTTCGTGCTTCGGCATGTTTTGGAGCGCGAGATTCTGCGTGTTGTGACGCTAGAACGCCCGAGCAGCTCCACGTCAACGAACACTCCCACGCCTCGTGAAAGGACAACTTTTGCGCGATATTTGACACGGGAGACAGGTTGGTGACATATTGCTCCTCATGTGAACGCAGGAGCCCTTATGGGCGAACCTGGATTAACCCTTCACTGCACTGCGGAACTATCTTTTCAAGTCCAAATAAGAGACGCTAGCATCATTTTGATCCGCGAGACAGGGTTAAAGTACTCACTGCTCGAAAGATAAAAATTAAAACCCTGTAGTTATCTGACTACCGCCTGGTACATTCTGAGATCCGACCACTGCGCTGGAATATGTACACTGCCAACAGTTCATACACTACCTCCAGCTGGATTCCAGCAGCTAGCGTCAGAAGTCTCAGAAACACTCATGCAGCGTAATGGAAACAGAGACACGCGAAAAGGGACTATGATTCATGTTTTTCATTGGAAGAAACGAATCTTACTGTCGTCTATCAGACCTCGCTTCGTTTATTGAACACCACCGATGGCTAGCTACTGGATTCACGACCTGATTTTGGTAACACCTGTCACTACCGAGGACATATACCTTCACGGAATCGCAACACTACTTGATCCAGTCGTTGTAAACCCCATTTGAAAGAAATTAATTAATTATCCTGCGTGGATAGTCACTTCATTCTTCCATCTGTCAAAATTCATGTAAAATACTTCTCCTTCACGTAAGTAACCTCCATAACACTACCAGCTTTTCCAGTCACGTAGTGGGAATGATGTTCCCTGCCCGTGCATCGCCTTGCAGATTATAAACAATACGTAATCCAGGAGGCACACTAGTCCAGTGTTGTGAAGACGGTTGCCCGTAGGTGAGGTGTTATGCCTCGTAACAGGCTTGCATAAAATTAAAACATCAAATTTCGAACGGTTAGAGTTCAATCTCCTGTTTTTAGACAATCGTCTTCGAACGGGTGGTCCGTTGATAGTGACCGGGCCAAATATCTCACGAAATAATCGTCAAAGGAAAAAAACTACAAAGAACGAAACTTGTCTAGCTGGAAGGGGGAAACCAGATGGCACTATGGTTGGCCCGCTAGATGGCGCTGCCATAGGTCAAATGGATATCAACTGCGTTTTTTTTTTAAAATAGGAACCCCCATTTTTATTACATATTCATGTACTACGTAAAGAAATATGAAAGTTTTAGTTGGACCACTTTTTTCGCTTTGTCATAGATGGCGCTGTAATAGTCACAAACGTGTAAGTACGTGATATCATGTAACATTCCGCCAGTGCGGACGGTATTTGCTTCGTGATACATTACCCGTGTTAAAATGGACCGTTTACCAATTGCGGAAAATGTCGATGTCGTGTTGATGTATGGCTATTGTGATCAAAATGCCCAACGGGCGTGTGATATGTATGCTGCTCGGTATCCTGGACGACATCTTCCAAGTGTCCAGACCGTTCGCCGGATACTTACGTTATTTAAGGAAACAGGAAGTGTTCAGCAACATGTGAAACGTCAACCACGACCTGCAACAAATGATGATGCGCAAGTAGTTGTTTCAGCTGTTGTCGCGGAAAATCCACGATGGCTGTGACAAGTGGAACATCAGCGACCTTGGCGGGTTAATGTATGGTGCGGCATGATGGGAGGAAGGATAACTGGCCCCCATTTTATCGATGGCAATCTAAATGGTGCAATGTATGCTGATTTCCTACGTAATGTTCTACCGATGTTACTACAAGATGTTTCACTGCGTGACAGAATGGCGATGTACTTCCAACATGATGGATGTCCGGCACATAGCTCGCGTACGGTTGAAGCGGTATTGAATAGTACACTTTATGGCAGGTGGATTGGTCGTCGAAGCACCATACCATGGCCCGCACGTTCACCGGATCTGACGTCCCCGGATTTCTTTCTGTGGGGAAAGTTGAAGGATATTTGCTAGCGTGATCTACCGACAACGCCTGACAACATGCGTCAGCGCATTGTCAATGCATGTGCGAATATTACGGAAGGCGAACTACTCGCTGTTGAGAGGAATGTCGTTACACGTATTGCCAGATGCATTGAGATTGGCGGACATCATTTTGAGCATTTATTGCATTAATGTGGTATTTACAGGTTATCACGCTGTAACAGCATGCGTTCTCAGAAGTGATAATTTCACAAAGGTACATGTATCACATTGGAACAACCGAAATAAAATGTTCAAACGCACCTACGTTCCGTATTTTCATTTAAAAAACCCACCTGTTATCAACTGTTCGTCTAAAATTGTGAGCCATATGTCTGTGACTATTACAGCGCCACCTACCACAAAGCGAAAAATGTGGCCCAACTAAAACATTCATATTTCTTTACGTACTACACGAATATGTTATAAAAAATGGGGGTTCCTATTTAAAAAAACGCAGTTGATATCCGTTTGACCTATGGCAGCGTCATCTAGCAGGCCAACCATAGCGCCATCTGGTTTCCCCCTTCAAGCTAGAAGAGTTTCGTTCTTTGTAGTTTTTTCGTTTGACGCTTATTTCGTGACATATTTGGCCCGGTCACGATCAATGGACCACCCTGTCTAGTCACGATAGTTCTAAACTTGAAACGTTAAGAAACACTCTCTAAAACTGTGCACGGTTTAGAAATATACCAGCTCGCATAATTTTTCTCGGGCGTCCCTAGACGGCTAGCGAGAACAACCCCTCTTGCACACATGCGAATTCGTGTAGGCTGCGTGTGGTCTGTGCGCATTCCCCGGCTCTTCCGATTTCGACTCTTAATGACGTGTTTTTACGACTGACGTAAAACTGCGAGCGTGACTCTATCCGGCCATTTCACGGTGCGGAAATGCTAACACGCCTTTGATACTTTCTGCGAGCGAATCGTATCTCCCTGTAGGCACAGATGCTATAGGTCTAGTAATTAGTAAAGTTAATGAGGCGGTGCGCTCCCGTGACTGGTAACAAAGGGAACCGACCGTGAATGGTCAGTGTGTGTTCCGGCAACGGTGCGTATCAAATGCCGACTACTGTTTGTTCTTTCCGGTCGTAGCATTTTTATGTAGAAGTTTGAGAAGATAAAGCATGTTTAAGGAAAGGAAATTACTTCGAAGAATAGTATACTCATCGGCACATCATTCGAATCCATGTGAAGCAGAGCATACGATGCCATTGCGCTATAAACGGCGATGGCATGGGGACCCACAGCAGCGTCAGGCTCAACACAACACAGACTTAGGACCTCAAGAATGGTTGTCGCAAGAGTGAAGGCGAATGGTAGGAGAATGCTGCAGAAATACTGAGATACCGATCAATTCCAGACTGTGCAGTGAGGGCATAAGTCAGGAACGATGTCTGAATAAGAAAACGATTGAGCAAGTTTTATTTTTACCAATTGCTAAAAGAGTGAACTAATGTGGTGCAATCAATAGGAAGGCTGTACGAGAACAACTTGTGCCAAAAACAAGGAAATGCAAATAGTGAGTGATAAATCAAAGGAAAGAACTAGGTCTGTTATTTCGTTTAATTATTTACGTACGACTTAACTTCAAGAAAAGATCGAGGCACTCAAGCTGAGCTCACTATCAACTTAAAGGTAACCCAGAGCAGGTTTTACAAGTGTGTAGCAACGGAATTCTTCCAAGGTAAAGATTCAAGTGTGTCAGTGATAAAAGTTTCCATGCAGCACATTCTTTGACTAACATTTTAGAACAGTCATGTAACATCACAGAGAAGCATATAAAAATCTGCTGCAGAAATGAACATTCAAGAACCAACAGTTGAAGGTTCATAGTGTAATAAAGTAACATTACGATACATCTGGCTTCACATGCCAGGATTTAACAGACAAAAACGGTATAAACAGCTTTCAGTTTTTTTCTCGCATTTATACACATAGAACACACAGTTTTATCATCATAATTCAGACGTAGTTTCCGAATAAAACAAACACGTTAAGTCAATCACGTGGCAAACACCTCGCTGAATCTCTGTATGAGTGAAGCTAAAATTGTTTAAATGTGTGACTGAACATTTCTTTGAAACGTTAACACTCGCAATAGTTACAGAGTCACATTTCCCAAAATAATAGTTGCTGTGTTACCTTCCCTTAATCGTTACTGAAGTACAGTTGTGGAGGTTCAGTATGTGACTGAAGCTTAGCGGATTGGACCACTTTCGTGGAAGGCGGAGAGTGAGACCACTGTGCCTTTTGACTTTCGACAACTGCAGTGGTGATGTACCGAAAATTATGTAGCACAACCACATATGGCCGTTGTCAAGTGCACATATTACTCCATTCCGCTGTGTTTTAACCGCTTTCATTCGCATTTCGATGGCGAATAAGAGGACAACGTAACACAAGAAAGCAACTTCTATACAGGGAAATATAACTTTATAAGTATTGCATGAGTTCCACATATGAATAGTGGAAGTGGAAGTAGCTATAAATGTCAAATCTCACATTTGTCAGGTCAATAAAGAAACAATTTATCTCTTTTTGTGCATAACATCACTGCAAAATATAATGAAATTAGAAAATAAATAACTTAATAAGATCGTTCCAAGTGCCATTCCAGGAAAGTGACTGGTTCTAGGTACCAATAAGAACGTTTTTGTTTCAGTTGTCACAAATACAGTAACACTACATTTTATTTGTGGTACAACAAAATAAAAAATTAAATTCAAGGAAAAATTTCTCAGTGTTACTTCTGTTTCTTACACGACGCTATTCTTCGCATCAGGTGTCGCAAAGTTTTACGTAAAACTCCCTGGTCTGTTGAGGAAGAAGTGGCAACATCAACAACAGGTCTCTCTGTTTTCCACATCATAAACATGGATGGTGTTCGGTGTGAAGTAAGGCACTGCAAGAAAGCCTTCTTGATAGCTATTTTAGATGGATGTGACACTTTCATCACACTGCATTTGGAGCTCTTACATGCCTGCATTGGCAATAATGTTACAGCGGTATCTTTAAACTCAAAGGAGTCCGTTGTACGCATGGGAATTAAAAGGAATTGGTTCATAGCTTTAGCTGACTCGACAATGATGTGCACATGTTGCGGAACAAAGGCCTTGCTTACATTTCTTCGTTTCTCTATAATTGCAAAATCTCTGTCGCAATTCGAAAAGTGTACCCATCCACTTAAAACCTGTCTGAATTATCTCTTAGAACCATCCTGGATGAATCGGAAGAGCCTAGGACGCATGGCACTTGGAACTCCATTGGGAAGTACCACTTGGCATAAAGAGCAAGAGCCGTCTAGTAATAAAAATTTGAAATATTTTCCCCATCATCTGGCACTTGGAACAGGTCTAGGACATGGACCTGAGGACAGAGAACACAATAGCGCTGAAAGCGCGTTTTCTGAAAAAAATGACACTTAGAATGTTTTCTACCTCTACTCTTCATATTATTTCAAGAAAAATGCTAATTTAGGATGCTTGTGAATCTGCTGGTCATAACTATCAGACTGTAAGGGTAAGGGAAAAAAATATAGATGTGACGATAAGCAGGAAAATCTGATTCTAGTTCCGGTCTCCTGCAATTTCATTTTTATTTTATTTATTTATTTTTGTAACTTTGCCAGCCGGTGTGGCCGAGCGGTTTAGGCGCTTCAGTCCGGAACTGCGCGGCTGCTACGGTCGCAGGTTCGAATCCTGCCTCGGGCATGGATGTGTGTGATGTCCTTAGGTTAGTTAGGTTTAAGTAGTTCTAAGTTCTAGGGGACTGATGACCTCAGCAGTTAAGTCCCATAGTGCTCAGAGCCATTTGTAACTTTATATCCATTGAACTACAGGTTCAGAATATCTCAACGATTTGTAATGACATCATTTCATGTCATTACACTTTCATTCATATGTTTTCCACCTGTCTGTCTATTTCATTTCAGTTCATTTAACTCCTTCCTCATGAAATGATATAAGCATATGGTATCGTTGGCCGGGAGGCCCCTATTCGGGGAAGTTCGACCGCCAAGTGCAAGTCTTATTTCATTCGACACAACATCTGTAACAACACAACACCCAGTCCCCGAGAGGAGAAAATCTCCAACCCGGCCGGGAATCGAACCCGGGCCTGCTTGCGTGGGAGGCGAGTACGTTACCACCCAGCTAAGCAAGCGAACTTCCTTCCTCGTAAATCGCTCCGTTCCTCGTAAGGGAAAATCCCCATCATACCGCCTTCACCCCTCCCCCCCCAACCTCAGATTTAGTGGTGAGGTGGCCCAGTGCATAGCCAGTAAAAAAAAAAAAAAAAAAAAAAAAAAAAAAAAAAAAAAAAAAAAAACTGAACATAGATAAAGCATGAAAACAGGTGTACCGCATTGTGAGAAAAAGCAAATTAGAAATAGTGAACGGTCCAAGTTCAAGATTTGCAACATCGAGAGCGTAAGCAGAGCCACTGCGAAAGGGAACGTGGAGACCCGTGTTCGAATCTCCCTGTGAACCTTTTTTTTCCCTTGCGAAATTATGAACTGTTGTCCGTCCGGTGACTGACATGTGTGTTTGCTGTATTCAGTTTTGTGTCTGTGTCGTGGTGTAACACGAAGTGTACGGAAGGGACCTCCAGACGTACGTACCTCCTATTTGTTCTACTCAAGTACCACATTTTATGACTATTGCGATCCGTTTTGGAAGTTTTGACGAATTCCTTTTTTGTAACATAGTTCGCAGCCGTTTATACGAGGGTGAATCAAATGAAAATCTTAAATTTTTAAAAAATATTATTTATTGTGCAGGAGTGGTACAAAGCTGTATCACTTTTCAACATAATCTCCCCCACGCTCAATGCAAGTCCTCCAGCGCTTACAAAGTGCATAAATTCCTCTAGAAAAAAATTATTTTGATAGTCCGCGCAACCACTCATGCACCGCGTGGCGTACCTCTTCATCAGAACGGAACTTCTTTCCTCCCATTGCGTCTTTGAGTGGTCCAAACATATGGAAATTCAAACATATGGAAATCACTTGGTGATGAGGAATGGCGCCATTCCTTGCTCGCTCTCTTCGTTTCCGGTTGGTGGAACTGAACCCAGCTTTCGTCCCCAGTAACGATTCTTGCAAGGAAGCCATCACCTTCTCGTTCAAAGCGCCGAACAAGTTCTTCACAAGCATCAACACGTCGTTCTCTCATTTCTGGAGTCAGCTGCCGTGGCACCCATCTTTCAGACACCTTGTGAAACTGGAGCACATCATGCACAATGTGGTGTACTGACCCGTGACTAATCTGTAAACGCGCTGCAATGTCATTCAGTGTCACTCGGCGGTTTTCCTTCACCATGGCTTCAACTGCTGCAATGTTCTGTGGAGTCACAACTCGCTGTGCCTGACCTGGACGAGGAGCATCTTCCACTGAAGTCACACCATTTGCGAATTTCCTACTCCATTCGTAGACTTGCTGCTGTGAGAAACACGCATCACCGTGCTGAATCTTCATTCGTCGGTGAATTTCAAAAGGTTTCACACCTTCACTACGCAAAAACCGAATAACAGAACGCCGTTCTTCCCTGGTGCAAGTCGCAAGTGGGGCGGCCAGCTTTATGCTGATACTGCTACGGTATGTGTGCATCTGCACTATGCTGCCACCTACAGGCCATTCTGCACGCTGTTTGTAGCACGCTTATCAACTTACAGGATAACAGCGCGAAATTTCGATTTATAATTACAAATTTAAGGTTTTTATTTGACTCACTCTCGTATGTTGTTTTCATTTCTGTGATAGGTCTTTGCGGCATCTCGCCTGCTCTCACTATTCATCACATTTACGTGGGACGGTTAATATACCGGATGATAAAAAAGTCAGTATAAATTTGAAAACTTAATAAACCACGGAGTAATGTAGATAGAGAGGTAAAAATTGACACACATGCTTGGAATGACATGGGGTTTTATTAGAACCAAAAAAAATTCACAAAATGTCCGACAGATCTCTTGCGTGCGTCGTTTGGTGATGATCGTGTGCTCAGCCGCCACTTTCGTCATGCTTGGCCTCCCAGGTCCCCAGACTTGGCTTTGGGGTTACCTGAAGTCGCAAGTGTATCGTGATCGACCGACATCTCTAGGGATGCTGAAAGACAAAATCCGACGCCAATGCCTCACCATAACTCCGGACATGCTTTACAGTGCTGTTCACAACTTTATTCCTCTACTACAGCTATTGTTGAGCATTTCCTGTGAAGAACATCAGCTTTGCTTTGTCTTACTTTGTTATGCTAATTATTGTTATTCTGATCAGATTAAGCGCCATCTGTCGGACATTTTTTGAACTTTTGTATTTTTTTGGTTCTAATAAAACCCCATGTCATTGCAAGCATGTGTGTCAATTTGTACCTCTCTATCTACATTATTCCGTGATTTATTCAGTTTTCAAATTTATACTGACTTTTGGTCACCCCGTATACTTACCACATGACTCATCTGTACCCAGCGCATAGTATGACAATTGCCAAAACTAAAGAAGAAGAACAGAGACGTCAGTGAGGGGACGAAGAGTAGATACTGTTCAAAAAAAAAAAAAAAAAAAAAAAAAAAAGGCTCGAGGGAGATTTGAACATCCATCTCCCGCTTTGCAGTCCAACTCTGTAAACCACAGAACCATGACTCGTGGCTCTTCCCGCTTGCTCGATGTTGCTCGTCTTGAGCTTCGACCGTTCACTGTTTCTGTTTTTCTTCTTTTTTCCAGTTCAGTACACCTTATTCCTGTTTTCATGCTTGATCCGTGTTCAGTTTTTGACGCGATACCCTCTGGGACATCTTACAACTAAATCTGAGGGGTGTGAAAGGCAGTTTCCCTTGCGAGTAGTGTGTTCCTATACATACCGTTGGAGAACACATAGTAGCTGTTACTGTTGTTGTGGTTTTCTGTCCAACGACTGATTTGACGTATCTCTCCACGTTAGTCAATTCTGTGTATTTATCTTAATACCTGTAGTTCTGTCCGAGAATCATAGGGAGGGCGGGGGGGGGGGGGGGACATCAGTGCAGAACAGCCCACTTGTTATCGACAAAAATGCAATTTAATTGTGGACGAGGAAGAAAGTGGCATTAATTACGAGAACGACCCCTAACATTACAGATTCCAATGTTGTTTTTCTAGTCAGTCTGCCACATGATCCCAGGAATCAAACACAGACCGTATACTTGGCACGTGGCTCGTTTCACTCACTACTCAATAACCACAGCCACTCCTGACGTACTGAACGTTAAATCCTACCTGCAGCAACATCACTGGATCTTGCGACAAAGGCGAGGTAGAGAATATGTTAACACTTTCTTAAGTTTTTAATCATGTGTCTTGGTTCGCAATAAGACGAATGCAAGTTGGAATTCAAAGAGGACCGACAACTTTCTTAGAGTACTAATAGCCTTTGCTGGAATGGAAAGAGTATTCCAGTCCAGAAAAAGGGACTTATTTCTTTTTTAACTTTTTAACCGTGAATAATTTTAATTTTAAGAGTTAAGATTTTTTGAAATAAAAACAGACAAGACAAAACTAAATCCCGTTAGGAAAGAGAAACGAGAAAGTTAAGAGAGGAAAAAAACTGTCAGGCAAAATATTATGGCCTTTTGCGATACGCGGGAAATCCAGGTCCGAGCTCCGGACAGGCTTCCAGTTTTTACGGTACTTTTAATAAGAAGTTAAATGAAGACGCCAGTTGGCAATGGACGTTGCATGAAGTTCAGAAGAAACTTTATCTTGCTATGATACCGCTCGCACACCACAAAAACTAAATTTTTAATGCCGGCCGGGGTGGCCGAGCGGTTCTAGGCGCGTCAGTCCGGAGCCGCGTGGCCGCTACGGTAGCAGGTTGGAATCGTGCCTCGGGCATGGATGTGTGTGATGTCGTTAGGTTAGTTAGGTTTAAGTAGTTCTAAGTTCTAGGGGACTGATGATCTCAGAAGTTAAGTCCCATACTGCTCAGAGCCAGAGCCTAAATTTTTAATTTTTTCAGAAACGCTAGCGGAAGAGCAGCTGACGACTTTTAAGGGTGACAGGTAACACCACTAGCGTTCCTTAGAGTCACGACAGACTTAACATTGCACTGAAGGTTAGAGGATGATGGATGTACGTGTCTGTAGGTGAGTGGTCAGCGCGTCTGTTTGCCATGCCAAGGACCTGGGTTCTGTCCCCTTTCTTGCTTGGTGGGACGACTGTAATTCAGGCTCGTGGTGCCAGCTACACGAATGAGAAGTGATGGCTGCAAGGTCTGGTGACCGGACATTGTCTCGGATATCAGTGCGCTGGACCCGCAACCCTCCATACCGCAACCCAATGCTGTACCGCAGAGGATAACACGGCAGTTCCTCTGGTCGAGATCGCGGCGTGCGTTTTTGGATTGGGGCGGACCCTCGGCTACGTCCGGAGCACGCTGTGTTGTCAGCAGAGAGCTACGTGTGTGGGTGTGTGGCCGCTGTCTGAAGGCAGCCTAAGAGGCAACACGGCCAGCCCGGGGTGGCCCACGATAAGGCGTCCCCACAGTCCCTTCGCCCCGTCCCGCCGCTGTACCACTGCTACCGATCACTCCAAGTGGCAGCTCTCACGGTGAACGTACGACAGCGCTCTCAGAGCCGCTTCACAGAGCTTCTCACACTAAGTCCACACACTCTGTGAGTTCCCCACTATGTGTTTCTGTATGAAATTTAGCCCAAATTTACAACTAACTACTCCTAATCAAAATTTACAGTTACCTCGCGCCTTGACAACAGTGTTCCAGATTTCTCGAAAGCACAGCAGCATACAGCAAGCAGGCACTGGCTAAGCTAAATTTCTAATTAAAAAAAAAAATCCAAAAGACATTGAAATTTGTGCAGACCATGGTGAAATGTGGTAACGCGTAATGACAAACCTTCTATAAATAGTGGGTGGCGAGGGTAATTGTTCCTATGAAATGATGTTCCAAGACAACGAGGTTAGAATGAAGAACGTATTCAAAAAGACAGAAAAATGGTTCAAATGGCTCTGAGCACTATGGGACTCAACTGCTGAGGTCATTAGTCCCCTAGAACTTAGAACTAGTTAAACCTAACTAACCTAAGGACATCACAAACATCCATGCCCGAGGCAGGATTCGAACCTGCGACCGTAGCGGTCTTGCGGTCCCAGACTGCAGCGCCTTTAACCGCACGGCCACTTCGGCCGGCCAAAAAGACAGAATAAAACTTCGCATGACCTTCACACATAACATTGGTCTGGACAGTACTATGCTTAACAAAGTGAACAATGAGTTAAAAAAAGGACAATGTTGACAGAGAATTTCTGTAAAAACCAAATATCTTAATTAATTGATATGTTAATGCATGACTCAAGGAAGAGGGATGGTCTTTCTCTCAGCTCTGAGCAAGTGAACAAAGTTAATTAGCTGAAAATAATCATTTCGACAAACTAGCTGTGCAGTGGTGGGTCTTCTTCTCTTAAAAAAACATCAAAATTTATATTCTTTTCCCCTTTCAGTATATACATCATATTCATCCTTGGTATCCTTTACAATAAATCTTTCTTGTCTTTCTTCACCTAATAGATACAATCACAAGTCTACACAGCACCACTGAATACGTCCATGACCCACTACACTTCAACTAAGAATGTGTCAGACTGCACAGAGGAAAAGACTATGCCGCGACAAGACCAAAGCTTGTTTAACAGTGACATAACTTCCTCTCTCGCTGACGTGCACGTCGGTAACTTACAATAATCAAAATGACATGCCCACCTTACAGCTTTAGTGAGACTGATACCAACCGTGGACGGGTGAAGTTGTCGCGTATGCAGATGATTTATTAATCGAGATCAACAACAGAGGCGAGCTAGAAGAGGAAGCCAGTAGAACACTAAATGCTCACATAGAATTGTGTAGCTCTAATAAACTCGACATAGCGGAAAGTAAAGCAACATACATTATACATAAAGGGATCAAGGACCTGCCCGCGCCCCAATAAAAATTGGGGACACAAACATCAAACAAGCAACCGTGACACGCAGTCTTGAAGTACACACAGATGAAAAATTGCGTTTCCATGAACACATAAGGCTAACAACAGATAATGCAGAAAAAGTTCTACACAAATTGGCGACGCTAAACTCAAGCAAGTACAGTTTCCCTCTGTCAGTTATACGGATACGCCACTATGCCCTCTTTGTATCAGTACTGAGCTTTACAGGCAGTACATGGGCACACATACTGACCATAGGTACTAACAAGGTGTCGATCAGGTGTGGACAGAGTAGTATTTTGAACATACTATCAGGGCGTCCCAGACCACTGCAGCAATAGCACGGCGCGTGTTACTCGGAATATACCCGACCGATATCACCATCAAGTATAGGACTGCAGTGTACTGGTGACAAATGGCGAGACAAGATCAGGTAAACAAATATAGCTGTGCATCTTTACAAACAAAGCGTCAACTTAATATCCAGCGGATGGATACATGGCAATTATGAGTGGTACACAAGTGATAAGGGACGCAAAGTATATGATTTACTCCTAATTATAAGGATATTGTTAAGAATGAAACACGTCAATCCCAGCCGAGGTACGGTGCACGGAGCTTACTCCACACACGTAAACTGCGTGAGTCTGAGACAGACCCCTACATGTACATGTGGGGGATAAGATTCCATTCAAGGCACAGTCTTTTTCTGAGAACAATACAGAAACATCAGTGATACTAAGACCGCAATAACTCAGATCCATGTGTATACACAATAATTAGAAACGAAGAGCAGTGGATCTAACTCGACACACTGACAGACAACGTCTCTAAAGCGACATATGAAGAATAAATACGAACAACAGCACACAGAATACAAACCTGTATACGACCTCATGATGGATTACTTATGGAGACACGGAAGATAAAGGAAGTGACGACTAACCTACAACAATACAACTTTGAACAATTGACGTACACAGAACATAGCCTAAGTTAGTGCAGCCGAAATATCGCAATACTACACTGTAAACATGTTTATACGTGAAAGAATGTGCGTATAGTCGCAAAAAAGCGTTATAAACATGGAAAATTCACCTAGCGTAACACTGATAACGAGTAAGTGTACTACTAATAATAAGACTAACCGACACATTTTCGCAGTCTCTGCAGCCACTGCACAGTGCCTCTTCTACAGTTAATACAATTGTAAGAATTGCGACTGGTGGTCATGGCCTCGAAGCAAATGTTCCGATGTATTCTTCCCTTGATGTAGTACATTAACAGGAGTCAAATGTTCAAATGGCTCTGAGCACTATGCGACTTAACATTTGAGGTCATCAGTCCCCTAGAACTTAGAACTACTTAAACTTAACCAACCTAAGGACATCACACACATCCATGCCCCAGGCAGGATTCGAACCTGCGACCGTAGTGGTCGCGTGGTTCCAGACTGAAGCGCCTAGAACCGCTCGGCCACCGCGGCCTGCAGCAGGAGTCAGTAAGTACGAAAGAATGCTCAAAATTTATGGGTGTACATAATGAAAACCCGAACTGGAAGAAGCATATCAGTGAGCCTCTCAAACAATTTAGTTCAGCAACTTTTGTTATTTGTACAATTGCTGATATAAGAAACAGGGGTGTCAAGCTCCTGACATATTTTGCATATTTCTACTCAGTAATGTCATCCGTAATAATTCTGTGGGATAAACCACCACTTAAACAGAAAGGTATTGATTGCACAAAAGCGAGCAGTATGAATAATATATGGTGTTCACCCATGGACGTCATGTTGATACTAAGGCTGTCAGTATCTCAGAGAGCAGTAACAAAAATTTTTGATCATGTGGCCGATAACATACTGTCCGCCCGGTAGCGAAGAAAGTTTTAAATCTAATTTGAAATCATTTCTCTTGGACAATTCCTTCTTTTATGTTGACGATATATATATATATATATATATATATATATATATATATATATATATACACATAGAGAGAGAGAGAGAGAGAGAGAGGGGGGGGGGGAGGGGGTTTTTTAGTGTAGAACTAAAAGTAATAATTATGCGTAGCATGTAAACTGGTTGGGTCCTCACCATTTCGATAAAAGAATCGTTCACATGATTTATGGAACATGCAACCAACAAGCTAACTAAGGAGCTACTTGCGAGAGAAGTAGCAGCATCAAGGTCAAACAAGCTGACAAAGACCGAAAGAGCGATATGCGAACCCGTGTCACTCCATTCTGCATCCAAATGACAACAATGGCAAAGGGTGACACGGCGGCCAGTTGGAGCTCAATGGCCATACAGGGGCAGTAGACAGAACTTCAAGGTTACTTACTATTTGTAGGTACTATTCTAATGACCCCTTACACATAGTTTCAAGATTGTATCCATGTTTTGCGTATGTGACTCCCAGAAAAAGATTTCCTAGCTAAATATGGAGTACATTTAGAATAGCATATAAATATAAGGCACTGTCTGTTACACTCTTAAGGCAGAACTTTAAGGACACACTGAAGCCGTTGAACTTAAGTGGAGATGGTGTGATTTGGAAAGAAGTGAGTGATCTGCTTGCTACTGACTGCCCTTAGCTGGATCATCAACCCAACCTGCCAACCTTTTGTTCCCTCGACCGTGGTGGCATCGGGCTTCTCTACATATAGCAGACTTCTCGGTATGCAAATAAAAACTAATCGATTTAGGGGAGCTGAGGGATGACGCAGACCAGCAGACAGACAGATAGCATACATAAGTTACATGTATTCACCAAAACAAAATACCTGAAATGAGAGGTAGCCTGTTACATGGTATAAAAGATCGATGCATTTACAACTAACAAAATAACATAACTCGAAAACGTCTTGCTGTAGGTCAAGGTAACCAATAAAATACCGCTCAACAGAAGGATGAAACTTGAGAGACTCGCCCAGCCGCCTGAGAGTGTGTGCTAGCAGAAAATCACGAAGAAAGTTGGGAACTTGAAAGTAAAAGTGAAATAATCAATAGCCATGAGATCTGCGTTTGAACAAAAACCCAGACAGGGGCAACACGGCTAGCTTACCGCATCAGCTTGGAAAAATTCGCTACGCTCGTCGACTCAGACGCATACAGCTCAACGTTTGTAAAAATCTCACAGGAAATCATTGAGAGTATATTATTCGAAAACTTCGGCGCTAAACCAAACTGCTCGGTTCCTTATCTTACCGAGTAACGCAAGCAAACTCACGGATATCGGAAATGGTGGAAACGCACCCTCTACTGCTATACAATGCGACCACAACCTATCACTGCGACGAAATGGGCGGCTCACAGCGACTCTCCGCACTTTTGTCGATTCGGATGCCCTTCCGCAGAAGGAATCCAACGCCAAAAAGAAGTCCTCGCAGTCAGCTTGACAGGCGGTGGAGGTAGCAGTATATTCTGACCAGTGCCACTGCGGGAACTCGGGAGACAGAAGTGTCACCAGTTCTATGAAAGTGGGCAAGTCTCGTATCCTAGCACGGCCAAGTAGCCTTGGCTTGAAAGTTAAAGTAACAGTCCGGAAGCTGTGCAGAATTTCACCATGTTGTCCACATTTAACAGTAATTAATCTGTGGTCTTGTAAATCTCTCCGCCTCCACCAGTCGATAGTTCCCTATTCAGGCTGGTCATCGGTGGTCTCAGAATTCTGGGAAAACAGAGTTTTTTTTGTCATCAGTCTTCTGAGTGGTTTGATGCGGCCCGCCAAGAATTCCTTTCCTGTGCCAACCTTTTCAACTCAGGGTAGAACTTGCAGCCTACGTACTCAGCTATTTCCTGTGTGTATTCCAATCTGTCTCTTCCTGAAGAGTTTCTACCCTCTACAGTTCCCTGTAGTACCATGTGAGTTATTCCCAAATGTCTTAACACCTCTCCTGTCATTCATTCCCTTCTTCTTGTCAGTGTTTTCCACATATTCCTTTCCTGTCCGACTCTGCAGAGAACCTCTTCATTCATTATCTAATCAGTCTGTCTAATTTTCAACATTTTTCTATATCATTGCATCTCAAACGCTTCGATTCTCTTCTGTTCCAGTTTTCCCACTGTCCTTGTGTCACTACCATACAATGCTGTGCTCCAAACGTACATTCTCAGAAAGTTCTTCCTCAAATTAAAAGCCATGTTTGATAGAAGAAGACCTCTCTTTGCCAGTGTTAGCCTGCTTTTTACGTCCCCCTTGCTCCGTTAGTCATAGGTTATTCTGCTGCATAGGTATCAGAACTCCTTCACTTCAGCTACTTCGTGATCACCAATTACGATGTTAACTTTTCCATTATTCTCATTTCTGGTACTTTTCATTGCCTTCGCCTCTCTTCGATTTATTTGTAATCGGTATTCTGTACTCATTACACTGTTCATTCCATTTCACACATCGTGTAATTGTTCTTCACTTTCACTCAGGATAGCAATGTCATTAACGAATCTTATCATTGATGTCCCGTCACCTTCAATTTTAATCCCCCACTTGAACCTTTCTTTTATTACCCTTCATTACTACTTCGATGTTTAGAGTGAACAGAAGGGGCAGAAGACTACATCCCTGTCTTACACCCTTTTTAATCCGAACATTTCGTTCGTGGTCTTCCATTCTTTTTGTTCACTCTTGATTCTCGTACAGATTGACAAATGCTATGAACATGTCTTGATGTTTTAGTCTAGCTTCCATTAAGAAGCGCAACCTCAGAATTACCTCTCTAATGCCATTTCCTTTCCTAAAGCCAAACTGGTTGTCGTCTAACAGATCCTCAGTTTTCTTTTCCATTCTCGTCAACAGCATGAATGCATCAGATCTTAAGCTGATTGTGCGATTATTCTCGCACTTGTCGGCTCTTTCAGTGTTTGGAATTGTGTGGACGATGTTTTTCCCAAAGTCTGATGCTATAGTATAGTACCAGTCTCATACATTCTACACATCAACGTGAATAGCTGTCTTTTTTCCACTCCCCCCCCTCTCTCTCCCCCTCCCTCTCCCCCCCCCCCCCCGCCCCCAATGGTTTTAGAAATTCCGCTGGAATGTTATCTGTCCCTTCTACCTTATTTTACTTTAAGTCTTCCAAGCTCTTTTAAATTCTAATACTAGATCCCCTATCTCTTCCCTATCGACTTCTGCTGCTTCTATCACTTCAGCTGACAAGTCGTCCCCATCATAGAAGACTTCAATGTACTGATTCTACGTAAGCGCTCTCTCCTCTGGGTTTGACAATGGAATTCACGTTTCACTCTAAATGTTACCACCCTTTATTTTAATTTCACCGAAGACTACTTTGACATTTCTGTATACGGAGACAGTGTAAGTAGGCTGTTTAGGTTTTTATATTGGTAACGCCACGTAGCGCTCTGTATGAAAATCACTGGCTGTGCTGTGTGCAGTCTGTGGCTGGTTGGCATTGTTGTTGGCTATTGTAGTGTTGGGCTGTTGGCTCTGAACAGCGCGTAGCGTTGCGCAGTTGGAGGTGAGCCGCCAGCAGTGGTGGATGTGGGGAAGTGAGATGGCGGATTTTTGAGAATGGATAATCTGGAGGTGTGTCCATCAGAAACAGTACATTTGTAAGAACGGATGTCATGAACTGCTATACATATTATGACTATTAAGGTAAATACATTGTTTGTTCTCTATTAAAATCTTTCATTTGTTGCATTAATTGCAATAATAATGTATTAGTGTCTGGAATCTGTTGCTCTATGCTTTTCGGCAGTGCATTTGCACTGGCAACGTTCACATTTTGACTAGCAGAAAATGTGTCTTGACTTATTTGAGAAAACGGTGAGGACGCAAAACCTGAATCTACAGTATTTCCAAGATTGTGTCCTGTCATTTCGGATTCCTGAGGCGAGCTGTTGCCGACCGATCGATCGATAATGCTTCCCTGTTCACTAATTGTTTCACTGCCTACACCATTGTTTGCAGCCCGCTCCATTTCCCTATGCACAATTACCAAATTACTACTTTGAACATTAGTTAATTCAGTACTCGGCGGCGCTAACACACTCCTTTCGTCTTCACTGTCATTTCTCATTTTACTTTGGAGCCTAGTATTACGTTTTTCACACGCCATTATTGTCACAATATTTCACACGCCAACACAGAAAACCACAATTTGAAGAGCAAAATAAGAAAACACGTTAACGTAGCATTGTAAATAATATCTCGTTAATTGCAAGCGCAGTTGAGAAATACTTGGTGCAAATCTACATGCATGCCACAACTGTTTTACTGTACGAGGATGAAAAACTACAACTACAAACGAAATTCTCTCTACAATTACGTGCTAGCAATAAACAAACGCTGCACTAATTACGCAAACTACAAGAAAAAATCAGAAGAGTCCAGTGAGGTATCCTCGGCTAAGGGTCGGCATAAGAAACGTCCCCTTAGAAAAATTTGTGAATTACTGTGCTGGTAAATCCCTTAGGTTATTTGATTTTCAAACAGTTGAGCAGAACTGAACGTACTCAGACATTTCGCTCTTTACCTATTCTGATCAACACTAAACTGACACACAATATATTTTTTTAATAATCCCTGCAAAAGAGGGGCCCTGACTAACATTAACCTATACGTTTCACAAATCACTTACCTCACAAAAATCTTCGTTACTCGAACTACTGCAATACAGCAAGCGCCAATACTGCCAGCTAAATAAAAGATTCTAACTACGGAAGGCAATAACTACTGATAGGCAGAGTTAGCAAATGAAAGATTTTAATAGAGAACAAACAATGTATTTATCTTAATAGTCATAATATATATAGCAGTTCATGACATCCGTTCTTACAAATGTACTGTCTCTGATGGACACACCTCCAGATCATCCGCTCTCAAAACTCCGCCATCTCTCTTCCCACATCCACCACTCCTGGCGGCTCACCTCCAACTGCGCAACGCTACGCGCTGTTCACATCCAGCTGCCCAACACTACAACGGCAGACAACAATGCCACCCAGCCACAGACTGCACACAGCACAGCCAGTGATTTTCATACAGAGCGCTACGTGGCGTTACCAATATAAAAACCTAAACAGCCTACTTAAAACAGTCCTTTCGTCATTCATTTCTTTTTAGATTTTTTCATATTTTTCATGTAGTCATTTCGCCTTAGCTTCCCTGCACATCCTTTTTATTTCATACCTGTTGTTGTTGTGGTCAGACCTGAGACTGGTTTGATGCAGCTCTCCATCCTACTCTATCCTGTGCAAGCTTCTTCATCTCCCAGTACCTAGTGCAACCTACATCCTTCTGAATCTGCTTAGTGTATTCACCTCTTGGTCTCCTTCTACGACTTTTACCCTCCACGCTGCCCTCCAGTACTAAATTGGTGATCCCTTGATACCTGAGAACGTGTCCTACCAACCGATCCCTTCTTCTAGTCAAGTTGTCCCACAAACTTCTCTTCTCCCCAATTCTATTCAATACCTCCTCATTAGTTATGTGATCAGCATTCTTCTGTAGCACCACATTTCGAAAGGTTCTATTCTCTTCTTGTATTTCTGCATTGCTGAATTTCCGTGAACATTTTTGTATTTCCTTCTTTCGTCGATCAGCTGAAGTATTTCTTCTGCTGACGTCATTGATTTGTATTTTCACAAGCAATCAGAATCTCTGATCGGAAATGTAAATGTAGTTTAACCTGCAACTCCGTATTTGTTAGGAGACCGGAAGGGGCTGCAGTTGCGCTTCTGCACGTCATACGTGTGTCAGGGGAAAACCTCCGAGTTACAACAGCACGCTGATGACGTTTTCTTTGCGGGTGTATTTCTCTTTTCATTCCGCTTCGGGTGACAGCCACAATTCCTAAAAACGTTGCGTTTGCCGTACAATGTATGACAATGGTGCAGGAAAGTCGCTAGCGTGAGAGTGACTTCGGGAGCCAGTGTTTAGTCGCGGCTCCGCCAGCGGCCGCGGGACAAAGCGACCCGTCGGGGCAGCCAGGAGCGGAAGCGCCGAAGTGAAGTGAGGCGAAGTGCGGCTAATTTGTAGCGGCGCGCGGTACACGGCGGCGGAGCGCGAAGCGCGCGTCCCAAATGTCAGGCCCGCAGATTTAGCGCGCGCCGCGCTAACGACCCTCGCGCACACAGCCACGCAGCCGCGCCGCCGGGGTGCGACCAGACGCCGCGCCGGCCTGGACCGCCTATTTATACGACAGCCGTCACGGAGACGCGGCAGCCCGTCCCCAGTCCTGCGGCGCACCGAACGGTGTGAATCCCTGCAGGTGGAGAGCTGCTCATGGCGCAGGAGGGGGCACGGCATGTCGCCAACACCAAACCCAACTTGTCACGTGACGCTGCTGCGACGCTGTAATTGGCTGCACTAAGCCTGTAACTTTAACTGTACACCTATTTGCCCTGTTTTCACACGTTTACTCATTGTTGTTTGTTGTCGTCTTCAGTCCTGAGACTGGTTTGACGCAGCTCTCCATGCTACTCTATCCTGTGCAAGCTTCTTCATCAACCAGTAACTACTGCAACCTACATCCTTCTGTATCTGCTGAGAGTATTCATCTCTTGGTCTCCCTCTACGATGTTTACTCTCCACGCTGCCCTCCAGTGCTAAATTTGTGATCCCTTGATGCCTCAGGACATGTCCTACCAACCGGTCCCTTCTTCTGGTCAAGTTGTGCCACAAACTCCTCTTCTTCCCAATTCTATTCAGTACCTCCTCGTTAGTTATGTGATCTACCCATCTAATCTTCAGCATTCTTCTGTAGCACCATATTTCGAAAGCTTATATTCTCTTCTTGTCTAAGCTATTTATCGTCCATGTTTCACTTCGATACATGGCTACACTCCATACAAATACTTTCAGAAACGACTTCCTGACGCTTAAATCTGTACTCGATGTTAACAAATTTCTCTTCTTCAGAAACGCTTTCCTTGCCATTGCCAGTCTACATTTTATATCCTCTCTACTTCGACCGTCATCCGTTATTTTGCTCCCCAAATAGCAAAACTCCTTTCTACTTTAAGACTCTCATTTCGTAATCTAATTCTCTCAGCATCACCCGACTTAATTCGACTACATTCCATTATCCTCGTTTTGCTTTTGTTGATGTTCATCTTATATCCTCCTTTCAAGACACTGCCCATTCCGTTCAACTGCTCCTCCAAGTCCTTTGCTGTCTCTGACAGAATTACAATGTCATCGGCGTACGTCAAAGTTTTTATTTCTTCTCCATGGATTTTAATACCTACTCCGAGTCGGCCGGTGTGGCCAAGCGGTTAAAGGCGCTTCATTCTGGAACCGCGCAACCGCTACGGTCGCAGGTTCGAATCCTGCCTCGGGCATGGATGTGTGTGATGTCCTTAGTTAGGTTTAAGTAGTTCTAAGTTCTAGGGGACTGATGACCTCAGAAGTTAAGTCCCATAGTGCTCAGAGCCATTTGAACCATTTTGAACCTACTCCGAATTTTTCTTTTGTTTCCTTTTCTGCTTGCTCAATATACAGATTAAATAACATCGGGGAGAGGCTACAACCCTGTCTCACTCCCTTCCCAACCACTGCTTCCCTTTCACGTCCCTCGATTCTTATAACTGCCATCTGGTTTCTGTACAAATTGTAAATAGCCTTTCGCTCCCTGTATTTTACCCCTCCCACCTTCAGAATTTGAAAGAGAGTAGTCCAGTCAACATTGTCAAGAGCTTTCTCTAAGTGTACAAATGCTAGAAACGTAGGTTTGCCTTTCCTTAATCTATTTTCTAAGATAAGTCGTATTGCCTGACGGGTTCCAACATTACTCATTAGTAACAGAAATTGTGCTGAATCGTTGCTGTTATGGCTACAAGTGAATTTCGTCAAACGAGGAACAACTATTTTTCGCAGGGAAATACCACAACGATCTTACTGTAATTACCATACCAGTAAGACGCGTATGATTGTGTTTATAGAAATCGAGGCATATAAAGGATGTTTTCTTTTCTTCCTAATTTATTGGTTTCCGGAACGTGCCCATACAGCCATCTCGAAGTAGTGGAATGGTCAATTATGACGATACGAACGTGAGAACGAGGCCCTCGTGGAAGACAGGCTGCGGCGCCAACGTCACAGCAAGTGATGCTGCAGGTCTTAGGAATGACAGCAGTCGCCTTTGGCGAGGAGCGAGTAGCTGTTTAAGACGAATTGAATAATTCTTGCTGCTAGTTTAAATGCATGCGAGCTCTAGAAAGGACACGAGAAAGTGAAGACCTTCAGTTGGCAACATTTCAACAACGTATCGATATCCCGTGTGTCCTGCACAGAGGCGAGCGCACGCGAAATGTGGCGGACAAGCCGCCTAGTGTGACGTCACAAATTCGTTTGGAGTCCCATATTTCTCGTGGTCCCCGGTGAGGACAACACCACATCAAGCCCCGAGAGGAGAAAATCTCCGACCCGGGTGGAATCGATCCCGCGCCCCTTCGGTTAGTAGTCCGCCGTGTTGACCTCCCAGCTGTCGAAGCGGACATATACCGGGTTAATAACAAAGGGCCAAATATGAGACTGTCTGGCCATACGTTTGCAAGACGAGTGTTACATAAATTCGGTACAACCGAGCTATGTGGCGCAGTGGTTAGCACGCTGGACTCTCAATCGGGAGGACGACGGTGCAAACCCGCATCCGGCCATGCTGATTTAGGTTTCGCCTGATTTCCCTAAATCGCTTCAGGCAAATTCGTGGGTGTTTCCTTTGAAAGGGCACGGCCGAAAGGCTTCCCCATCCTTCCTTAATCCGATGCGACCGATGACGTCACTGCTTAGTCCCATCCCCTAAATCAATCAAACAGCCTAAATTCGGTAGCGCGGGGCAGCGCTGTCACTCAAACTCAGATATAGTCATTTTGAGTAATTTCACCTTGCAGACAGAATCCGACAATCCGACAATCTGGGTCCTCTCCTCCGGATTACACAGATCCCAGATTTTAAAGTACTTACAAAAGCAAACTTAAGTACTGGTACCAGTTGCTCGGAGAATACTTATCTTCGATTAATATTTTAATTTCGCTGACAACGAACGAAAATTAAAAAGATTGTCCCAGGAGGTAAAAACGGTAGAACTTCGTCGGTGAAAAATATTTCAACATGTGAAAAATCGCCTTTTCCTGCTTGTCATATCTTAAGATTTGATGTTTTCGATCACTTTCAGTTTATCGTACTAGAAAGTAATTCCCCAGTGCTGCCTCAGTATGATCTATTAAAATAGACACGGCAATAAAATCAGGTGCAATCCTAAACCTAAGAAATATAGGCGGCTATTCCTTCTTTTCCTAAAAAAAAAAAAAAACAGGTAATAGCGACATCCGACCTAATAACACTTGTCATGAGCGAGCGAAATATCCTTGGGTTTATCTCTTAAAAGCCTGAAGCGAAGTTCAGTACAGACATCGAACTTAAGTTACTAAGATTCCTATGAAACGCATGCGCAGAATTAATGGTAGATCTGTAGACAGAGGATCAGGTCACATCAATGTCACCACCACCTGCGTTCAAGTTCCTATAGTTCCCTTTTTTATAAATGGATTCGGACTGCGGCTAGTCGAAGACATGAAAAAAGTCAACACCGGCAGCCGTAATTTTATTAATTACGTTATTTGATTTGACTGCCAATTTCGGAACCTCGTTGTCTCCATGGTTAGGCCCTTATGCACGTAGCTATAGATAAAGCACCTAAACGTCTGTGCTACTATAGGGATCCCTAATTTCAACAGGTTTCTCTATAGGCGTGGACTCTCCACACCTCTAACGACAAGAGTGAAAGCATTTCGGAGACGGCTAAGTTTGTAAACTGCATATCGTGCGTGGCAAAAGGGCGCTATCCGGAACCGGAGCGGAGGCGACTGTGGTGCGGAAAGGGCGATGGAAGACAGGGCTGAAGGACGGCTGCGGAGATGAGAACGGATGAATACGCATACTAGTCTTTAACAAGTGTCCGCCCACAGGAGCCAAGGGTGTCTCCTCAACGAGTGGAGACAGGTGGCATTTCTAGATACACACGTTTTATGCTCCATCGGACAGAAAGCAAACGCCCTGCAACAATCGTCGGAAGGGTGCGTGCCGAGGAGGAAGCGCTAGGGTCTGGGACGCTCCGCATCTTGCATGATGGTGTGGAGTGTCATTGGGTACCCAATACCATCAAACTCTAGTTCCCATACTCAGTAACGCAGACAACTCCCATTACGTGCATGACGTACTAACGCAGGTGGCTGTACCCAATCTTCATGATTTCCGTGACGTTATCTTTCAACAACGTAACGCTGGACCACATGTTGGCCTTGCTGTCTTGACCTGTGTTGGCCTTGCTGTCTCGACCTACCTTGATACAGGCGCTGTTTCGATTGTTCCCCTGGCTAGTACGTTCTCCAGATCTGTCACCTACTGAAGACATCTGGTTATGGATTGGCGAGAGAATGGTACGCCTCTGCTCGCCAGCCACTACCATTGATGTGCTCCGCCACAGAAATGAAGCAACACCTGATGATGAATCCACGTCTTTCATCCAAGCTGAGTTTGGCTCGATGCCCACCTAGGTTAGAGATGTTGTTGCTGCCGCAAGTCATAGCTCTGTGGGGCCTAATTCGTACCCCGTACATCCTTAAATTACCTACAAACTTAATAGTTCATTCTTTCCATTATACTGTCTCGCGTCCGTCGGCCGTCGTAGTTTGATTATTATTTACTACAGAAATTGATTGGTAACGGTGATTGTTGCCGACTTATGTGGTGGGCCTTAATCAGAATGATATTTCATTCAATTTTGATTTACAACTAAATGCTTTTGTGAAGTTCTCTTTTTTAACAATGTTCATCTTCAGTGGAAATATTTTATTACGTTAATGAACGTTAGACTCGCTGAATCTTAAAACATGAAGTTGAACAATGGGATAAATTTTTCATATTAATTTCCTCGGCTAGTCAGCTCACTTTAAAGAAAAAGAATCTTTAGTTATTAATTACAGTTGCGGCCCACACACGCGCGAGAGTATTTTTTCTTACCTCCGTTAACCATTGCGTCGTAGTCGGAGTCCTGGCTCTGGCTCTCGGCTGTGGTACTCAAAATAAGAATCTTAAAGCTACGCATTTTCTGCAACGTCGGGTGGCTGTGGAGAAAAATGTATATTATGTTAATAGCGGGCGAGTTTATCGCTTCCGCTAATTTTTATAGGTTAATATAGCCATATAATGGCGTCGTTGGCTGCATCGGCCGCTGCGATTGTTGCACTGCAAATTACTCGAATGCAGGCTAATTCAAGGGAGGCGGACATGAAATCGGGATCAAATCTTACAAATTAAAAGTGCACAATAAAATCAATATATTATTTGCTTAATTAGTACAAATATGCTTACATTTGCCAGCACTCGCAAGATGTCCGTCTACACGCAACCAAGACAAGAGAAGAAGTGAAGACGACTAAAAAAATAACAAAAGAGCGTATCTTGTCGTCTCTTTAGATAATTTTGTTGATTTATTTGCCCTCGTAACTTACACAGAGAAATTATTATAATACGGATACATGAGAAAAATGCATATTATTCTATCTTTTAAATATCTCTTCTTTATAAATACTGTTTTTTTTTGAAGTCATTTCTTATATTTCACTCGGGGACGGTATAACTGTACATGCACATTTGTGCAAGACGACATTGGGCTAAGGGTAATCATATACGGTGCCGCCCCGTATTCGCAGGACACGTACATTAGTATGTTCTCCAGAAATGATTAGCATTTAAACCATGTCGGCATCCACGTCTCAGGTCAACATCGATATCGTGGCGCAACATCATCTACCGGTAAAATGTGCCTATGGCTCTCGTTGTCGCTGTAAACCAAAGGTACAATGGATCAATGTGACTCGAACAGATGTGCAGTATATTTGGGAAGGCAGGGGAACCAGATCTGTAATTGACTATATAATAACAGATCAGGAATTCAGGAAGGCTGTGAGGGTCACACGTGTATTCAGGGGATTCTTTCATGACACTGATCACTATTTAATCTGCAGTGAAATTGGTATTGTGAGGCCGAAAGTGCAGGAGGTCAGGTCCATATGTAGGATGATAAGACTGTAGAAACTTCTGGATAAGGAAATCAGGCACAAGTACATGACAATGATCTCAGAAAAGTACCAGATAGTTGAATGTCGCAGAAGTATGCGCGAACGGTACCGTCGAATCAGTGAGTTCGAAAGAGGGCGCATTATTGGCGTGAGAGAATGTTATGCATCTAGCCAGGAAATTGCTTCCCGCGTGGGACGAAGTGTTTCGGCAGTGCAACGGGTGTGTGCAGAATGGTTCACGGAAGGCCGTTGAACACAAAGAGATTGGTCAGGTCGCACCAACCAGACCACCCCACCGAGAGGGTCGACGTCTCTTCCGAATGGCACTGCAGCACATTGAAACGTCCCCTTTGAACAATAATACACGACTGTCCTTTACCTGACACACAATATTTTTTAGCGCAACGCAATCTGACTTTCAAAAAAATCCCTACGAAAGAATGGCCCTGACTAACATTAACCTATACGTTTCACAAATCACTTACCTCACAAAAATCTTCGCTGCTCAAGCTACTGCAATACAGCGAGCGCCACTACTGCCAGCTAAATAAAAGATTCAAACTATGGAAGGCACTAACTACTGATAGGGATAGTTAGCAAATGAAAGATATTAATAGAGAACAAACAATGTATTTACCTTGATATCATCATATATAAATATAGCAGTTCATGACAAATTACAAAACTCCGCCATCTCTCTCCCCACATCCACCACTGCTGGTGGCTCACCTCCAACTGCGCGACGCTACGCGCTGTTCACATCCAGCTGCCGCTGCCCAACACTACAATGGCGAGTATTACAACAATGCAAAGCAGCCACAGACTGCACACAGCACAGCCAGTGATTTTCATACAGAGGTGGCGTTACCAATAAAAAAACCTAAACAGCCTACTTACATAGAGAAAACCTAAACAGCCTACTCCTACTTACAACATATCTGGGTCCTCCTCGGCTCTGGCGCAAGAGTGGAACACATCGTGCGCTACCAGAGGCGACAGTCAGTCGCCGTTTATTACTGCATGGGTTATGTGCGCGTCATGCACTTCTCCACCAGCCTTTGATGAATGTGCAGAAATATACTAGACAGCAATGGATATGGAACGACGTTACCGAGGACCGGAATAGCGTTAGATAGTGCTGTCGGATGAATCCAGGTTCCGTCTGTTTGAAAATGACGGTCACGCTTCCATTCACTGTAGACAGCGGGAGTGGCATCACCGTGACGGCATTCTCGCAAGACATACAGCACCAACTCGAGGCCTTATCGTATGAGGTGCTACCGGTTATAGCCAAAAATCACAGTTGGTACGTGTCGAGGGCACTGTGACCAATGTAACCTTCGTGACTGACATCCTGCGAGCCACAGCCATACCCCTTCTGCACAACACACCGAACCCCATTTTTCAGCAAGACAACGCACGATCACGTGTTGCTGCACGAAGACGTGCCTTCTTGGTGTCACAGGATGTCAGCCATTTGCGCTGCCCAGCCAGTTCACCAGACTCGTCGCCGATCGAAAATGTGTTGAAACGAAAGATACAGCGCTGTGATCCATTGCCAACCACCACAGACGAATTTGGAACCAGGTGAATGGAGCATGGATGGCTACACCACAGGATACCATCGCGCCTTACGCGTTAATGCCGTCACACGTGGCAGACGTTATCAGGGCAACAGGACACATGCTATACTTAGATGACTTAAATACTAATTGTGGTGTCACCGCCAGACACCACACTTGCTAGGTGGTAGCCTTTAAATCGGCCGCGGTCCGTTAGTATACGTCGGACCCGCGTGTCGCCACTGTCAGTGATTGCAGACCGAGCGCCGCCACACGGCAGGTCTAGAGAGACTTCCTAGCACTCGCCCCAGTTGTACAGCCGACTTTGCTAGCGATGGTTCACTGACAAAATACGCTCTCATTTGCCGAGACGATAGTTAGCATAGCCTTCAGCTACGTCATTTGCTACGACCTAGCAAGGCGCCATTATCATTTGCTATTTATCTTGTGATGCATGTACCGTCAGAACGATGTTCACCAATTATGAATTAAAGTTAAGTATTCCAGCAGCAACGTACCTTATTGGTTATATTAATTACATTGTCCTGTTCCAGACCTCACGCCAGCCTGCGTGAGCTTAAACGCGTGCTTTTCGGCTACCAATCATAGTAGCTTGGCTGTCTTGCCAAGCCACAACACTAATCATTTCTGTAGAACATACTAATGTACATGGCCTCTGAATATGAACGTCTTATCTCCAGTCGGTCAAGGTGCTCTGTTTTTTCTGAACATAAGTGTAGCTATAATCACGTGAACAGAGACTGAACAGAAAGTGTGGGAGAAAATGAAATGTGATGCCTTGTTTTATTTTCAGGACGCGTATGCTCCAATGTTTAGCAAAACTTAGAAGCTATCAGGCGAGACAGTGACTTCCACCCCAACAGCCAGAGGTTTGCTGCCTTTTTTCACTAAGCCCTTAATCTATAACATGAACCGCAATGATATTATTTCACTCAACGGAACATAGCTGACACTACATCCCGCTCTGCAGAAGACTCTCCATTAAGGCTAATACGGTGTCTTTTGTCTCTCAAGCAATTTCCAATCTAGTCGTAATCTTGGTCTTGGTTCGATATTCCTTACGAATGTTCTTTTTTTTTTCGTTGGATGACTTCATTGAGACACTGAACCGATAGCTTTTAGTAAATCAACAAATATCAGATGACGCTGGTTACATATAACCTTGCCGTTGATGGTATCGTCTGTGGGGAAAACGAACACAATTTCTTACATCATTTTACAAAGTGAATCCGACAGAGAACTCTGCAATATAGCGTATGCTCGCCGGTGACTACGACTGGAGTGTAGAATCTACGTCCTAGCAGGCTGTGACCCTATGTTTTCTGTCACGGTGGTTAGTAAGGAAGTTCGGAACATGGCGAAGGCACTGGAGGTGCGAATTTTCCGTAACACCGAATGATCAGTGGAAATGCGGAGAATAGACTAACGACGCGAGCGCTGAATGCTAGTGAAATATTCATAAAGTGAATCGAGAACGATATTATAACCAAAGTAGAAGTAAAGAATCGTAAACTGACTTCAGAATTCAAGACAAAATCCTAGCAAAACAGAGCGGAGCTGGGCGGAATATGGACAAGACACCTGGAAAGCAGTAGGTCCGGACACCCATGTTGCTGCCTTGCATCCCGGAAGTCTTTCCATGCACTTCCGGATCCTCTCGTAATGAACAAAATACGAGTGTACAGAATATCTGACCAGCTTTGCTAGAGGACTGAAGAATTCCTAGCAGCACGTCACTCGTAATGGAGGTGTACCCCCAAGGGACTGTTATAGCACCGTTACTATTCACAATAAACGTGAATGACTAATTGGATACTGTCGGACGATTCTGTTGCAATCAGAGAAGTCGCAGCGCTACATAAATGTGTTGGAATGCAGGAACACCGACAGAGAATCACCGCTTGGCGCAGAGATCGGCACTTTGACCCTCGACGTACGCAAATACACTGAAGCGCCAAAGTAACTGATGTAGGCATGCGTATTCAAATACAGAGGTACGTAAACAGGCAGAATACGGCGCTGCGGTCGGCAACACTCATATAAGACGACAAGTGTCTGGCGCAGTTGTCAGATCTGTTGCTGCTGCTACAATGGCAGGTTATCAAGATTTAAGTGAGTTTGAAAGTGGTATTACAGTCGGCGCACGAGCGATGGGACGCAGCACCCCCGACGTAGCGATGAAGTGGAGATTTTTCCGCGCGACCATTTCACGAGTGTGCCGTGAATATCAGGAATCCGGTAAAACATCAAGTCTCCGTCATCGCTGTGGCCGGAAAACGATCCTACAAGAACGGGCTCAATGACAACTGAAGAGAATCGTTCAGAATGACAGACTTACAAGCCTTCCATAAATTGCTGCAGTGCAGGGCCATCAACAAGTGTCAGCGTGCGAACCATTCAACGAAACATCATCAATAAGGGCTTTCGGAGCCGAAGACCCACTCGTGTACCCTTGATGACTGCACGACACAAAGTTTTACGCCTCGCCTTGGTACATCAACTCCGACATTGGACTGTTGATGACTGGAAGTGTTGCCCTGTCGGACGAGTCTCGATTCAAATTGTATCTAGTGGATGGACGTGTACGCGATGGAGACGATCTCATGAATTCATGGACCCTACATGTTAGCAGGGGTGTGTTCATGCTGGTGGAGGCTCTGTGATAATGTGAGGCCTGTGTAGTTGGAGTCATATGGACACGTCTAGATACGACTCTGACAGGTGACACGTACGTAAGCATCATGTCAGATCACCTGCATCCATTCACGTCCATTCTGCATTCCGAAGGTCTTGGGCTATTCCAGCAGGACAGTGCGAGACCTCACACGTCCAGAATTGCTACAGAGTGGCTCCAGGAACACTGTTTCCAGTTTAAATACTTCCTCTGGCCACCAAACTCCGTAGACATGAACATTACTGAGCATATCTGGGATGCCTTGCAGCGTGCTGTTCAGAAGAGATCTCCACACGCTCGTACTCTTACGGCTTTATGGACAGCCCATCACGATTCATGGTGTCAGTTCCCTCCAGCACTACTTCAGACATTAGTCGAGTCCTTACCACGTCGTGTTTCGTCACTTCTGCGTGCTAGCCGGGGACCTACACGATATTAGGCAGGTGTGTCAGTTTCTGTGTCTCTTCAGTGTATGGCGTACTGAGCGTAAACACGCTGAAAGTCTTGTTATATGATTGTACTATCGGTGAACAGTCTCTAGAGACAGATAAATCCATTAAACGTGTGCTTATGGAGCACTTCCAACTGGATCGGCAACATAAAACTAATCGGAAGGAAAGGGCCCTTTACACGCTCAAGTTTGTCGGGGCAGACCGTGTTTGCACATCTGTCTGCACGTTCGCCTGCAGTATTCATTTTGCATTTACACCTTCAAACCGCAATGCAGCTCTCGTGCACTCCTGAATAAGTAGTCCACGAGTGCAGAGTATTTTGTAGCCAAGGCCAAATGAAGTAAATCTTCACGTAAGGTAATTATTGTGCCTAGTGCTATTATATCGCAAATTACATAAAGAAAACATCAGGACGGAGAAGACGGACAAAAGAGTGGCTTCTAAAACGCGCAACGATGTCGCATGTTAATATTTTGAAGCAGTAAAAATGTAAATGTCGTGTGACTAGGACCTCCCGTCGGGTAGACCGTTCGCCGGGTGCAAGTCTTTCGATTTGACGCCACTTCAACCACTTGGGCGTAGATGACGATGAAATGATGATGATTAGGAAATCACAACATCCAGTCCCTGAGCGGAGAAAATCTCCGACCAAGCCGGGAATCGAACCCTGGCCCCTTAGGATTCACATTCTGTCGCGCTGACCACTCAGCTACCGGGGATTAAAGGAGTTAAAAACTGAAAAAGAAAGGACTTGTCAACTACCTCGGACGAAGACACATTCTTTGTCTTGTTGCATTATGTTGAACCGTACATAATAAGGAAGTACACTGTAATGATAAAGTTGATAAGTGCTTGTGACAGACTTATGGCAATATTACAGTAATTTTCTACTGTGAAATCATCTTCATCGTTGAGGTACATCATTCCGGAAACTTGTCGTCATTTTTTTTTTCTGTGCAATCCTCTTCGTCTCGGAAAAACTTCTGCAACATACAGCCTTCTGCATCTCTAGTTCTCCCTTTCCGACATTAAACCCCCGCACTTCCCCCTAATATTAAATTGGCGATCCCTTGATGTCTCAGATCGTGTCCTACCCACCGATCCCTTCTTGCAGTCAAGTTGTCACAATGTTCTTTCGTTCCCAATTCCAATCAGTACCGCCTCAATTCCTCAACAATTACGTGATGTAGTCATCTAATCTTCAGTATTCTTCTGAAGCACCACATTTCAAAAGTTTCTAGTCTCTTTTTGTCTAAACTGTTTATCGTCCATGTTTCATTGCAATATATGCCTACACTCCAGACACATACTTTGAGAAAAATACTTCCTAACACTTAAATCTATATTCGGTGTTAATAAATTTCCCTTTTTCAGAAATGCTTTTCTTGCCATGCCAGTCTATATTCTACTTCGCCCATCATCAGTTATTATCCTGTCCAAAAAGCAAAATACATGTACTAAATTGTCTCGTTTACTATGCTAATTCCTTCAGCATTACGTGATTTAATTCGACTAAATTCCATTATCCCTGTCTTGCTTTTGTTGATGTTCATCTTATTTCCTCCTTTCAAGACACTGTCCATTACGTTCAACTGCTCATCCAAGTCCTTTGCTGCCTCTGGTAGAATTAAAATGTCATCGGCAAACCTCAAAGGTTTTATTTCTTCTCCCTGAACTTTAATTCCTACTCCAAGTTTTTCTTTGGTTTCCTTTCTTGTTTTTTCAATGTACAGGTTGAGTAACAACTGGAAGACTACAACCCTGTCTTAGTCCCTTCCCAACTACTGCTTCCCTTTCATGCTCCACACTCTTATAACTGCCGTCTGGTTTCTGTACATGTCGGGAATAGCCTTTTGCGCCCTGTATTTTACCCGTGCTACCTTCAGAATTTCAAAGACAGTATTCGAGACAACACTGTCAAAAATTTTCTTTAAGTCTACAAAGCCACTAAACGTCGGTTTGCCTTTCCTTAACCTATTCTCTAAAGTATGTCGTGGAATCAGCATTGCCCCGCGTGTTCCAGCATTTTTCCGGAATCCAAACTGATCTTCCGCGAAGTCGGGTTCTACCAGTTTTTCCGTTCTTCTGTAAAGAATTCATGTTAGTATTTTGCAGCTATGACTTAATAAACTAATAGTTCGGTAATTTTCGCACGTGTCAGCACCTGCTTTATTTGGAATTGCAGTTATTACGTTCTTCTTGAAGTCTGATGGTATTTCGCCTGTCTCATACATTTTGCATACGAGATGGTAGAGTTTTGTCTCTGCCGAGGCTATCAATAGTTCTGACGGAATATTGTCTAATGGGCTACTGAAAGTGTACAAAGTTTGAAGTAAATCCTTGATCCGAACGTCGTGGCTTCTCCGTATAAGGCTTACTGGAGCCTGCGGCGCGGCACTTTTCTTTTTACCGCCCTGCCAATGTCCAGCAATGTTCATTTGTCTAGCTAAAAGCTGTAGCAGAAAATACTAGACCACTACTGTCTATTGCAGGTCGCAACATACATAGAATTGTCCGGTAAACGGGATGTGGCTAGTACTGAGATAAAAGTTTTAACTTGGCAATGTAAATTTTCGGGTGTATTTTTACGATAAAGATCACAGTTAGTACTGCCAAGTCCGTACTAAGTGTCTACACAATGTAAAGTTCCCACGCACACCACAATCACACACGTAGCCAGCTTATGGTACTTACACCCGTTACCGAAGTTAAGTGTTCACTGGATCGTTTAGTTATGAAAATGCTCGCTCAAATGTTGTGCACTCTGCTCTACACGTAACACCTGTTCCAGTCTCAGATCGCACAACACGCTACACGGTTTTAACTAACAGTCAAAAGCAATAATTTTGATACTCCGTCCGAAATTCCACACGACTTCCACTATACCGCTCACTTAAATACACTTTGTACTACTTCGCGAACTCGTAATTAGCATTTTTCAGCGATTTTACAGTACTTTCGTCGGAGCTGCTTTAAATGAGATCTTACTAGTTCGAACCCTCAGCCCCGACTTACTTAGATCACACCAAAGGCTTTGTTCCCAGCATAGATTGGCGCGAGCCTGCATTTTTCTGATTGGCTGATATCACAAACAGCAAATCAGGTTGTAGTATTATCCTGCGCTAACCCGCGATTTACTTCAATGACCAATCATAGTAAAACATTTCTTTCTATGGCAATTGCTAAATAAATAAATTTAGAAAAGTTGTAAGTAAGCTGTTTAGGTTTTTTTATTGGTAACGCCACGTAGCGCTCTGTATGAAAATCACTGGCTGTGCTGTGTGCAGTCTGTGGCTGGTTTGCATTGTTGTTTGCTATTGTAGTGTTGGGCAGCTGGATGTTAACAGCACGCAGCGATGCGCAGTTGGAGGTGAGCCGCTAGCAGTGGTGGATGTGGGGACTGAGATGGCGGAGTTTTGAGAGCGGATGATCTGGACGTGTGTCTATCAGAGACAGTAAATTTGTAATATTGGATATCATGAACTGATATATATATATAATGACTTTTGAACACTATTAAGGTAAATACATTGTTTGTTCTCTATCAAAATCTTTCTTTTGCTAACTATGCCTATCAGTAGTTAGTGACTTCAGTAGTTAGAATCTTTTATTTAGCTGGCAGTATTGGCGCTCGCTGTATTGCAGTGGTTCGAGTAAGGAAGATTTTTGTGAGGTAAGTGATTCATGAAAGGTATAGGTTATCGTTAGTCAGGGCCATTCTTTTGTAGGGATTATTAAAAGTCAGATTGCGTTGCGCTAAAAATATTGTGTGTCAGTTTAGTGATGATCAGAATACGTAAAGAGAGAAATGTCTGAATACGTTCAGTTTTACTCAGCTGTTTGAAAATGAAGTAACGTAAGGGGTTTACCAGCACATCATTCATAAATTTTTCTAAGGGGACGTTTCAAAGTGTCAAATCTAAAATTACTCCTTCTGAAATTACCGATTATTTGTGTTCTACTCACGATTTATTAGTACCATAAACTGACTGCACATTTAATTATAGTAAATCCGCTGTATAGTTTAACTGGTACTTCGTGAATAAACAAAACAATTTTCATTTACTTCTGTTCTTCTTCACTCATACAACACTCACACTGCTAATTACTACACATATAAAACAATTATAATTATGCAGATACATTAAATATTAGTCAAACATAACTTTACAACATTGTTTTTACCATGACTGCTAGCACTGAGCCGGCCGAAGTGGCCGTGCGGTTCTAGGCGCTGCAGTCTGGAACCGCGAGACCGCTACGTTCGCAGGTTCGAATCCTGCCTCGGGCATGGATGTGTGTGATGTCCTTAGGTTAGTCGCCTAGAACTTAGAACTACTTAAACCTAATTAACCTAAGGGCATCACACACATCCATGCCCTAGACAGGATTCGAACCTGCGACCGTAGCGGTCGCTCGTTTCCAGACTGTAGCGCCTAGAACCGCACGGCCACTCCGGCCGGCTAAGTGTGTAGTATGTAATGGGGAATATTTTGAAGAGTAAAACATTGCTGTAGATTAAAAAATAAAGTTCTTACCAAAAAATAAAAGTTAATATGTAAGCGCACCTCGTATGTCAAGCTTTCTGCTTTGGAAGTCCAGAATCGGGGAATGTGTTTCGAAGGAAATTTCAGCAGTGTTTACAATAGCTATTGCGCACATGTTTTAGGCAATATGTCTTAGAAACGGGTGAATAGTGACCGAGACAGAGATTTAGTGTTCCATCAGCATCAAAGGTTTTACGTGATTTTGAAACTGTCTATAACGATGGGTTTCCTCACAAAATTATTAATTTCCTTCGTGGCGATTCCAGTAAACCATGCGGCTTATTTCCACGTTTCTTCTTTATGCGTCCTAATGGGCGAGGCTGACGTTTGCCTGAATTGCAGCCGCTTGGTTGGGAGTGGTAATATTAGCCAACAGTTCTTTTTGCGTCGCCTCTTTAACATACACTGTACTAACATTAGAGACGATCGAACGCTTGTTACTCCGCAAATACCTCCTCTTCTTCGTATTCTGCACGTTTTCTTACAATGCTAGACGATTGTATCGAAGTACAGTAGAGCGTCGACTATCCGAACGTCGGTCAACCGAACGACCCCTTAACCGAACTGTGTACTCGCTCGCACCTCTCACTCTCCCACGATTTTTATGAAGTGGTTTCTGGACATTTTCGTACCCCCTGTAAAAGCTCATCAGCTAAAGAATGGGAGAAAACACTACTTCTCCTTGACAATGCACCAACTCATCCGTCATGTGATATTTTAAACGAAAAAGACGAGTTCATTAAGGTAATATTTCTTCCACCTAACGTAACCTCCTTATTACTGCCCATGAATCAAGGCGTTATTGAGACTTTCAAACGATATTACAGGAAAGAATTGTAAGAGAAGAGGATGGAGAAGAATGTCTCTTAAGAAATCATAAGAATATTGACTTGAAAGACACGTCCTACATGATCAGCGCAGCATGGAATAGTGTAAAGGAAAAGAATCTGAAGAAAGCCTGGAATAAAATTTTGGACACACAAGAAAATTCACAAGGTACGATTGAAAATGACGAACAGAATGATATGTCCGAAATTCTCAGTATGCTAAAAGAAATAGGTTGCCAGGAATGTGATGAAGAAGACTTTCATGACTAGATAAATATTGATGATGCAGATCCAGGACACTAAATCATGCAGGGCAGCGAGATTGTAAACGTCGTCACTGATAAAGATGACGTCGCCAGCATCTCATCAATCAGTGCTCCAGAAAGTGAAGATGAAAAGTATACCAACAGCTTCTGAGGCGTTCACTTGTTTATATACTGCCTTGCCATGGTTTGAAGCCCAAGATGAAAGTGGCCAGTTTCAGATATCTGTAATGAAAAAAGTACGTGACTTAGCTGCTCGTAAGCGTGTAGGCTTGCTTAGACAGACCAGAATAAAGGATTTTTTTAAACGTTTTGTATACTGTGTGTATTGTTCATGCAAAATGCGTGTGTAATATGTATATATTTTTGTTTAATAAACTGTGCCACATACTATATATTCCTACTGAAGTTGCCTTTGTATGTTACTTTGTAATACTAAAAGAGATGCCTCTATTTACGAATAAATTTACTGTACAGTGCTTCTTTTTGCCAAATAGACATGTACAGTTCGATTATCCGAACAAACCAGTTTTCCGAACACCCATGTCCCCCAATTACTTCGGATAATCGACGCTCTACTGTGTATCAGTAAGTATACAAAGTTAACTGACACTGGCAACTAAAATCCCACGAAGAGAAACGACGTATATCACTGCACGCCGATCTACACCGCTGCGCAGGTAACGGGCAACAGAGTTTGGGTGCCCCTGTAGGCCGGTGGCAGCGTTCTCCCGGGAAAGGCCACTTCCCCCACCAAAAGCGCTGCTCGCTCTCCAGTTTACAGACAGACTATAGCGACTCGTCCAACTTGATAATGTCAGCGTAAGGTGTTGCGTTGTCCATTAGCCTCGGGCTCCTGGACGTTCCGCCTGTACCGAGGGCAGCAGCAGCAGCAGCAGCGGCGGCTGGTGGCTGGCAGCGCCTCGCCGTGTGCGGTCCTCCTCTGGGCTCCCCCTTTGTGGCGCCGGCCAGAGCGGACGTTAAGAGCCGGGGAGCAGCTGTCCGCTTTACGAGTGCCGCTCAGCGCACCAGCCAGACAGCCGGCCACCCGGGGCCGCGTAGCGCCCGGGTCGCCTCGCGATACCGCACACACCCGCCGCTTTTTCTCTTCTTTAATTCGCTCTGTTGACTGAGAAGGGCACTGGAGAGCTTCGGCTCTACACACACGGGCCGAGACGTTAGCGGGAATTACATCGAAATGTTACAAGTAGTCACAATCGAGCTACAGTATCCCATTACAAACAGTACTGTAATCGTGCTTAAAAATGTTATCAGGAACGCAAAGTGTATGTGGTATGCAGATAGAATACGTAATTCACAGGATAAAATTAAAGTCGTATGGTCAGCAGCACAAAGTCGACGATATAAAGTCAGTTCGCAACAAAAATATTTCTGTTACTGACAAATCAGCTATGTGTACAGTATTTAACAATCATTTTCTGTGCATTGCTCGTGAATTGAATAAAAATTTAATTTCTACAGGAAATCATACAGGGCGCAAAAGGGTATTCACGACATGTACAGAAACCAGACGGCAGTTTTAAGAGTGTGGAGCATGAAAGGGAAACAGTAGTTGGGAAGGGAGTAAGACAGCGTTGTAGTCTTCCAGATGTTACTCAATCTGTACATTGAAAAAACAGGAAAGGAAACGAAAGAAAAACTTGGAGTAGGAATTAAAGTTCAGCGAGAAAGGCAAATGCCTTTCCGAGATTGATGTCTGAAATACTCCTCTGTGATACAGACAAGAGGGACACTGAGTCAATAATTACATCACTGAAGACTAAGGACTCTCATGGTTATGATGGAATGTCTAGCAGAATATTGAAGTACTGTGCTGCACATGTTAGCCCTGTATTTAGCCATATTTGTAATGTTTCCTTTAGGAATGGTCAGTTTCCTGAGTGATTAAAGTACTCAGTAGTATAGCCGCTTTATAAAAAGGGAGAAAGGGATAATGTAGATAATTTTACACCTATTTCTGTGCCACCAGTATTTGCAAAAGTTATTGAAAATGCTGTGTATGTAAGGACAATTGATAATTTTATATCACACGATTTGCTATCAAATGTACAGTTCGGCTTCAGAAGTCGTTTAACAACTGAAAATGCTATATTCTCCTTTCTCTGTGAGGTACTGGATGGGTTACACGAAAGGTTTCGAACGCTTGGCATATTTTTTGATTAAACTAAGCCATTTTATTCCGTTGATCACAAAATATTGCTCCAGACGTTAAACCATTACGGAATACTGGGAGTAGCTCACAGTTGGTTCACCTCTTACTTTGGCAACAGGCAGCAAAAGGTCATTATTCACAATGTCGATAACGGCTGTCATGTGGGGTCTGAGTGGGGTACTGTCAAGTGGGGGGTGCCCCAGGGATCAGTGTTGGGGCCACTCCTGTTCCTTACTTATATAAGTGATATGCCCTCTAGTATTACAGGTAACTCTAAAATATTTGTTTCCTGATGACACCAACTTGGTAGTAAAGGATGTTGTGTGCAACATTGGCTCGGTTTCAAATAGTGCAGTACATGACCTCAGTTCATGGCTTGTAGAAAACAAACTGACGCTAAATCAGAGACTCAGTTTTTACAGTTTCCAACACACAATTCAACAAAACCTGACGTTTTAATTTCACACAACGGGCATATCATTAGTGAAACTGAGCAGTTCAAATTTCTGGGTGTTCGGATAAATAGTAAGCTGTCGTGGAAAGCCCATGTTCAGGATCTTGTTCAAAGACTTAATGCTGCAATTTGTACTATTCAGAAGCTTTCTGAAGTGAGTGATCGTTCGACACGAAAATTAGTCTACTTTGCTTATTTTCATTCGCTATTGTCGTATGGTATTATATTTTGGGGTAACTCTTCCCATTATAAAACAATATTTTTGGCTCAGAAACGGGCGGTTCGGGCAATAGGTGGTGTTAGTTCACGAACCTCTTGTCGACCACTGTTCACGAGTCTGGGTATTTTGACACTGACCTCTCAATACGTATATTCCTTATTGTCGTATCTTGTAACCAATATTAGTTTATTCCCAAGAATAAGCAGCTTTCACTCGGTTAATACTCGGCAGAAATCAAACCTGCATTTGGATCGGACTTCCTTAACTATTGTGCAAAAAGGTGTGCAGCATACTGCTGCATCCATTTTCAATAAGCTGCCACGCGAATTCAAAAATCGTAGCCGTAATCCACGCGCTTTCAAATCGACACTGAAGACTTTGCTCATGGGTCACTCCATCACTTCTGTCGACGAGTTCCTTGAAGAATTAAGCTGATTTTTATTGTATTGCTGATAGCGTTTACTTGAAACTTATGGACTGACTTTTTTAAGGTTCATGAACATTTATTTTTATCTGTTATTACGTTTATGTTGTAATTTCATGTACTGACACTTTACATGACCATGGAGATTCGCTGCTCAATTTGGTCCTGCGGAGCTTGACGAGTAACAAATGAAATACATAAATCACACTGAGGTGACAAAAGTCATTGAATGTCTCCTAATATCGTGTGGGTCATACTTTCCTGGCGTAGTGCAGCAGCCCGACGCGGTATGGACTCAGCAAGTGGTTGGAGGTCCTCTGCAGAAGTGCCGAGCCACGCTGCCGCTACAGCCGTCCGTAACTGTGAAAGTGTTGCGGCTGCAGAGTTTTGTGCACGAACTGACCTTTCGATTACGTCCCATAAAAGTTCAATGTGATTCATGTCGGGCGATCTGAGTAACCAAATCATTCACTCGAGTTGTCCAGAATGTTCTTCAAACCAATAGCAAACAACTGAGGCTCGATGACACTGCGCATTGTCACCCATAAAAATTCCACCTTTGTTTGGGTACTTGAAGTTCGTGAATGGCTGCAGATTGTCTCCGAGTAGCCTAACGTAGCCATTTAGAGTCAATGATCGGTTCAGTTGGACCAGAGGACCCAGTCCATTCCACGTCAACACAGCCCAAGCCATTCACCAGCTTGCGCAGTGCCTCGATTACACCTTGGGTCTACGGCTTTGTGGGGTTTACGCTACACCCGCAACCTACCATCAGCTCTTACCAACTGAAATCGGGACTCCTCTGACCAAGTCGCGGTCGATTTCGTTCTGTTACTAAAAGCACCTCGCGTCGGTCGTCTGCTGCCATAGTACATTAACGGTAAATTTTCCACCCTCTCCTAATGGATACGTTCGTCGTACATCCCACACTGATTTCTGCGGTTATTTCACGCAGTGTTGCTTGTCTTTTAGCACTGACAACTCTACACCAACGCCGCTGCTCTCGGTCGTTAAGTGAAGGCCGTCGGGCACTGCGTTGTCCGTGGTGACAGGTAATGCCTGGAATTTGGCATTCTCTGCGCTCTCTAGACACTATGGGTATCGGAATACTCAATTCTGTAACAATTTCTGAAATGGAATGTCTCATGCATCTAGCTCCAACTAATATTCAGCGTTCAGAATCTGTTAATTCCCGACGTGTGGCCATAATTATTTTGGAAATCTTTTCACATGAATCACCTGAAGATCAGTGACAGCTCCGCCAATGCACTTCCATTTTATACCTTGTGTACGCAATACTAATGTCATCTCTATAAGTGAACATTGTTATCCCACGACTTTTGTCACCTCAGTGCATGACCAATAACTTAAAAGCGCGTTACTACGCCTTGGGAACGCAACAAGGCAGCGATTCAGCGTGGCACAGGTTCAAAACCTCTTTTTTTTTCAATTTCTTCTTTTACCGTCAATTCTGACGTTTTAAGCCTACATTCCAACTTAATTTCTATACATGATTATTGGTTTGTTCGTTTACGTTTCTACAGTTATTCTTTTCAATAAATTTTACAATCCAACAACGTGTAATGTTGAGAGGCACCCACATGCCTTGCTCATACTGTGGCATCAAGCAGTCAGGCCTGCAAGATGAGTGGTCTGCCAAGCGAGTGGATTTATTCATATTTCTCAATGACTGATTATGAGCTCTAGTACCCACAATTAAGCTACAAATTATTCTCATGTTTGAATATTACGCAACGGAAACGGACAACGCACATCTGACTATTAGTAATTTACACAACTCTGATTGTTCACTACGCTCTGGCAATACCACATTTTCTTTCTTACCCAACGGGTTTGACCAACACGTGGCCATCGCACTGAATATGAATGGCGCACACATTATAAATTCTGGGTATCATGACTACACACTACTCGAAGAACAACGCCATCAATCTTATTCTTTTCACTACCCTTTTTATTCCGATAAATTATATTATGATTCAACGACTAAACACACCATTACATTTTATACAACAATTACACATGAGAAACTCCGTCCAGTGGGCATGGCTTTACATTGGAGATTCTCTATCTTATGGTCTCGTAATTATTTAACGCTACAGTGTACTTTCTGGATAGGATGGTGAATCTTTTGTTATATATCTCACACTTCGACTCTCACACCCATCATCACGAAAACTTCCTCCAGACCAAGCGGTACAAAAAGGAACATGCATAACCCACTGCCTCTGAACCTATCTTGCTACTGTCCCATGCAAACCACACATACTCAAATTACATGAAATAGATCACACTGGCAACATACATCACAAAGAATAGTCCCAACGTTAGAATCACTTCACTTTCAGCTTTCCCGCTTCAATTAGTATTCATCCCAGTTTCACACGACACTGCCCCACTTCGTAACTTTTCTTTCCTACAACGAACTCTGGAGGATATGTGCACGTCTTCCTGTGCAATGCAATCCAAGTGGCGTTGCTTGATAGATGGCTGACTCACCTTGCTTCTCTCTCAGAGTATTAGAGTTTGAACCCAGCATCACACGGAAACATAACACGCAAAGTAATATTAAGAACATATTCGTCACACACGCGAGTCCTCAATTGATACCATGGACGAGTACTTCTCTTTATCCTTTGTCTCATACATAGATTGAGACTCACGCAGTACTCACCACATGGAAGTACTCGTCTCTAATTTCAAGTCCTGCACACGCCATTTCTTAAATATTTCCAACTTATAGTACACACGCCAGTAATTCAGCTTAACTTAAGCACTCGGAAGTATTTCAACTTATTGCTACACGTGGTTTCATTGTGACCGTTGGTCACCTCCGAAGATTACTACGATCCCCTTAATATTACCTGCCTGACATTTAATTCTCTCCACAAAAGTTCCTGAAACAGAGAAATTATTATTCCAAACTACTCTTAAGTATTCCACATGCATACCATTCTCTCCACTCTTTTGACTTTACGGAGCACACCTAAGACAGGTGTTACCAACACAAGATCCAGCGCCAGAGTGCTGAAACATGGCCGTTCTTCAGGTCAGCTCGCACCTCCGTCGAGGTGGGGGCGCACCATGTTATCGTATTGGTCAACCACATTTCAGGCGCTCAAAGCTCAGGTAAATTTCATCTCTTTGGCTACACCAAAGGTGACCAAAGGACCGTCTCCAAGATGATCATATATTGCCCATTCACTATCTGCGGTTAGCAGACGTCCATACATTCATTCATTTCGCAGATCTCACCAAATTGGATATAGGAATTTATTTTATGGGAGTTTACATGTGATCAATTAAATTAATAAATTGTCCTTCTTTCCTACACTGGTATCCGGCTTCGGTGCATTAAGTGAAATTGAGTTATTATTACAAAAAATATGTTGTTCTGACAAGAATAACGAAGAATGTTGTACCTAATTTCAATGTCGGGCGGTACTGTACCCTTTCAATGTAACTATGTCCGTGCGTGAGAAACAGCATGCTGTAATTGCGGTTCGAATTCGAAGAGTTCGTCCACAATGGATGACCATGTCCTACACCATGACAATGCCAGACCACGCACGAGTGCTGTGGCATCTACAACAATCCAACACTTTGGATTTACTGTTATCGATCATTCCC
This sequence comes from Schistocerca americana, assembly GCF_021461395.2. Classification (NCBI taxonomy): domain Eukaryota; kingdom Metazoa; phylum Arthropoda; class Insecta; order Orthoptera; family Acrididae; genus Schistocerca; species Schistocerca americana. The sequence continues at coordinate 516,863,901 of NC_060126.1, forward strand.
CATCAAGTCCTGACTTGACTCCCATCCGATTTTCATCTGTTTCCGAAACATAAAGAACACCATCGAGGACTTCACTTTGACAGTGATGAAGCGGTGCGAGCAGAGGTGACGTCGTGGCTCTGCCAACAACGTCAAACATTACGGACTCACACTAAGAACAAACTGGTCTCTCGTTGGTAGAAATGTGTTGGTCGCCTGTGTGACTATATGTAGACATAAAGAATAAAGATGTAGAAAGATAATATGGTTTCTTTTACTTATAAAGGCTTTATGAGTTTTCACACACAAAATTCGTAAACATTACTTTTCAGCATGCCCTCTTAGTGTCTCCCGTCAAATGGGGTTTCACCTGATTTCAGGCAGCCCACATAATGCAGCTGTCATGCTCTTGGTTTTCCACGACAATTTTCGGCCGCATACTGCAGGGGGAGCGAGGACACTTTTGCAACGTTTACAATGGGAGGTGTTTGACCACCCAACGTACAGCCTCTTGATATTTGTCTCTTCGCTCTAATGAACCACTAGTTATGAGGACAGCGTTTTGGCACAGACAGCGAGCCGCACAACAACGTAGAGAAACCACAGGCGGCTATCTTTTATGATGAGAGCACTAACTAAACTCCACCCGAGCAGGCCATGAAGGCCCAACGGCACCGACCGGCCGCCGTATCATCCTCAGCCCACAGGCGTCACCGAATGCGGATATGGAGGGGCATGTGGTCAACACACCGCTCTCCCGGCCGTATGTCAGTTTCTCTAACCGGAGCCGGTACTTCTCAATCAAGTAGCTCCTCAGTTTGCCACACAAGGGCTGAGTGCACCCCACTTGCCAACAGCGCTAGGCAGACTGGATGGTCACCCATCCAAATGCTAGCCCAGCCCGACAGCGATTAACTCCGACGATCTGACAGGAACTGCTGTTACCACTGCGGCAAGGCCGTTGGCATGACGAAGGTAATTGGAAAGTTGATATCACGCTACAGCAAATGTCCGTCGGAACCGCCAAAACTGTCGTTTCCATTTCGCTACCGCTCAGTGGTTAAGAAAAATAATACCCAGGATAATCCATTGTTGTAGGCCACAACAGTTTGCAATGCTCGGGAACCTAAAAGGTGCTTGGTGCCTGTCTACAGCAGTGGTTCGCTATCCCCATATAGTGGTCAAATTAAATTTTGCATATTGCTTTATTGTCAACACTGGACATAGTAGAAAACGAAACTGATTTGTTCTGTAGCACACAGTCACGAGTAAACGAAAATAAGGAAGATAAGCTCAGTTCCATTTGATAAACACAAAAAAAGCAAACACAAATCCTTACAAAAGGTTCCACTGCAAACACTACAGTTAGGCATACTCCTTACTAAACTATCCAGATAAGCCGGAGGGAGGCTGATACGCGTCTCACAAGAAAAGAGCATTGTGCCCCACTGCTGTCTGACCCACGAAGAGTGATTCTGTGCCCACGCGGCGCGAGCCGCTCTACGAACTGATTTGGAGGAAGACTTTAGAGCGGTCTACTGGCAAGTAATCCCTGCTCATTGAGCCTGTTACTTATCATTTGTGTCGACATCTGCACTCCTGTGGCTGTTTGGAACTGCCACCATAGTCACCTCACATTGTACTGAAGGGGGTCTACTTGCTGTTACACGCAGATACCGGTCTTGTATACATGTCTTTTTCTCTTCCACAGCCACTACTATCTCAATCCTGAAATTATCCTGTCGCAAGTAACTAGAGACATTACTTTGACTCAGAACGACATTCACTGCAATGTCCGCCTGTCTCATTTGCTGCCCCACTGGACTGACTATACGAAGCTTCTGATCGTACTTTATTGTTGTCCAAACTATCCTGAAGCAACACAACTCTTGTGATGAGATGACGCGTTTACAGGAGACACGGTTTCCTTGGACTTCATATACTGCCCCTCACGGTAGACTCGTGGACTCTTTCCGCTAGAATTACATTACAAAGAGACAAATGTTTTGATGTCCTAACGTGTTTCTGGACCACAACGTTCAGTTTTAAAGTTTCGGCAACATGCAATATTTATTTTGACTACGACCACTGTAGCTCTCTCCTTGCGCGAGTCAGCATCCGACTTCTCGCAAACTATTTTGGACAGTAACCCCATGTTTTTTTTTTTCCGCAGACGAAGAATCACCGCCGCCGGTGCTGGGAGGCGGAGACGCCGCCTCCGCGTCCGGCGCCGGGCCGCCGCCCCCGCACCTGCACCACGCCCACCAGCAGCTGCTGGCGCCGCCGCTGGGGCAGGCGTACGCGGCGGAGCTGTGTGGTGCGGGGGCGGGCTACGGGTCTGCGCAGCTGCCGCCCCCGGGCGCCGCCTCGGCGCAGACCGCCTTCCACCACCACGCCCACGCCCACCACCCACACCTCGGCTACCACGCCGCCGCCGCCGCAGCCGCCGCCGCCGCCGCCGCCGCCGCCAAGGCGCGCTCTTCGGGGGGCGGCGCGGGGGCGGGCAGGACTTCGGGGGTGCCGAACGTGCACGGAGTGTCCGGGGTCCCCGGTTCGTACGCCGGCGCCCCCTACCCGCCGCAGGTGTTCTACCAGCCGGCCGCGCACCGCCAGACGGCCTACGACTTCGGGCCTCCTCGGTAGCCGACGGCTCGGCTGCCCTCGGACGCCTCTCCAGCACGCGGAGGAATTTCTGACTGTGATCTTCAAGTGCATCTGTCTTAGTGAAGTCAAACTCACTTGTACGCAACAGACGATTGAATTTTCGAGCAATTTGGTCTACGCCTTAGGTCTCCTGCAGATGCAGTGCTTCCACGCCCGGACACCGTACAACCCTCGTAAGCACAGGACCACTCTGGTACTACCCTGGCACTGTGCTAGAAACTGTTGTGTTTACGCTGACAGTTCACAGAATGACTAATGTTTTCTGCACTCTGCACCACTGATACCAATGCTTCCAATGCCTGCATGTACAGTGTATGATACTCGTCAGAAAGCCTTCCACTCTTACCTCCGTTTCCGGAGGTATTATGTGACGTCTATAGGCCGTGAAAAAGGCAATAACTGAACAAGTTGGAAGAGCTTTGCCTTTACAGAAGAAGCTATGGATCATCATCTTATCTTGTAAATATGCTGTTCCTGCCCGGACTCTCAGACCTATTACTTACCAGATGTATGAAACACTGAAGCAGTCTCACTCTGAAGAAAATTAGGAAATGTAATGGATACCGACCAGTGGCTAGGGTTCCGAATGTGCTTTCTCGTGAATTATCACAATTATTTCATCAGCCACCTCAAAACTAACGTGACTTGCCATCTTCCCCACTCGGCATCTCAGATCGTGGGTACGTTCTTCTTTACTAACTTGTATTTTTCGTCAAGACATAAATACATGTTCCTACCTTTTCAGCCACCCAATTCCTACTTTCCACACTTGTTTCCATCATGGACATCAGCGATGTAATCATCACTACAGAAGTGCCAACAAGACCACCAGAAACGGAGAACTGTCACCTACAGATACAGAGACGCTAGTAGTAATGGCGGAAATACACGAATGCGTTCGTCGGTAGATCCGGACATGTGCAGCGTTGGTGCTAGTATGTCATTCGCAAACGAAGTTGCCTAAGAACCACTATACCAACTGACCCGGTATTTTGGCATTAACCGCGTCGCATATTACCTCTAACGTCTGTTTCCGTTGGCACTTTCATTTCTCATTCCAAATATCCTCCTTTATTGCTTCTTCTATGTAGATGTCGGACAACAGTGGTGACAAACTACAGACCCTGCCTCACACACTCCTTTATATGAATTTATCTTCCTTGAGCTTTCACTTTTATTACTGCCCACTTGGATGTTGTGTATGTTGTAGATTCATTGTCTCTCTCTGTACGTTATCATCAATCTTCTGACGTACATGAAACTCTTATATAAAATGTACGTAAAAACATCTTATGTAAAATAGTTAGTCCAGTCTCAAACCGTCAGTTGAATGAGGAGATTATGTATTTCTTCCAGTAAATGATGCATCACATTTTTCAATATTTACTCTGTCTTGCAACTGAGACAGTCTCAACCGCGTGCTTGAGAATTCATATGACGTCAGTAGTCTTACGCCTATGTCAACTGCAGGATAATAGAGCAGGATAGTAATGCGAGATTCCACAGAGCTTTTCAACTTCCGCTGACACTTCTTGGTCGCTCAGCAAACTGAGTGCCATTCCTTGCAAATATATTCAACTCGTTCAACATCCAGCTCCATGACTACGTAACTGTACGTAGTCACCGATGGATTTACTTTGTATCTTTTATCTTTTTCTTCATGTTATACAGCCCTTGACACTACTCCCCGACGTCCTAAAATTTTTCCTAGAATTTTCCTTTGGAATAGCTATAGGGTTTCCTCATTTTTTTCTCAAATGTTAAAGCTTCATTTCGAAAAGAGCCACTACAGTAGATTGATGAAAGTGAGTTTTGAAATTCGCGCTGCGCGTTCTTTTTCTTGGGATTTTATAGTGTTCTGCCAGCATCTGCTAGATGTACATTTGCTTCTACTGTCCTTAGTGAAGAGATTTCCTAAGTATTTGAAGCTGTCAGCTCTTCTGAAGGTTACTTCTTCTACAGCGTAGAGTATGTAAATTATATTTTTCTTACTTGTTTCCGGATATTCTGTCTTCTTCTCACTAACATATCGTCTTGTTTTCTCGGAATTTTTGTGACAGTGTTCTGTTGTTTTGATTGTGTGTGTCTCGTACTTGCTTATAAACGAACCACAGTCCCAGTACGAGCGTCTATTAATATTTTACACTCTGTAGTTGCATGCCTTTGTTGTCAGTTTTCGTAAATTTACCAATTTTCTCTAATATGAGATTAAATAACTTATCTGAGAAGGATTCTTTCGCCTCTGTCCAGTGCACATCTTAAATTTTCAATTGTTTCTGTTGCTGTCTTCATTCAGCCGAAAATTTCTCTACACGCTTTTAAATATGAATAATTTAGAAGGTATTTCGAATTTACTCACGACATTTAGTAGCGTTCCATTTGAAAAGTACCAGCAGTATGTAGACGTGTGTTCTAAGTTCCGTTATTTGTCTCAGGGTGGACTGATGACCCACTACGGATCTGATTTTGCAGAAGCGACTTTGGGAGTCCCAGGCTCTTCCTCCAAGGTGATCAGATTGTTCAAAAGCAAATCGATTGAATTTGTGAGTAACATCAAGCTATGCGATTCCTCTACAGCTATTGCTTAAAAATTAATTTATTTTTGTATATATTTAGCAAATAATTACTGTTACTCAACCTGTAGGAAAGATTTTTGTCATCCACAGTCTTCCTAATGAAGGCAGTAGTTCTGACTCCAAATATGGTCCTCCATTTCTAAACAGCTTAGCATAAATCTGATTTTTGCCGCCTGTTCTGTTCTTATTTAGTTTCGTTGTTACTTGCTGTGTTCCGCTCAGTGATAGGGATGTGACTTGTGTGTCAGCTGTAGCTTGTGCTTAATACTTAAAGCGGCACCGAGTATCATCGAAACTGGGTAGTTGTCAAAAAAATCCTATGCACTTCTTGTACGTATCTTTTCATCGGACACTCTTATTCCCCTTTTAGTAAATTTGCTCAAAGGTTTCTTCATTTTGGGGGGTGGATTCATGAGTTGATCTGCCTTATTATTGGTTTCACGCGATCCGCCACGATTTCCTCATTTCCTCTTTCGTGTCAAACTCTTCATCTCAGAGTAGCGCTTACGCCAGACTTGGCCAATTATGTGTCGGATGTATTCTAGTCTCTGTCTTCTCCTATAGTTTCGACCGTCTACGGCTGTCTCAAGTGTCATGAAAGTTATTTCCTAAAGCCTTAAGACAAATTCTCTCATCCTTTCTCTTCTTTTACATGCCACCGTTTTCCGTACGTTGCTTCCTTCGCCAATTATGAGTCCACAGAATTTTCGGCGCTCTTCCACAGCACGGCGTGTCGAATGCTCCTCTTTCCCGGTTTCCCCACAGTCTTCCCTTCTATACAATGCTTGACTCCAGGCTTACGCTCCTAGTAATTTCTTTCTCAAGTCAAGATTGCTGTTTGATAAAAGCAGATTTCTTTTAGTGAAAGATACTGTGTTTGCCTGTACTAGACTGCTTCCTGTATCCTGCCTACTTCGTTCGCCATGCATTATACTGCATCCAAGGTAACTTTCTCATATCATTCCTTTAACATTATATTGTCCCTTTCTTAGATTTCTGCTCTCATATTTCTTCTCTCTGGCACTTTTTCTTGGCATTTGTTTGGCGTTTTCTTTTTATGATTACTCTGGAAGTTTATTCGCCAATTTTCTTTCTCAGTCGCCTCCGTCAGTGTTCCACAGCCCGTTGTTCAGTATCAGCTGATCTGGTCGTTTTTTATGCGTAAATTCTATTTTTCGTTTATACGAAAATATCTAATGATGTTGTGGCTGAAAGAAAATTTTTGATTCGAAATTACTTCAGTCGGAATCCATCGTCACAGTTTTCTTGTTCCTTACTACCTTTTTCATGTTTTCTTTCCTAGCATATGAGTTGCCTCTCCTTTGTAAATAGGTACCCCAATTCATTCACTTTGTCTCTTTATCTTCTCCAGTCTTGATATTAAGGCCGTTATTGCTTTTTCTGTTACTTGTTAAGCTGGGACAAGAGAAATTTGTACCAAGTGATAATCCATTAGACTAGTACCATACAACTTATTGTAAGTTACTGAAGAAAGTGGGGATCTTGTAGACTTTAGAGACAGACATTTTATCGTTATTTGTGTTGTGGTTTTCAACCCAAGACTGATTTTATGCAGGTTTCCACGTTAACCTAGCCTGTGTAGACTTCAACTCTGCGTGACTATTGTAACTTAAATTCACTTGAACCTGCTTGTTACAGCAAGCCATTGCCTCCATCTATATCTTCGCCCCCACCCTCCCCCAAACTTACCTACGTTACTGAATTAATTATCCCTTCATATTCCACGATGCGTCCTATTGACGTGTGTCTTCTTTTAGTTTTTAGTTAAGTTATACCATAAATTTAGCCTACGGCTAAAGTGCCGTCGGGCTTGGCTAGCACTTGGATGGGTGACCGTCCGCTTCTCCCGGCGCTGTTGGCAAGCGGGGCGCACTCAGCTTTCGTGAGGCAACCTGAGGAGCTACTCCACTGAGAAGTAGCGGCTCCGGTCACGAAAACTGACAACGGCCGGGGAGCGGTGTGCTGACAACATGCCCGTCCGTATCCACATCCAGTAACGCCTATTGGCTGACGATGACACGGCGGTCGGACGGTGCTGTTGAGCCTTCCGAGGCCTGTTCGGATGGAGTCAGTCAGTCTGTCATACCACAAATTTCATTTATCGCCGATTATATTCAGCACCCCCTCATTAATTACTTCGTCTACTCACCTGATCTTCAATGTTCCTACGCAGAACCACATTTCAAAATCTTCTAATCTCTTGCAGCCTGTGCTGCTTATCTTCCACATTTCATTTATGCTCCATATAAATACTTTCATAATGGTCTTCCTGACAGTTAAATGTACTATTTATTTAGTTTCCTATCACAGTTACGTACATGTTGCTTAATGGTGATTAGTTCCGAATGAGTTCATTCATTTTCGGACCATTACATACGTCTTCATTACGTGATTGTAAAATAATTTAGCATAATATACAAAAATTTTGTTATATTCCTGCAATAGACGTTTGAACTATCTGTCCTTGGCACAACTGTCTGCCATACACTAGGTCAACTTAGTTGGCATGTTGATGCTCCTTTATGCCAACGCAGTGTTGGATTACACATACGTTTAAATTTATATTACATGTTAAAATACTTCTCATTGACAGAAACGCTTTTGTTGCTACAACAAATTTGTATTTTATACATTATATAAGTCGACAATCGTCAGTCATTTCACTGTCAAAGTAGCAAAACGCCGCCACTGCTTTTAGTGTCACATTTCCTAATCTAATTACCAACATATCCTCTGATTTAATACTACCACACTTATACATATGCGATTATTTTGTATTCAGGCCAAATGAGAAATGTGGCACCAAATATGGAGGTTTCCTAGAGTCAGAATAGGAATTCAGAAATATACTTTAGAAAGACACACACCACATGTTGGGTACTTCAGGCAGTATGAAAAAAACTACTTCTTCCTTGCAGGCGCGTACTTGGCTCGGTTGATGCGAAGGCCTGTCAGAGGTCCCCGATTGTTCAGATCAACAATGCACCAACAGTGAATATTATCTCTTGGAAGTACTGTTGATCTGAACGAAATTTTGAATGAAGTTCTTCATTGGATTCGGCTACTATTTGTGAATAAGTGTGAAGTAATATTGCGGATAGTTTCTCGTTCATGAGCTCTACAGGTCTGATTGTCTTCCTGCTCCTGCCCACATTTTGAATCTTTAGTTATCCCGCAAACATGTTTTGTCCATATTGGGTATTCGAATACGCATGTTTGCTTCAAATTCAGATGTGTACGTTCCACCGTAAAATATTCTCTGCCACATTTTTCTGTAGCAGAATACATTACTTCCTTTTCTTCAATTTGACCATTGTGAAATTTCACATGAATGTTTAGACAAGCGGGAATTTTCTCAACACTTCATTTTCAAAGGTAGATGACCTGTGTGATAGGTATCATGTAGGTGACAGTTTTGTTAGCTTCAAATACGTCTGATATGAGAATGATATCGTGATGACATGGAGTTGCTCCCCCTAAGACTTGGGAACAGGGCAGCCGGCTATTGGCGCATACTTGTGACTGCTGTTACCTTCGCAGGAGATAAAGTCGGCGTCGGGCTGACGTGGCAGCAGCTGGCTAAGAGTGAGGGGAAAGTGAGGTTAGTCACGTGCAGCCATGAGTACCCATTCTCGGAAATGAGGGAAGTTAAACATAGTATTGTGTGGTTGACGTTTCTTATCTTTCTGCTATAGCTACCATAAAATCGTACAAACTTAAATTGGTCGCAGTTATTAAGTAATAAATTTCATTTCGCTTGTTGCTCAATTTTTCAAAATTCCAGTTCCACACCACAAACACCTTTTTGTCGATAAGAAAATACTTCGACGAAAGTGTGGAAACAACGGTGCTAGTACTAGCGCGTTAACAGGTGACCTTGGTGGTTGTAAAGTGCAGACAGCATTCGGAAGGAAGATATTAATGGTGCAGTGCATGTGAGCTCGGCTGTTCAGAGCATGTGCGTTAACTCGATTGTGGAACCTTTTGAAGTGCCTTATGCTGGCGTATCAGTCAGTGTCGTGTGAATATAAGAACTGTTATTGTCAATTAATATGTGCAAATAGTTGTTATTTATAAGGAAATAAATGTATATAAGTTATTTGCTTTGTCTGTTTGGAACAGTAATTGTGCGTTGCCTGCTGACCACGTAAGTACAGCACATTGTTACTTTCTCCCCATTTGGTGTGCGCCTGCCACGCCTGTTCATCTTCCATCACACCCTGTTATCCAATCTCTCCAACTTCCTATAGATTAGATTAGGTTCAGTTTTTGTTCCATAGACCCAAAAAATAAGATTCTCGTAGGTGTGGAACATGTCAGAAAGTATGACTTAAAAACCATAAAATATTCCAATATAATACTTACTATCCTGATCATTTGTCAGGAGATAGTCAAAATAGATTAATACAATACAGTACACTGGAACAGCTAATATTTACAGAATTAATACGCTGTCACAATGAAACATTGTTATGCACTATTAATAAAAATATCAACACAAAATACGTAATCTTGACTGTTGTGACCAAGCGCTGTCAGAACTGAAATATAAAAGACATTTTTACATAACTTGGCCTAACAGTCTTTGTTAAGATATTGATCTATAGATAGAAGGCGTTGCCTATCAAAAAATCTTTCGGACTCTGTTTAAACCGTGCTTTATCTGAAACCAAGTTTTTAATGGTTGCTGGCAAAATGTGTGCAGTATTCTACATATAAAATTTGTTCCTTCCAGTGATAACTTCATTTCACCTATTGGAAACGAGGGTCTGGTTCAGGATGCTGACCTGAAAGCTGATCTAGTCACATTAAGCACACTTGCGGAAAAAAGTGAGAAATGTATTCAACTTGTTCTGAAAATAGGATGATAACCCCATGATGTCAATGTGTATAAAATATAGCTGTTCCGTAATCAATCAATCAACCAGTCACAATGACTTCCTGGTGTAGCTTTGACACTTCAAATGGAAGCGATCCAGTTGCTTGACATGTCAGCAACGCAGCGTTTCTGTGCATTCAGGAAATACAAGAGCATTGTATACCGAGAGATGCGTGCGTTACAGTGAAGTCTATGGGAGATTAAGACACGCTGACTGAGTTTATCAAAAGCTCGTATCACATACACAGATGACAGAGAAGAGACACGGGAATTGACTGGCAGGGGTGATGCAGCAGTCAGCGAAATACATCATCTTCGGGCTTGGGAAGAGAAGATCAGGCCTCCAATTCCCTTCTCATCATGATCATCATCAGTTACAATTTCTGCTGTTACCCTAAACAACAAAACGGAAATCACACACACACACACACACACACACACACATATATATATATATATATATATATATATATATATATATATATATATATATATATATATATACACTCCTGGAAATTGAAATAAGAACACCGTGAATTCATTGTCCCAGGAAGGGGAAACTTTATTGACACATTCCTGGGGTCAGATACATCACATGATCACACTGACAGAACCACAGGCACATAGACACAGGCAACAGAGCATGCACAATGTCGGCACTAGTACAGTGTATATCCACCTTTCGCAGCAATGCATGCTGCTATTCTCCCATGGAGACGATCGTAGAGATGCTGGATGTAGTCCTGTGGAACGGCTTGCCATGCCATTTCCACCTGGCGCCTCAGTTGGACCAGCGTTCGTGCTGGACATGCAGACCGCGTGAAACGACGCTTCATCCAGTCCCAAACATACTCAATGGGGGACAGATCCGGAGATCTTGCTGGCCAGGGTAGTTGACTTACACCTTCTAGAGCACGTTGGGTGGCACGGGATACAGGCGGACGTGCATTGTCCTGTTGGAACAGCAAGTTCCCTTGCCGGTCTAGGAATGGTAGAACGATGGATTCGATGACGGTTTGGATGTACCGTGCACTATTCAGTGTCCCCTCGACGATCACCAGTGGTGTACGGCCAGTGTAGGAGATCGCTCCCCACACCATGATGCCGGGTGCTGGCCCTGTGTGCCTCGGTCGATGCAGTCCTGATTGTGGCGCTCACCTGCACGGCGCCAAACACGCATACGACCATCATTGGCACCAAGGCAGAAGCGACTCTCATCGCTGAAGACGACACGTCTCCATTCGTCCCTCCATTCACGCCTGTCGCGACACCACTGGAGGCGGCCTGCACGATGTTGGGGCGTGAGCGGAAGACGGCCTAACGGTGTGCGGGACCGTAGCCCAGCTTCATGGAGACGGTTGCGAATGGTCCTCGCCGATACCCCAGGAGCAACAGTGTCCCTAATTTGCTGGGAAGTGGCGGTGCGGTCCCCTACGGCACTGCGTAGGATCCTACGGTCTTGGCGTGCATCCGTGCGTCGCTGCGGTCCGGTCCCAGGTCGACGGGCACGTGCACCTTCCGCCGACCACTGGCGACAACATCGATGTACTGTGGAGACCTCACGCCCCACGTGTTGAGCAATTCGGCGGTACGTCCACCCGGCCTCCCGCATGCCCACTATACGCCCTCGCTCAGAGTCCGTCAACTGCACATACGGTTCACGTCCACGCTGTCGCGGCATGCTACCAGTGTTAAAGACAGCGATGGAGCTCCGTATGCCACGGCAAACTGGCTGACACTGACGGCGGCGGTGCACCAATGCTGCGCAGCTAGCGCCATTCGACGGCCAACACCGCGGTTCCTGGTGTGTCCGCTGTGCCGTGCGTGTGATCATTGCTTGTACAGCCCTCTCGCAGTGTCCGGAGCAAGTATGGTGGGTCTGACACACCGGTGTCAATGTGTTCTTTTTTCCATTTCCAGGAGTGTATATGTATCCCGACATCTGCTGTTCGTGGCGCCCTCCATCTGTGATGCTGGAATTCAGTACGGTGTTGGCCCACCCTTAGCCTTGATGACACCTTCCACTCTCGCAGGCATACGTTCAGTCAGCTTTCTTGGGGAATGGCAGCCCATTCTTCACGGAGTGCTGCACTGAGGAGAGGTATGATCGGTGAGGCCTGCCACGAAGTCGGCGTTCCAAAACAACCCAAAGGGGTTCTGTAGGTTTCAGGTCAGGACCCTGTGCAGGCCAGTCCATTGCAGGGATGTTATTGTCGTGTAACCCCTCCGCCACAGGCCGTGCATTATGAACAGGTGCCCGATCGTGTTGAAAGATGCAGTCGCCATCCCCGAATTGCTCTTCAACAGTGGGAAGCAGGAAGGTGCTTAATACATCAATGTAGGCCTGTGCTGTGATAGTGCGACGCAAAACAACAAGGGGTGCAAGCCCCCTCTATGAAAAACACGACCACACCGTAACACCGCCGCCTCCGAATTTTACTGTTGACACTACACACGCTGGCAGATGACGTTCACCGGGTATTCGCCATACCTTCACCCTGCCATCGGATCGCCATATTGTGTTCCGTGATTCGTCTCTCCACACAATGTTTTTCCACTGCGCAGTCGGCTAATGTTGATGATCCATACACCAAGCGAGGCGTCGTTTGGCATTAACCGGCGAGATGTGTTGATTATGAGCAGCCGCTCGACCACGAAATCCAAGTATTCTCACCTTCCACCAAACTGTCGTAGTACTTGCAGAACTTGCAGTTTGGAGTTCCTGTGTGATGGTCTGGATAGATGTCTGCCTATTACACATTACGACCCTCTTCAACTGTCGGCGGTCTCTGTCAGTCAACAGACGAGGTCGCCCTGTACGCTTTTCACGCGGTATGTGTCCCTTCACGTTTCCATTTCAGTATCACATGGGAAAGAGTGGACCAAGGGACGTTTAGTAGTGTGGAAACCTCGCGTACAGGCGTATGACACAAGTGACACCCAATCACCTGACCACGTTCGAAGTCCGTGAGTTCCGCGGCGCTCCCCATGCTGCTCCCTCGTGATGTCTAATGACTACTAAGGTCGCTGATATGGAGTACCTGGCAGTAGGTGGCAGCACAATGCACCTCACATGAGAAGTATATGTTTTTGGGGGTGTCTAAATACTTTTTACCACGTAGTGTGTGTAATAGCTTTGCCGCAGCGGTAACACCGGTTCCCGTCAGACCACCAGAGTTACGTGCTGCAGGGCTTGGCCAGTACTTGGTTGTGTAGCCGTGTGGGTCTGCCTAGCGCAGTTTGCAACTGGGGTGCACTCAGCTCAGCCCTTGTGCCACTCAATATCCACATCCAGTGACTCTTAAAGGCTGAGGACAGTGGCACGTAAAGTGCCCTCCGCCACACACCGTTGGGTGGCTTGCGGAGTATAAATGTAGATGTAGATGTAGGATGACACTGATGGCGGTCGGTTCTTTCGGCCTTGCGACGCCTGTTCGGACGGAGTTACAGATCTGAAATGAGTGTGTAGAAAATTAGGTGGCTGGCAGAGTGAGTCATAACAGTTATACTTCACGTAGCATTCCATATTCGCATCCCTTATCGTACAGTGCTAGACGTCGTTGAACAGCGTCGCGGGCCGCCAAGACGTAGGTGCGCAACGTTCATCCTAGCCGTCATGGGAGCAGGTTTGTAGGGGAACGATTTCAATGTTTTTGTGGCATCAAGGTAAATGAGAAGTCGGGGCGAGGTTTTATAAACTTTATTTGGAAACACTTACAAAAAGTGCTCGAAATTACGCCCTCCTGCTTGAATGCACGCCGTGTAACGACGCTGGGGTGACTGTCGCACGCTTTCAGACACTGCTGGCAGAGCGAAAACTATACTGGAGACTGCCATAATGCCCGCTGTCAACTCTTCGTCAGTCTCAATGGGTTCTTCATAGCCAACAGATTTCTGGTGGCCCCAGAAGAAAAACTCAGTGAGCGCCAAATCGGGGGGAACATGCAGTCCACCGCGGCCTATCCAGCTCTCAGCAAAGACTTGATCCAAATGAATTCGCACTGCATGTGCGAAGTGCGCAGGTGCGCCATCGTGTTGGCACCACATTCGATGTCGCACGTTGAGTGCAACATGCTCCAAGAACTCTGGCAGAGTTTCTCGTTAAACGATTAAGTATCTGCTTGCGATCACACGCCGGGAGAACATGTATTGAGAGATCAGAATATCGCCTACGAAGGCAGCCCAGTGTTGACTGCGGAGCGAGCTTGGTGAACGCGAAAAGAGGCGGAGTGCGGATTTTATTGTGGCTGTTGAACATACCCTCTCGTGTAGAGGATGCCTCATCCGTAAAAGGCACACGGATGGGAAAGTCCGGTTGAACGGCACACCTTTGCAAATACGATTGGTAGAATTCAATTCGATGTGGAAAATCGTCTGGGTTAAGGGCGTGAACCCTGTGAAGGCAGTAGGGGTACAGATCATCTTCACGCCACACACGCCAAATACTGGAATGCTTTACCCCCATTTCCAGTGCAAGACGACGCGAACTTGAGGGTGCGTTTTCCAGGAGTGCTGCGGCGGCTCGGGTCCTTCCGTCCCTTTTACGACGCACCTGCACCTACCTGTGAACATTGTCTCAGCAGATCATCAGTAGGGAAGCCGAGTGAAACCTACTGTACTTCGACGTGAACCAGGCTGCAATTTAAGTCACTAATCTACGTTTCGGGAGAAAGTTTTCACACAAATGAAAGGTTGGAAATTTTGTCCTCAATTAATATATTGTGAAACTGCCAAGACCGTGCTAGTCTTAACACAGTCACTCACAATCCCTTTCACTCACGTTAGCAAGTTTATGGTGTTGCATTTCCCGAAAACGTAATAGCTACAAAAATACTGATTGTTTTAGATCGATAATGCTCGCCAAATATTAAGTCTGTCGGTACCAAATGCAGTCACAGTTTTTAGCCACCGACCTGCTCAATACGTCACGCGGAATATATGTCTTTTCTCGTCGCAAAATTCACTTAAAAATTCCGAAATTTCTACACACACGTCGGAATAATTATGCCGTCACTTTCCAACACTTTTGATGTATGAAACACTGCTAGATCCGGCAACTTATCGTTTCCATCGAAACTACTACTACAAACGTCCGATCTCTTTCACGGCTAGGCTTCGACTCCTCCCTAGAATGCTCTCCGTCTTCTCTACCAGCAGAGAAAGGCGCGCAAACAATATTACTTTACCATTGGTCAGTTTACTCAAGAGCCAATAGCAAAACAACATTCTCCCGCGCCAATCCGCACTTTTCATCAATAAGCAATCGCACAATGGTAACCCTAACGACTGCACTTTTTACCGACGTAATTATCTAATATGCTGAAGTTTTGCTTATGCATGAAGTTATTTACTGTTGTTATTTATACCTGAATTAACTTTTCCTTTACCACAAACTTACTTTACAAATCTATTCTACAAAAATCCCCTTTGTCCATATCCATACTTCTTCGAAATATTGCCACACTAAATCCTACCACATAACTCGTTAAACAATTATCTTCATATTAACCTTAAACCACACTCACGCATCATTCATACGGCTAAAAAACATTTACAACATTTTACATACATAGAAAGACATAATAACACTTTATGTACTAGAAACAGTTTATGAAAAACATTCTATTACTTTAGTGCACTCTAGTGGGCACAATCGAAACTAAAATCACAGTCCCCCTATCCAATACTGTCCTCTATCGGCTGATACATAAACTACGTGCGCGTCCAGTCTCGCGTCACCATCTGTCACTCTCCAGCTCTGAGACACATCTCCCACTTAACCGCCTCCAAGGCAGGATCGTTACACGGCGCTACGTCTCAGTGCTAACGCGTCCTCTGCAAGCCCTGGTGTACGCACTATGCGTTGACGACCGCATCCGTCAGCCCTTCGCACCTGTAACACAATATGAATACACAGGGTTTATAAGTAGGCCTTAAATGCACAGGTGCCATTACGAGAACGTGCCTCTGGAAAACGTACCTCGAGCGAACCTGTCTCTCCTAGGGACCCGTGGATGACAATAAACTTGCGTGGATCCGGCACTCGACTATTCGCAAGCCGCCGAACTTACAAAGACTGGGCGGCGTGAACATTTCCATCCGCCACCCCGCAAGCACAGTGCATGTCTGCCCTTTCATACCAAGAATAGCGCTCCATTTCCCATCCGCTCCACACAGTAACAGACTCAGGAGTGTACCCATTTGATGACAAACTGTCGCAGGGCGAACCAGACTTCGAAGTCAGCAGAGGTGCTGCCCTCTATCCAACACCTATCAAGCAGACATTTGCACAGCCAAAAATAGCGCGTGGATGTCCCAGTAAGAGGAACAAAATCTGTAGTATTGTCCCGCCTGAAATATCCGCGGCTATGTCGATTACAGAGTTTGCAAATAAAGGTCATAAAGCTTCAAATCGACGTATTTTTTACTTTCATATCACAAAGACATTCAAGTCGTTGCTCTGCAGATCTGCTCCCGTGACGGCTCCGATGAATGTTGTGCGCCTACTTCTTGGCACAGGGCGAAGCTGTTGAACGATGCCTGGCGCCGTACGCTATGGGATGCCGACATACGTTGCTACGTCAAATATTCTTGTTATGGCCCACTCTAACAGCCTCTCATTTTCTACATTTACCTTAGATACACCCTTGTATGCACTGTATATATACACTGAAGCGCCAAAGAAATTGGTTCAGCATTCTTATTCAAATACAGAGCTATGTAAACAGGCAGAATACGACGCTGCGGTCGGCAATGTTTGTACAGGGTGTTACAAAAAGGTACGGCCAAACTTTCAGGAAACATTCCTCACACACAATTAAAGAAAAGATGTTATGTGCACATGTGTCCGGAAACGCTTAATTTCCATGTTAGAGCTCATTTTAGTTTGTTCTTCCACCTATGCTCAATGGAGCAAGTTATCATGATTTCATACGGGATACTCTACCTGTGGTGCTAGAACATGTGCCGTTACAAGTACGACACAACATGTGGTTCATGCACGATGGAGCTCCTGCACGTGTCAGTCGAAGTGTTCGTACGCTTCTCAACAACAGATTCGGTGACCGATGGATTGGTAGAGGCGGACCAATTCCATGGCCTCCACGCTCTCCTGAACTCAACCCTCTTGACTTTGATTTATGGAGCCATTTGAAAGCTCTTGTCTACGCAACCCCGGTACCAAATGTAGGGACTCTTCGTGCTCGTATTGTGGACGGCTATGATACAATACGCCATTCTCCAGGGCTGCATCAGCGCATCAGGGTTCCATGTGACGGAGGGTGGATGCATCTATCCTCGCTAACGGAGGACATTTTGAACATTTCCTGGTACAAAGTGTTTGAAGTCACGCTGGTACGTTCTGTTGCTGTGTGTTTCCATTCCATGATTAATGTGATTTGAAGAGAAGTAATAAAATGAGCTCTAACATGGAAAGTAAGCGTTTCCGGACACATGTCGACATAACATATTTTCTTTCTTTGTGTGTGAGGAATGTTTCCTGAAAGTTTGGCCGCACCTTTTTGTAACACCCTGTATAAGACAACATGTGGCTGGCGCAATTGTTAGATCGGTTACTGGTGCTAAAATGGCAGGTTATCAAGACTTACGCGAGTTTGAACGTGCTGCTATAGTCGGCGCACGAGCGATGGGACACAGCAGCTCCGAGGTAGCGATGAGATGGGATTTTCCCGTACGACAATTTCACGAGTGTACCGTGAATATCAGTAGCATGGTAAAACATCAAATATTTGACGTCGCTGCACCCGGAAAAAGATACTGCAAGAACGGGACCAACGACGACTGAAGACAATCGTTCAGCGTGACAGAAGTGCAACACTTCTGCAAATTGCTGCAGATTTCAATGTTGGGCCATCAGCAACTGTCAGCGTGCGAATCATTCAAGGAAACATCATGAATCTGGGCTTTCGGAGCCGAAGGCTCACTCTTGTACCCTTGATGACTGCTTTACACATAGTTTTTACCCCTCACCTGGGCCCCTCAACACCGACACCGGACTGTTGATGACTGGAAACATGTTGCCTGGTCGTACGAATCTCGTTTCAAATTGTATCGAACGGATGGACGTGTACGGGTATGAAGATAACCTCATCAAAACATGTCGGCAACGGACTGTTCATGGTGATGGAGGCTCTGTAGTGAAGTGGGAAGTGTGCAGTTGGAGTGATATGGAACCCCTGATACGTCTAGGTACTACTCTGGCAAGTGACACATTCCTAGGCATCCTGGTATGATCACCTGCATCCATTCATGTCCATTGTGGATTCCGACAGACTTGGACAATTCCAGCAGGACAACGCGACACCTCAGAAGTCCAGAATTGCTACAGAGTGGCTACAGGAACACTCTTCTGAGTTTAAACACTTCTTACTGGACACCAAACTCCCCACGCATGAACATTACTGAGCATATCTGGGATGCCTTGCAACGTGCTCTTCAGAAGTGATGTCCACCCCCTCGGACCCCTGAGGATTTATGGGGAGCCTTGCAGGATTCATGGTGTCAGTTCCCTCCAGCACTACCTCAAACATTAGTCGAGTCCATGGCAGGTGGTCTTGCGGCACTTCTAAGTGATCGCGGCTCTTCAGTGTACACGCATATACATCCGTCCCAGAAATGTTTCGACAAACTTCGAGGGGTAGTAGAAAGTGTCTTGAGCAAGACAGGAACCCGTGTCCAGAGATGTCATCCAACGCCGCTACAGTGTGTGGAAGCTGTAGCCGCCGACGCCTGTCAGTAGGCCACCCGCTTGGCAGCAAACGCGATTTCGTACGCTGACGGACAGTATGCTGAACGTGTCGCAACGGTGTTTGTAATTCAGTGATCGCGACTGACTGTCGCAACCACAAGTGGAGAAGATGGCCTTGTCTGCTATGAATGCGATGCCCTGTTGTTTCGGTGAATGACCATTGTTTTTCAGTACACAAGAGAAAAATAATCTGCAGACGGAAACCCGTGTCCGAAACCGTAATCTAAAATTGCAACAGAGCATTACATTTATAGGAGACAAGGCCTTTCTACGCAGCAGCTAGCTCCATCTTCTCCACTTGTGGTCTTGGCAGTCAGTCAGTCGCGATCACTGAATGACAAACAGCGCTGCGAAACGTGCCACCTACGATCCGTCGGCATACAAGTCACGTTTGCTGCTGATGGGTTGGCCTATCGGCAGGCCCTGGCACCTGTAACTTCGACGCTCTGTAGAGTCGTTGCATGTCGTTACCCGACATGTGTTCACGTGTAAAATCTCATGTGCTAAGTCCGCTGTACAACCTCTAGAAATGTGTAACATGAATTTTGAAACACGTTGTTTATGTAACTGTCTCCGGGTTTCAATAAGGCAACTGCATGAAAATTAGAGACACCTACCAGTGGATAGAGCAACTCTACAATATTGTAACTCACATTACAGCTCCTCAGAATGGACACTCGTGACGCGGCAAACGTCGATATAAGTTCCAACTGTGCTGCCGTCCCACTTCGGAAATCCGTTCACTGTGTTGTCTGTCAGCAGGCCCGAACTGATTCGATGAGACATTGTGGAGCAGATGATTTGTCTCCATGTTCTGACACGTCTGGCTGCTAGTTGTGCGCTCTGCAACTACGGCACGGTGCATATTACGCGTTGGAAGTTGGAGAGACGCTCTGTCGACTTAGATACCAGTTTTCTGTATGTCTCGTCCTTTTCGCACAGCCATCTTCTGAAACTCTAGAGATATTTATGAATAATCCTATACATATTGCACAGAACACAAAATGTAGTCACCCTACTTCCCCCCCCCTTCCCCCCTCCCTCTCCCCCAACAGACATCACTCTAATATGTCTAATTATGCCTCTATAAAGCAGGCAAAAAGGAATACAAACGTCTCAGAAATCAGATCGACAGAAAATGCAAAATGGCTAAGCAGGGATGGCTAGAGGACAAATGTAAGGGAGTAGACCTACAGGAAAATGAAAGAGACCTTTGGGGAAAAGAGAACCACTTGTATGAATATCAAGAGCTCAGATGTTAAGCCAGTTCTAAGCAAAGAAGGGACAGCAGAAAGGTGGAAGGAGTATATAGAGGGTCTATACAAGCGTCATGCACGTGAGGACAATATTATGGAAATGGAAGAGGATGTAGATGAAGAAGAAATGGGAGATACGATGCTGCTTGAAGAATTTGACAGAGCACTGAAAGACCTGATTCGAAACGAGGCCTCAGGAGTAGACAACATTCCATTAGAACTACCGGCTGCCTTGGGAGAGCCAGTCCTGACAAAACTCTACCATCTGGTGAGCAAGATGTATGAGATAGGCGAAATACCCTGAGACTTCACGAAAAATATAATAATTCCAATCCCAAATAAAGCAGGAGCTGACAGATGTGAAAATTACCAAACTATCAGTTTAATAAGTCACAGCTACAAAACATTATCGCGAATCCTTTGCAGCGAATCGAAAAACTGGTAGAAGCCGACCTCGGGGAAGATAAGTCTGGATTCCGTAGAAATATTGGAACACGTGAGGCAATACTGACCCTACGACTTATCTTAGAAAATAGATTAAGGATAGGCAAATCTGCGTTTATAGCATTTATAGACTGGGAGAAAGCTTTTGACAATGTTGGCTGGAATACTGCCTTTCAAATTCTGAAGGTGGCAGGGGTAAAATACAGGGAGCGAAAGGCTATTTACAATTTGTACAGAAGCCAGATTGCAGTTATAAGAGTCGAGGGGAATGAAAGGGAAGCAGTGCTTGGGAGGGGAATGACACAGGGTTCTAGCCTATCCCCGATGTTATTCAATCTGTATATTGAGCAAGCGGTGAAGGAAACAACAGAAAAATTCGGATTTGGAATTAAAATCCATGGAAAAGAAATAAAAACTTTGAGGTTTGCTGATGACATTGTAATTCTGTCAGAGACAGCAAAGGACTTGGAAGAGCAGTTGAACGGAATGGATAGTGTCTTGAAAGGAGAATACAAGATGAACATCAACAAAAGCAAAACGAGGATAATGGAATGTAGTCGAATTAAGTCGGGTGATGCTGAGGGAATTATATTAGGAAATGAGACACTTAAAGTAGTAAAGGGGTTTTGCTATTTGGGGAGCAAAATAACTGATGATGGTCGAAGTAGAGAGGATATAAATTGTAGACTGGCAATGGCAAGGAAAGCGTTTCTGAAGAAGAGTAAATAGTTAATATCGAGTGTAGATTTAAGTCTCAGGAAATCTTTTCTGAAAGTATTTGTGTTGAGTGGAGCCATGCATGAAAGTGAAACGTGGATGATAAATAGTTTAGACGATAAGAGAATATAAGCTTTCGAAATGTGACGCTACAGAAGAATGCTGAAGATTAGATGGGTAGATCACATAACTAATGAGGAGGTATTGAATAGAATTGGGGAGAAGAGGAGTTTGTGGCACAACTTGACTAGAAGAAGGGATCGGTTGGTAGGACACGTTCTGAGGCATCAAGGGATTACCAATTTAGTACTGGTGGGCAGCGTGGAGGGTAAGAATCGTAGATGGAGACCAATAGATGAATACACTAAGCAGATTCAGAAGGATGTAGGCTGCAGTAGGTACTGGGAGATGAAGAAGCTCGCACAGGATAGAGTAGCATGGAGAGCTGCATCAAACCAGTCTCAGGACTGAAGACCACAAAAACATGGCTCTAGCCGTGATCACTGCCTCAATTCAGCGAGTGTATGAGTCCACAAGTTCCTTCAGGTAGCCTTATCTACAGAATGGCGCACATAAAACCGCCTGGAACTGGAATGCGGACGCGCGTGAGTAGCATTACTAGCTTGTCTGTTCTTTTGCCAATGAAACCTTACCGCGTGAGTGGTGTTCAGTAAATAAAAGAACAGAACAAGGGTCAGTGTACACATTATTGAACTGGTTGCTGGATGAAGCTTTATTTCATTTGTCGGGTTACGTTAATTCACAAAACACAAGATACTGGACTACAGAGAATCCCCATGGCATAATGCAAAAGCCGTTACACGATTTAAAAACTGGTGTATGGTGTGCTGTATCTGGTCACAGAATTATTGGACCATCGTTCTTCAACGAAACTGTCAAGACACATGTCTGTTTGCAACTCTGCAATGATTTTTCGGCTCTGTTAACTCCAAACGAAAAATGTTGTGCATATTTCCATCAAGATTGGGCAACTTCTCAAACGTCGGATTCGTCCTTAGCTCGTATACATACTGATTTTACAGAAGAGAGGAGCATTAGTAAGGGCTTGTGGCTAGAGTTTTCTGCAACAATCCCAGAACACTTGACACATTAAAAAACAACATATGTGAAGAAATTTCGAACATTCCTCAAAGAGTACTGAAAAGTGTTTTCCTTAACATGCTTCGACGTGCACAACCCTGCTTGGATGTTGGTGGAGGACATTTGAACACAGACTTTAAATACCTTTCTAAGGACAGGGTAATAGTAACTATAGACCCACGCATATTGTTTTGAGAAAGAGATTTTTCACTCTGCAGTGGAGAGTGTACTGAGATGAAACTTCCTGGCAGTTTGAAACAATGTGACGGACCGAGACTCGAGCTCGGGACTTTTGCCTTTCGCGGGCAAGTGCTCTACCGTCTGGACTACCCAAGCATGACTCTCCAACCGTCCTCACAGCTTCAGTTCTGTAATGGGAGAAAGGATATTGTGGGGACATGGCTTAGCCACAGCCTGGGGGATGTTTCCAGAGTGAGGTTTTGAGGACGGGTGGTGAGTGGTGCTTGGGTAGCTCAGACGACACAGAACTTGTCCACGAAAGGCAAAGATCCCGAGTTCGAGTCTCGATCCGGGACACAGTTTGAATCTCCCAGGGAGTTTCATATCAGCGCACACTCCGGTACGCAGTGAAAATCTCATTCTGGAAACATCCTCCAGGCTGTGGCTAGGCCATATCTCCGCTATATCCTTTCTTCCTGGAGTGCTAGTACTGCAAGGTTCGCAGGAGAGCTTCTGCGAAGTTTGGAAAGTAGGAGACGAGGTACTGGCAGAATTGAAGGTGTGTGGACGGGTCGTGAATCGTGCTTGGGTAAGGCTCTGAGCACTATGCGACTTAACTTCTGAGGTCATCAGTCGCCTAGAACTTAGAACTAATTAAACCTAACTAACCTAAGGACATCACACACATCCATGCCCGAGGCAGGAGTCGAACTTGCGACCGTAGCGGTCGCTCGGCTCCAGACTGTAGCGCCTAGAACCGCACGGCCACGCCGGTCGGCTTGCTTGGGTATCTCAGACGGTAGAGCACTTGCCCGCGGTAGCCAAAGGTCCCGAGCTCGACTCTCGGCCCGGCACACTGTTTCAATCTGCCAGGAAGTTTCAGTATTGTTTTTATTGAAAAAATGCGTAATATTCCGATTTCCTTCCCAATTAGCCGCACATTGCTTGATTTTTCATATACAGTAAATTCATCGATTGCGATCGCATCTTTGTTTGGTCCTTTGACTCAAGTCTGTCTCCTTTCATCGAACCACGTGGACTCTCACGGGAACAGCTGGAAAAGTTTCGTAGCGTCCTGCATGACTGGTCATCTATCGATCAGCCACAGCAGAATTTTGACTTGCAGTAATGATATCTGACACAAAAGCTACTTTAAACGTCCAAAACTCTCTCCTTAGGAGTCTCGAAACAAGGTCGCTTGTGTGCTAAGCGATGCCAAAAAAAATTTTTTTCGTTTAATACTCCTCTGGGTTTTCGAGGCGGATCTTTAGGTTGACACAATGCTTCAACAGCCCACCAGGCGGTCATCTCCAAGCTAGACGTTGCTGTCGCTGAGCCTCGTCGCACTGCGACGGTTCAACCCCGTCTCCGGCCATCCTGATTTAGGTTTTCCGTGATTTCCCTAAATCGTTTCAGGCAAATGCCGGGATGGTTCCTTTGAAAGGGCACGGCCGATTTCCTTCCCAATCCTTTCCTAACCCGAGCTTGCGCTCCGTCTCTAATGACCTCGTTGTCGACGGGACGTTAAACACTAACCACCACCACCACCGTCGCACTGCTGTTACCACGGAGCCAGCGCCCCGACACTGGTCAGCAGAGTATTCATCACATGCGCCAAGTACCATCAGACCTGTCACTCGGGGTAATCAGCGAATAGCTTTGCTGGCTGTCAAAGCTTGTAACACATGGTACTGCTAATATCCATGACGTCGGTGAGCATTCGAGTTTGCGTTATAATGGCGTATTCGAATGAATATTTCGTGTATGATAAAAATTTCGACTAAGGAAGACTTTGTGTACACACTTGAGGAAAATGCGTGAAGTACAACCTAAGTGCCGCAACGACGACTGTAACTTCCCATGCCACGTTTTGGCTAGTTTGAGATTACATGTGCAGGGAAACCACACCCGTATTCCAGTCATCGGGCGCTAAGTAACTTCCTATGATAATTAGCTTATGGTGCTTACATGTCTAAGCTGGAAAATGTGTCCACTCAACTGATAGAAAAATAATAGAATGTCTTTGGTAAGATTATCAAGTTTTAGCCAGCCGCTGCGACCGAGCGGTTCTAGGCGCTTCAGCCCTGAACCGTGCTGATGCTACGGTCGCAGGTTCGAATCCTGTATCGGGCATAAATGTGTGTGATGTCCTTACGTTACTTAGTTTTAAGCAGTTCTAAGTCTGTGGGACTAATGACCTCAGATGCTACGTCCCATAGAGCTTAGAGCCATTTGAACCATTTGATTATCAAATTTTATCCTTTATACCTACAATAGTCTGATTTTTTTTTCGGTGCAAGTACAAATATTTTTTGTATTAACGGTGTACTCTCAGAAGAATTGGCTTCAGCATTAAAGTAAAATCATGCTAATCTACTGACGTTAATATAAATTTATTCGTATTGCCCACAATTTGCGTACTAATTGTATTCTAGCCCTAGTAACGCTCAAGAACTTCCTTTCAGAAACACGTACCAGCGTGCACGAAAATTTCTGAATGTTCACAATTACAACAGTGAATGTGTGGCGGTTCCTCCTGCTTTTATTTATGCGTAGATTGATATTTGTTGTCCTCGGTGTCGACGTACTGTGTTGCTACACTGGCTGAAGAAATGGCTTGTGGATTCCGACACTGACTACTGTAAATCATGTAGCCGACAGGTGTACAGTTGCGTTTCACAGTACTTTAATTTTCACTTTGCACAACCCCCATTATTACACAGTCATATGGCCAGTGCACTATTGTTTTAACCTTCGATAAGCCTTATTACTAGTTTGCAGGCGAAACTCCACATACTGCTACAATAGTTTACTGTTGAACACCTACGAGCAGTAAAACCTAGCCACAAAGTTCACAGTTCTTGAAGAATAATCAGATACGTATGGAGCTGACACTGTCATTGCTTTAACACACGGCCTAATTGTTGAACACTTGTTCCACAGTTAATTTGAACCATTGTTGTTGTTCTAACCAGCACAGGTTACTCATCGGAAACTCAGCCGTGGACTGACTGTCTCGTGACCAAAAATTGGGCCCTTATATATAAACACAATAATAGGTACTGAAACTACACATTGCTTAAAGTTTAATTTACAGAAATTACAATTAAAACTTAACTCAATAAATTAACTGAATAATCCAAAAATTGGTTTTTTAAACAGTTTCTTCTACTGCAAGAGTTACGACGAATTATTTGTTTAAATCATGTAATTAACAAATATAGCTACGCAAACAATACTTGTGACAAAACGAAATTAAAGGAGGCAGATGGAAAAACCAGAGGGGAATTAAAATTATCACATCCCCCCCTTCTTGGATTGAGCAAATAGATATTGTTAATAGCTAACTGGTCAATTCAATGACCACTAGTGACCCCAGAAATTGGGTTTAAAATGATACACACAAAAAAATATTGCATAAGACACCCTATCAAAAACTGTAGTACACATGTGTTTTCAAATTTATACTTATGTGAAATGGCGATACGAAAATTCCCATACCAAATAATTACATACAGAGTATTGTTGTACAATATCAAAAATATCCACAAGTTATACTTTTAACAATAATTATGCATCTTCATCATAAGTGATGTCCTTTTGAGTTAAACAAGGATTACATTTAAAGATACATATCATTTGATACAAGTCCTCTCTTGCTAAACAAAATAAATCCTAATGTGTTGCAATAGACAGAAAATTTCACTTGCTCAATGTTTAGTATTTTTCACAAGCATTTTCACACATTCTCAATGAGTTTTTACATACTTTCTCACCCAGCTGTCCACGCCTTCAACCTGGCAGTTAGGAAATGCTCTGCGATTAGTTCCCTTGGAAGTGGTTCTCCTCTGCCACAGTACATGGAAAAAGGGGACAAAATACCCTACCTTAGCACACTTATACTTCTAACTTAAGTCTAGGAAAAATTGTGTAACACTAATGGCAAATGATAGTCATTACATCATAAATAAATAGATTGCATAGTTCTCATGACATTACAATAATTAACACTAAATTAACTATAGTACGAAAGGTGTGGACTAGTAAAAAATTAAAATCAAGTGCACATTACATTACTATATATTAGTCTTAAGTTATAGCTGTCTGAAACTGGTTGAACTTGAAAGATTTTTGTTTCTTTCCTATTTGCAAAATAGCACCTTAGTGTCTAAAATATGTACACTACCTCTAGTAAAAACTCAAGATGTGCAGCAGTATAGATTTTCTAAGAATTACTTGACGAAAGAAGAATAGATTTACCATTACATAATTACTATTCAACTCAAAATTAAGGGGATGAAATTTAGACCAAATCATTGACGTATTTCTCTACTCAACTCTGAGCACTACTCTCATTCAACCAGAAAATTAAGTCGCAAAATGTTACCAAATAGTTTCATAATTTTGTTAAGGTCTAATTGACGTATTACCTGGAACTGGCTGTAGGCAAAGAAAATGTTTTTTTCTTCTTCATAGAGTGAGTATTTCAATAGGTCAATGTGTGTGCATATTGTGATATTTGGATAGTTGAAGCGGAAATTATGCGTAATTTTTGTAACAAATTTGCCAGTAGGAGCACTTCCATGTGATCTTTATCATATCGATTGGTATTCCTGATTACAGGATTCCCATGTTGGGAATGTAGGTAGCTGTCCTTAGGGAGTAAGACAACGACTGTGTTAGTGACCCCATGTTCTTGTGAATGTGAGAGCAATTGTTGTTTATTACCATAGGACAAGTGTGGGAGGACAGTTTGAAATGGTTTTGCCTTATTGTATCCCACAAACGTTTCTTATCTTTTAAGCTCACTTGATGGTTTGTGAAGTAACTAATACAGTTATGGTAATAGAGATGCCTTACATATATAAATTCCCCATAAATCAACAGACTCTCATAAGACAGTCATTTTTAAGCGCTTCGACTTACAAAAAATTGAGTTTACCCAACTGTTGTATTGCACACAGTACATTTGGAGCAGTTCATTGCATCATATTTTTTTGCAAAACTATTCTCCTTGTACTAAGCCAAAAGAACATGGATTTGGAACACTTCATTACATCAAATGCTCATGCGAATTTGTTGTCTGTTTACTAAGATGGAATAACATAAAATACTGACATACCTTCCAGTACACAGAGTACACAGAAGTCGTAGATGTAGATATAAGGCAAGCAATAGATTTAACGTGGCAATCTCCAGTAGTACAGAGTAACGTCACAACGATACTGTCCTGAAACATACCACAACCCCAACCATTTTTATTACTTTGTTTTTCTTGCAGCTCTGAGTACAAGCAAGTGGTTACTTACTTTATTACTGTGATTGTCAGTTCCATTGTTTTATTGGTTTCCAGTCTTCTGTGGTAATCTGTTTGCCCAAATTTCACTTAGTACCTAACGATTATGTATTAACCTTCCATTGCATATGACCTGTTTAACTTGGTAAGTGAATGCTCCTTTCACTGACTGTGGCTCTTTGACTTGATAAGTAGGTGATCCTTCCATTTTGTGGCATCGTACCTCCCACTCCTCTCGATCACAAAGAAATTTTTTGGGGGATCGCTCTCTCGCATATATCTGATCTTTCTACTTCATTTCATTAAAACTTTATTGCATATGTCACATGGTAGTACTGTGCTAATTTCGTACATAAAATGTGAAGTACTCTTGCAAAATGTGTCGAAAGCACAAGTTTTCACTGCACATTAGAAGTTTCTGCTTTAACCTGTAATGTAATCCCTTATCATATTCTAATAGCGAAACTGTAGAAAAAGAGAATAACAAATTACCTTACTCAAAACTCGCTTTGGTATACTGTGCCATGCCTCATCATGCAAGATTGTGGCTGGCAAGTGGATAATAAAAATGATAGTAAAGCACTATTACCTAATATTTGAGTAGATACAGATGGTCAAAATAAAAGTAGACTAGAAATTGTTTGAAGCTGAAACAAAATGCGTAGCCTCTGTTAATGAATGGAACTTTACTTCAGAGAATGTGCTGAAAATTGCCACTGTTGGTGTTGTGCAAACATTATCACTGTTATCACAAAACACCTGTCACAGGACATTTTTATTTTGGCCTCCTGTAGCACACAGGTCCTGCTGCCACCAGTCTTATCCTACCTGTAACAGTTTCTTCTCAGGTTGCGTTCTACTACAGCAAACTAAAGACACTACTCCAGTTTGATGTGTTCTCACTATGATTGCCTCCACACACAGTGTTGTTCCACCAGTGTACATCCTCAGGATTCATGTGACATATTGTATTCACTTATACATATTAATGCTGTTAGGATCTCTTACAGCATTTAAACACAAATATAAATGCAATTTTTGTTCTGTGAAAGACATACTTTTTGTATAATGAAATTGAAATGATTGTACCTGTGCTCCTTCAAGAACTATGGTAAGTTTTATACCTTTCAGCAATGATTTATTGTGTTAACTGTTCAGGACATTTCCTGCCATCCAGGAACTGACATTACTGAATAACACAAATAATGAAATATTAGGTACAGGTAGTAGTGCTTGGTTAGTGATGTGTCTATAGTTTAGTTGATAGTAGACATGTTACAGGTAAGATAGCGGAGAGTGTAGTTCCAAACGGATTTATATGATGTGAAATACTCCATCCATTCTGAAGATGTTTAGAGACTGCACCCACTTACTCGGTAGGACATGCCCACCTTCACATCAGATTTTGGAACTGGTGTTAATCAACACCATAGTGTTGATAAAATTAGTGTTAGTATTTCAACACAAAAATGTGATATTGTGTACTACTTTATAACAAAGACGCTGATAATGTGTACAGTGTTCTGAGTAACGACTCGAAAGAACTGTTGAGAAAATTTGGATCCAATATTGTTTGTATGGACTCTATGCCCTGCATGAATGGGTAGTTGTTAATTACAACAACGTTGGAATCAGCGAATTTGAGAGCGGTATGAGTGGTATGCTAGTGCTATTTTGTATTTTAGATAGAGAAACTTGTGCTATTGTGACTCAATTTTTCACTGCTAAGAGAGAAAAAGCAGGATCCACATGACTGACACCAACACTTTTCAGAGTAACAGCTTGGCAGAGAATGCCATCCATGTACATGACACGTTAACCACAGCTGGTGGAACAATTTAAAGAAAGTGCATGGTGGCCCAAATAAAAGTTAGTCTACCCATAATTTTTGTACGTTATTAGAAGGAGTGCACTTGGATAATTTTGGTGAGCTTCTGCAGTTATTTTAGAAACAAATTTAATAGGACATAGACTGGAGAGTTTAACATATATTTCACGGAAAATTATGGATTCAGGCCTGAGCATTGGACTTATTTTTATTTCCTTAAATTTAACATAAATACAAACATGCATGTAGAAGCTATGGATGTTATTGTAGAATTGTAACTCGATGATAAGAAAAATAATAGACTTGATAAACTGCTAATGGTATTGATGAAATTAGTATGAGATATATTATTAAAAACACCAACACTGTAAAAGGGTGGATATTCTTATCAAATGAAACTTATTAAACTTCGTCATAATGTTCATAAAATATTAAAAGGAACCATCTTATGGTCAGTAATGAAGGTATGCAAACTCACTTTAAGTCTCAAATATGCAATGGCTTCTTCAAAACAACATCTAATGTAACCTGAACTCCTAAATTTCTTGTCATAATTTATGCTTTCATATTTTCACATGTTATCCAAACAGCTCTATTAACTTGAATATGTTGTTGTTGTCGTGGTCTTCAGTCCTGAGACTGGTTTGATGCAGCTCTCCATGCTACTCTATCCTGTGCAAACTTCTTCATCTCCCAGTACCTACTGCAACCTAAGTCCTTCTGAATCTGCATAGTGTATTCATCTCTGGGTCTCCCTCTACGATTTTTACCCTCCACACTGCCCTCCAATGCTAAATTTGTGATCCCTTGATGCCTCAGAACATGTCCTACCAACCGGTCCCTTCTTCTTGTCAAGTTCTGCCACAAACTCCTCTTCTCCCCAATCCTATTCAATACCTCCACATTAGTTATGTGATCTACTCATCTAATCTTCAGCATTCTTCTGTAGCACCACATTTCGAAAGCTTCTATTCTCTTCTTGTCTAAACAATTAATCATCCACGTTTACTTTCATGCATGGCTCCACTCAACACAAATACTTTCAGAAAAGGCTTCCTGAGACTTAAATCTACACTCGATGTTAACTAATTACTCTTCTAGAGGAACGCTTTCCTTGCCATTGCCAGTCTACATTTTATATCCTCTCTACTTAGACCATCATCAGCTATTTTGCTCCCCAAATAGCAAAACTCCTTTACTACTTTAAGTGTCTCATTTCCTAATCTAATCCCCTCAGCATCACCCGACTTAATTCGACTACATTCCATTATCCTCGTTGTGCTTTTGTTGATGTTCATCTTATATCCTTCTTTCAAGACACTGTCCATTCCGTTCAACTGCTCTTCCAAGTCCTTTGCTGTCTGTGACAGAATTGCAATGTCATCGGCGAACCTCAAAGTTTTTATTTCTTCTACGTGGATTTTAATACCTACTCCGAATTTTTCTTTTATCTCCTTTACTGCTTGCTCAATATACAGATTGAATAACATCGGAGACAGGCTACAACCCTGTCTTACTCCCTTCCCAACAACTGCTTCCCTTTCATGTCCCTCGACTCTTATAACTGCCATCTGGTTTCTGTACAAATTGTAAATAGCCTTTCGCTCCCTGTATTTTACCCCTGCCACCTTTAGAATTTGAAAGAGAGTATTCCAATCAACATCGTCAAAAGCTTTCTCTAAGTCTACAAATGCTAGAAACGTAGGTTTGTCTTTCCTTACTCTTTCTTCTAAGATAAGTCGTAAGGTCAGTATTGCGTCACGTGTTCCAGTATTTCTACGGAATCCAAACTGATCTTCCCCGAGGTCGGCTTCTACCAGTTTTTCCATTCGTCTGTACAGAATTCGTGTTAGTATTTTGCAGCTGTGGTTTATTAAACTGATTGTTCGGTAATTTTCACATCTGTCAACACCTGCTTTCTTTGGGATTGGAATTATTATATACTTCTTGAAGTCTGAGGGTATTTCGCCTGTTTCATACATCTTGCTCACCAGATGGTAGAGTTTTGTCAGGACTGGCTCTCCCAAGGCCGTCAGTAGTTCCAATGGAATGTTGTCTACTCCGGGGGCCTTGTTTCGACTCAGGTCTTTCAGTGCTCTGTCAAACTCTTCACGCAGTATAATATCTCCCATTTCATCCTCGTCTGCATTCTCTTCTGTTATAACCAGGAATAACACAATAACCTCGTCAGTCTGGTTTATTAAATCACAAATCACTTTTTAACAATCATGTTAGCCAAGCGTCTACCCAGGCTCACACTCAGAAGTAATGCATGATTAAGTTTGGTTATACCAATGTCCAAATGTGGGTAGTGGGGTGCACGTCCCGTAATTATTCCCAAGTCCAGCGAAGTTCAGTCTCTCCGAGTGAAATCGCAAGATTTCCGCCGAGTGGTGCGGCGCGTCATCCACAAGCAGCTGGAACACGGCGTACTGCACTTCCCGATGAGAACTGTCGTTTGCGGCGGGGGCCGGGTTTATATAAGGCTTGCTAGTTAATGGAGCCGTCGGCTGGGATCACTGTTTTCCAGAGAAAACCAATCGCAATGTTTCCTGGCGTAGCCAATTGCTGTGTGCTGACAAACGCGCGCGCGCGAAGGCGGCCAGCGATGGTAGCCGCGAGCCGCCCGGAGAAGTGCGGCCAGCGATGTATTTCTCGGCCACGTCAGGGATCGTGCGTGTGAAGACGGCCAGCGATGGAAGCTGCGGGCCGCCCAGAGAAGTGCGGCCAGCGATATATTTGGCGGCCGCGTACTGGAGCGCGTTGTTCGGTGTTTGTTAGAAGTGGTGTATACCACACCCCTTCCCCCGTGGGGAAGCGTGGAAACATTGGCTGCGAATGAACGCCACGTCCATGGCGTCCTCCTCCTCCTCCGAAACCTCGGCGTCGGCGGTGAGACTGGGCACAGGAGCATACGGGCGAAAACGCCCAGGCCGGGGGCGAAGGTTATAGCGTGCGGACCGCGGCAGCAGAAGAGGCAGTGCAGGAGGAACCAGTGGCATGTCTTCATCGGCATCCGGAGTGACCTGGAGTCCCCGGCTAGCTGGGGCTGGGTCTGGTCCACGTCTGGGGAAAGAAGCTCTGGCTGGGAGGCGTCGTCCGCGAGTCGACCGGGGGCCAACTGCGAGGACCACCCTGGCGTGTCCTCCTCTGGTTGGCGTGGGGAATCAGGGGAAGCAGGGGACGGGAGGAGAATATGCCGCGGGGGGGGGGGAGGAGAAAAACGATGGGGAAGGCAGGCGAGGGCGAAGCTGATTGGCATGTCGGAGAACCTCCCGGTCGGGAAGTTGAACCCGGAAGACTTTCCTGCCCCTGCCCTGGATGACGGTGGCCGGAATCCAGGCTGGTTGTCGGCCGAAACCCTTCGCCCACACCAGAGTACCTGGGCGGAAACGAGAAGCAGACAGAGCGACGGAGCCAACCGACGTGTCGGCAGAAGCAGATTCAAGAGGGTCCGGGGCTGCCGTCCGTGAAGAAGTTCCGCCGGGCTTTTATCTCCGATGGGCGTCGACCTGTAACTGCTCAAGAAAAAAGTCAGAGATGCGTCGGGGGAGTGATCCTGGAGGTATTTCTTCATCTGCGTTTTGAAGGTGCGGACCATCCTCTCAGCCTCGCCATTAGATTGTGGATGGAAGGGAGGCGTCGGAATGTGGCGAATGCCATGCGGGGCACAGAAAACCCGAAAATCCTCACTGAGGAACTGCGGACCGTTATCCGAGACGAGAACCTCCGGCAGACCTTGTAACCTCCCCCTAACTTATCGACCTTAATGACAAAGAAAAATTAAACCGCGTGTACCTAATGGAAATTTGGGAAAGCAATCGTCACCGAAGTTAATCTGTCGGTAAAGAGGGAGGAAAGGGTTACATCTAAATGAAAGGAAAAATGCAAATGAAACTGGTGGAAATTAATTTTGAAAAGGGGTAAAGTTAATGAAGAAAATAAATGTGCGGCCGTTACGTTAACAATTAACTAGCGGTAATTAGATATTTGAGATTTGGGGGAAATTACGGTCGCCAGTCCTAAGGACAATTATTATAGTAACTGAAAAAGAAAGGTAATTACACATATAATTAGCACTAGAAGCGTGGCAACTGAAGGTTGACACGTGTAGTGTGAAAACTGAAAGTTTGTCAGAAGTAATAACTTTCGCTGCACTCTGACTTAATTCAGCAAAAGAATTAATAAAACCGGAAAACTGAAAGTTAATTTAGTGACTGAAATTAATTAGGAGCTTTCTTTCTTAAGCACATCGAAATTCAGTAAAATACGGTTAGTCTTGGACTACCTCAACAATCATTTCAAAAGCTACTTGAATCTACGCAATTTAGAAATAAGAGATTTAGCTTTGAACTCGAATTTAATGATTCTGAACAATTAACAATAGTAAAATTTAGTACGTACCAAGCAGAGCTGTAGTCACAGGTAAGCTAAAATACGGTAACAAAACTCGCACTCTTAATTTGTGCTTGCGTAATCTAAATATTGTAGCCAGCTATGAATACTTAAACTGAACTTTGAAATTAAGGCAGTGAAGTTGAATGATGCTGGCGTTTGAATTTCAACGACACTCGGGTTCATTCCGGAAAAGGAAGGGACCCTGCTTGGTAATGCAATTGGGACAATGAGCAACAAAAGTTCATTCTAAGTTGCTGTAATTTTGCGAGGCAAATGGAACAGTTTGAAAAGCTGAGGTCTGCCATACAGTTCTGAAACTTTACGTGCTTTTAGTCTTCCTTGTTGGTTGATTGAAGGTTTGAAGTCGTCAATCGAGGAGGTGGCGACAGTCACTCATTGTCGGCCGTCGCTGTTGCAGAAGCTGGATGTTGGCGCGCCTTCTTCTCGACACGGTCACCAGACGAAACGGGCTCTTGATGTGCGCCAGCTAATGCTTCCCGTCCGCGACACCATGTCAGAAACTATCACCGCAAGTCGAGCGCAATTACATGCTGCCAAACCCCGAAAGCGCGGCAACTCGCGGGAGCGTCACACAACACACCTGCTCCACTGCACTACTCCAGCCAGACTCCCTCTGCCCGCGCTCCACGCGACAGAGTTCACACTACCAAAGATCCTACACACTTTGATTCTTCACACGACCCATCGATGTAATCGTTCGATAGCAGTTTTCCCTAGGCAAGACCCAGCGTAAAAATACAAATAATATTTACGAAACAAACCAATTATACATCGACATAAATATATATATACAAACAGTAAAACAATTACAATATATAAAGAGACAGAAATGTCATATCTTGAGGTAGCAAAACAAGGAAAAAAAATAATAGTACAATAGATGGAAATAGGAGGATATGCATTTCCGGCGTTACAACCTTCAATGGCAAATATTTTTTCTAAGGCTGCAGTAGTGGTGGAGGTGGAAACGGAGTTGCAGCGGACAATATATGGAAACCTGGAATATGCGTCGACGACAATAAAAAACATGGCATTAAACACCGGCCCAGCAAAATCAACGTGCACCCGTTCCCAAGGGAGAGCACATGGTGGCCAAGAGGCAAAGGAATGTCGTGGAGCTGCCTGCTGGCGTTGGGAGGAGGGACACGTCTGCGTGAGGCGTTCAATCTCCTGAGTCATAGCGGGCCAGTATGTGAATCGGCGAGCCAAAAGCTTCGTCCGGGATATCCGCCAATGACCTTGGTGTAACAGGTGCAAATGGTTCAAATGGCTCTGAGCACTATGGGACTCAACTGCTGAGGTCATTAGTCCCCTAGAACTTAGAACTAGTTAAACCTAACTAACCTAAGGACATCACAAACATCCAGGCCCGAGGCAGGATTCGAACCTGCGACCGTAGCGGTCTTGCGGTTCCAGACTGCAGCGCCTTTAACCGCACGGCCACTTCGGCCGGCCTAACAGGTGCAGAACGTGCTGACGTAAAGACTGCGGAATGACGACCCGTGGATGTCCGTCGTCCGAAAGAAGTAGAAGGACGCCGTCAACCAACTGAAGCTGATGGCGGACAGTAAAGAACTGACGAAACGCTGCAGAAGCCGTGGGAGGCGGTCGTTCGGGCCATCCATTACGCACGTGACGACAGACTTGTCGGAACACCTCGTCGTTACTGGTAGCGTCCGCTACCCGAGGGCTGGTAATGGGAAACGCCTCTACTGCGGCCTGTGCTTCTTCGTCTCCGTGAAAACACAGAATTTCCTCTTTGTCGAAATCCAAATCCGGTCCCCATGGAAGGCGGGAGAGGGCATCAGCGTTGGCATGCTCGGTTGTGTTGCGAAAGTGGATTTCATACTGGTATCGTGCCAAATACAAAGCCCAGCGCTGAAGACGGTGAGCAATCCGGTCAGGGATCTTCGCTGCAGGATTGAATAATGGTATGAGGGGTTTATGATCCGTAATGAGGTGAAACTTTGTACCATACACAAAAACATGGAACTTCTTTAAGGCGAAGATGATGGCCAGTGCCTCTTTTTCGATTTGGGAATTCCGGCGCTGCGTATCGGTTAATGTTTTCGATGCATAGGCCACAGGGTGCTCCGACCCATCTGCCTCCCTGTGAGCCAGGACCGCCCCGATGCCTGTATCCGAGGCATCCGTTGCAATGACGATTTGCTTGGTAGGGTCAAAACGTGCGAGGCACGGGGCCTGCAGTAATTGGGATTTCAACCTGTGGAAGGCGCGGTCGCATGCCGGCGTCCACTCGAAAGGAACCCCTTTTTTGCATAACTGAGACAAGGGGGCAGTTGCCGTCGCAGCCGCGGGTAAGAATTTTCGGTAATATGAAATCTTCCCCAGAAAGGAACGAATTTGTGTCAGCGTTGTAGGTCGTGGCAGCTTGATGATGGCTTCTATATGTTTCTCTAACGGACGAACACCCGAACAGGAAATGACGTGGCCCAGGTACTCAATTTAAGGTTGTAAAAAACAACCTTTTTCTTTCCTACATTTTAGGCCAGCCTCCCGTAAGACATGGAATAAAGATTGCAGGTTGTGAAGGTGTTCCTCCGTCGTACGACCCGTCACCACGATGTCGTCCAAATAGTTAATGCATCCATCCACTTTAAGGGGTAATTGTTCCAAAAACCGCTGGAAAATAGCAGGGGCACTAGGTATCCCAAACATAAGGCGTTTCGGACGATATAACCCGTGCGGTGTGTTGAGGGTCAGGAACTGCAGAGATGCGGCATCAAGTGGGAGTTGTAGGTATGCTTCAGCGAGGTCTATTTTCGAGAAGAATTTTCCACCCTTCAATTTGGACAGCAACTCCTCCGGCTTTGGAATAGGATATGTCTCGATCTCTGATTGGGCGTTAACTGTTACTTTAAAGTCGCCGCAGAGACGGAGCTGCCCTGACGGCTTCCGAAGAACGACGAGGGGAGTAGCCCACTGACTACAAGGAATAGGCTCAAGAACGCCACTTGCCGTGAGGCGGTCCAACTCCTTCTTCACCTGATCTCTGAGAGCTAAAGGAACAGCACGGGCACGAAAATACCGAGGCCGCGCATTCCGTTTCGGTGTGATGTGTGTCTCAAAATTCTTTGCGGAACCGAGACCGGGGGTGAACAGGTCTGCATGATCCTGGCAAAGCCTGTCCAGATCCGAGTACGGAACCTCGTCCGACACCAAATTCACAGAATCGTCGATTGAAAAACCAAATTTCCGAAATGCGTCCAGCCCAAATAAATTCTCAGAGGAATCCCTGTTAACGACTAAAAAGGTGACCTGGCGGGTGACATTCCGGTATGTCGTCGGCAAGTCGACTTGATCGCGGACTGGAATGGAATGTTTACCATACGCCATGAGGCGTCACTGCGTGTCGTGAAAGGGAGGAGCGCCAAGTCTCAAATATGTGGCGTGATTTAGAATGCTCACGGCGGCGCCAGTGTCGACCTGTAATTGAATCGGTTTTTCCGCAATCAGGACTTCAATAACAAGCCTATTGGTGGTCTCCTGGTGATCAATAGCGGCGATCAGATTAACGTCCATCGGAAGATCCGAAGTTTGCTGCGGCCGGCGGGACTTTCGACACACAGAAGCTAAATGGCCCTCGGAAGAACATTTGTAGCAAAAGGCCCATCGATCAGGACAGTCATCTCTTTTATGTTTTTTAAAGCAATCAGGACATGATGGCAAACGTTTGAGCACCCACGACCGGTTTGGGCGGTTGGAGGGAGGTGGCGGACGGTTCTGCTGAGTGGAACGGCGGCCTGCCCGCACTATCGCTATTTCGGAATCATCACTCGGGTAGGCCTTAGCCGCCGGCTCTGATGTGTTGACATTGACTGCTGCAATGTCGACCCATGATTCTAGTTTCTTGCCTGCTGCACCGGTCACCTCGAAACTTTGTGCCAAGTCCAAGACTTTATCCAATGAGGGGTCGACGAGCTCAAGGGCCTCATGTTGGAACTCCCTGTCTGGCGTACCCCTGATTATCATGTCCCGGATCAGTTCTTCTGCGTAGGAGTCCTTATTTTTAGAGGTAACAAAGTGACATCGTCGCCCCAAACCTTGCAGTTCCGCTGCCCACTCTCTATGCGTCTGATTCGGCTGTTTCTTGCATTGGTAAAAGGCGACTCGTGATGAAATAACATGGGTATGGCGCTGGTAATATTTAGTGAGCAACGAGCGAATCTCGGCAAAAGTCAGCTCCGAAGGTTTTGATAAGGGGGCCAGTTTGCACAAGAGCCGATAAATCTCAGGTTTAGACCAAGACAAAAACACAGATTTCATGAGGCCAACGTTTACCTTGAAAGTATGGAAATGTTCCAGCAATCGGGATTCGTAGGCTTCCCAGTCCTCTAACGTTTCTTCAAAAGACGGAAACGGCGGTACTTGCTGCGTGGCCTGCGTCTGCATGAACCCTTGTATAAGTGGCTGGAGGGTGTTGAGTAGCAGGAACAACACAATAACCTCGTCAGTCTGGTTTATTAAATCACAAATCACTTTTTAACAATTATGTTAGCCAAGCGTCTACCCAGGCTCACACTCAGAAGTAATGCATAGTTAAGTTTGGTTATACCAATGTCCGAATGTGCATAGTGGGGTGCACGTCCCGTAATTATTCCCAAGTCCAGTGAAGTTCACTCTCTCCGAGTGAAGTCGCAAGATTTCCGCCGAGTGGTGCGGCGAGTCATCCACAAGCAGCTGGAGCACAGCGTACTGCACTTCCCGATGAGAACTGTCGTTTGCGGCGGCGGCCGGGTTTATATAAGGCTTGCTAGTTAATGGAGCCGTCGGCTGGGATCACTGTTTTCCAGGGAAAACCAATCGCAATGTTTCCTGGCGTAGCCAATTGCTGTGTGCTGACAAACGCGCGCGCGCGAAGGCGGCCAGTGATGGTAGCCGCGAGCCGCCCGGAGAAGTGCGCCCAGCGATGTATTTCTCGGCCAATGAAGACGGCCAGCGATGGAAGCAGCGGGCCGCCCAGAGAAGTGCGGCCAGCGATGTATTTGGCGGCCGCGTACTGGAGCGCGTTGTTCGGTGTTTGTTAGAAGTGGTGTATACCACATCTTCTATTTCCATAATATTGTCCTCAAGTACATAGCCCTTGTATAGACCCTCTATATACTCCTTCCACCTTCCTTCTTTCCCTTCTTTGCTTAGAACTGCATTTCCACTTGAGCGCTTGATATTCACACAAGTGGCTCTCTTTTCTCCAAAGGTCTCTTTAATTTTCCTGTAGGCTGTATCTATCTTACCTCCAGTGACATAAGCCTCTACATCCTTACATTTGTCCTCTAGCCATCCCTGCTAAGTCATTTTGCACTTCCTGTCGACCTCATTTCTGAGACGTTTGTATTCCTTTTTGCCTGCTTCATTTACTGCATTTTTATATTTTCTCCTTTCATCAAATAAATTCAATATTGCTTCTGTTACCCAAGGATTTCTGCTAGCTCTCGTCTTCTTTCCTACTTGATCCTCTGCTGCCTTCACTACTTCATCCCTCAGAGCTACCCATTCTTCTTCTACTGTATTTCTTTCCCCCATTCCTGTCAATTGTTCCCTTATATCTCCCTGAAACTCAGTACAACCTCTGGTTTAATCAGTTTGTCCAGATCCCATCTCCTTAAATTCCCACCTTTTAGCAGTTTCTTCAGTTTTAATCTACAGCTCATAACCAATAGATTGTGGTCAGAGTCCACATCTGCCCCTGGATACGTCTTACAGTTTAATACCTGCTTCCTAAATCTCTGTCTTACCATTATATAATCTATCTGATACCTTCTAGTATTTCCAGGGTTCTTCCATGTATAGAGCCTTCTTTCATGAGTCTTGAACCAAGTGTTAGCTATGATTAAGTTATGCTCTGTGCAGAATTCTACCAGACGGCTTCCTCTTTCATTTCTTTCCCCCAACCCATATTCACCTACTATGTTTCCTTCTCTCCCTTTTTCTATTCTCGAATTCCAGTCACCCATGACTATTAAATTTTCGTCTCCCTTCACTACCTGAATAATTTCTTTCATCTCATCATACATTTCATCAATTTCTTCATCATCTGCAGAGCTAGTTGGCATATAAACTTGTACTATTGTAGTAGGTGTGGGCTTCGTATCTATCTTGGCCACAATAATGCGTTCGCTATGCTGTTTGTAGTAGCTTACTCGCATTCCTATTTTCCTATTCATTATTAAAGCTACTCCTGCATTACCCCTATTTGACTTTGTGTTTATAACCCTGTATTCACCTGACCAAAAGTCTTGTTCCTCCTGCCACCGAACTTTACTAATTCCTACTATATCCAACTTTAACCTATCCATTTCCCTTTTTAATTTTTCTAACCTACCTGCCCCTATTAAGGGACCTGACATTCCACGCTTCGATCCGTAGAACGCCAGTTTTCTTTCTCCTGATAACGACGTCCTCTTGAGTAGTCCCCGCCCGGAGATCCGAATGGGGGACTATTTTACCTCCGGAATATTTTATCCAAGAGGACGCCATTATCATTTAACCATACAGTAAAGCTGCATGCCCTCGGGAAAAATTGCAGCTGTAGTTTCCCCTTGCTTTCAGCCGTTCGCAGTACCAGCACAGCAAGGCCGTTTTGGTTATTGTTACAAGGCCAGATCTACATCTACATCTACATCTATACTCCGCGAGCCACCTTACGGTGTGTGGCGGAGGGTACTTATTGTACCACTATCTGATCCCCCCTTCCCTGTTCCATTCACGAATTGTGCGTGGGAAGAACGACTGCTTGTAAGTCTCCGTATTTGCTCTAATTTCTCGGATCTTTTCGTTGTGATCATATATGTGGGCGGTAGTAATATGTTGCCCATCTCTTCCCGGAATGTGCTCTCTCGTAATTTCGATAATAAACCTCTCCGTATTGCGTAACGCCTTTCTTGAAGTGTCCGCCACTGGAGCTTGTTCAGCATCTCCGTAACGCTCTCGCGCTGACTAAATGTCCCCATGACGAATCGCGCTGCTTTTCGCTGGATCATGTCTATCTCTTCTATTAATCCAACCTGGTAAGGGTCCCATATTGATGAGCAATACTCAAGAATCGGACGAACAAGCGTTTTGTAAGCTACTTCTTTCGTCGATGAGTCACATTTTCTTAGAATTCTTCCTATGAATCTCAACCTGGCGCCTGCTTTTCCCACTATTTGTTTTATGTGATCACTCCACTTCAGATCGCTCCGGATAGTAACTCCTAAGTATTTTACGGTCGTTACCGCTTCCAATGATTTACCACCTATGGCATAATCGTACTGGAATGGATTTCTGCCCCTATGTATGTGCATTATATTACATTTATCTACGTTTAGGGAAAGCTGCCAGCTGTCGCACCATGCATTAATCCTCTGCAGGTCCTCCTGGAGTACGTACGAGTCTTCTGATGTTGCTACTTTCTTGTAGACAACCGTGTCATCTGCAAATAGCCTCACGGAGCTACCGATGTTGTCAACTAAGTCATTTATGTATATTGTAAACAATAAAGGTCCTATCACGCTTCCCTGCGGTACTCCCGAAATTACCTCTACATCTGCAGATTTTGAACCGTTAAGAATGACATGTTGTGTTCTTTCTTCTAGGAAATCCTGAATCCAATCACAAACCTGGTCCGATATTCCGTAAGCTCGTATTTTTTTCACTAAACGTAAGTGCGGAACCGTATCAAATGCCTTCGTGAAGTCCAGGAATACGGCATCAATCTGCTCGCCAGTGTCTACGGCACTGTGAATCAGTCAATCATCCAGACTGTTGCCCTTGCAACTACTGAAAAGGCTGCTGCCCCTCTTCAGGAACCACACGTTTGTCTGGCCTCTCAACAGATACCCCTCCGTTGTGGTTGCACCTACGGTACGGCCATCTGTATCGCTGAGGCACGCAAGCCTCCCCACCAACGGCAAGGTCCATGGTTCATGGAGGGGAACTTGAATATATACAAGCATATTCATGCTGTATCAATGAAGATTGTGACATTGTAGTAAATCAGAAAAACAAACAGAAACTACTTTGACAGCAGAGTCGTCTGCTAAATTGTCATCCATTAAAAAATTAAATTGTCAGTAGGAAATTACTTCTGAGGGAACAAATTTAGAAGCTAAATTACAGGTCCTATTAAGCCACGGGGATGCATTTGGCTACGGAAACAATGGGTGCAATGGAGAAAGAACTGGACCATTTCCTATCACTTCCTAGTTTTTACTTCAGTAGGGAAGACCCATGTTGTATCAGTAATGAACAAGTGGAAGTGTAATGAACACCTGATAAACATAACATCTATTCAAAGAGCAGTTTGGAAATATGAACGCTTGTTGAGAAGTCAAATGTTGTAGGTGGCCTGAGTTAACCTGAGAGTTAATTGTTGACTGTGCATGTTAGTTATGATCACTCATCCCATAGGAATTAAGTTAATCTGTCCTTAATTCTTGTGCATGCCTAAGCTGGCATCACGATTTATAGGTCTATTCCAGAAACTTGCATGCAAAAACGCAGAGTAAAGCATCAGAATTGGTATGTCTAGGGTGATGTGGAAATCTAAGTCTTTTGAAAAGAGGAAATAATTCGATGCATGCCTCTTGCTGCCCTATTACATATAGGTAACAAGATTCAACTGGGATATGCAGTTGACTATTTCAATGTTAACTGGATTATGTGCATTTTGTCAGTTTTTGTTACTCTGCTAGTTTTCAGATTTAAAACCTGAGTGATCACTGACATTCTGCTGTATAAAAATGCATTTACAGGCACTATACAACAGGATTTACAATGATAGTTTTATATATATACTGCTCAGCTGTGGTAAAATAAAATAAAAAGCAAAATTTTGCTGGCTTTGCTATCTTAAGTCTCTGTATTCAACAAAGCATCTAGTGACCATCAACATGAAAGTATATGTATCTGTTACAGCCTCGACTAAAAAAGCAGGCAAGTTACTGTCTTCGTATATATAGTTAAAGGCTACCCAGCCATTGACCTTCGTCTGTGCGAATGCGCACAGGTTGCCCAAACTCTTACGGGAATCGCCAAAGCGTGCGCGAGTAATGAGTGGGTGGGCAAATGTCTATAAGGAACAATACATATGTAGAATTGTGGACAGTTGGGAATTTGAGTGTGGCGAGAAGCGTGCAAAGGATAAGTCCCTGCAGTCGCGCTATTCATCTGTGACCTCGGTGGCTCAGATGGCTGAACATTTCGCCGGCCGACGGCGTGGAGGTGGGAGGTAGTGTGCTGTGCGCTGCCCCGTCTGTGCTTCCGCGTGGTAAGTTGGTTCAAATGGCTCTGAGCACTATGGGACTTAACATCTGAGGTCATCAGTCCCCTAGAACTTAGAACTACTTAAACCTAACTAACCTAAGGACATCACATCCATGCCCGAGGCAAGATTCGAACCTGCGACCGTAGCGGTCTCGCGGTTCCAGACTGAAGCGCCTATAACCTCTCGGCCACACCGGCCGGCGCGTGGTAAGTCTTGGCGCTTGCTGTGGCTTAAAACTCTGTTTGTATAAGACTTGGAGAAGTAATGAGTAGC
Organism: Schistocerca americana; assembly: GCF_021461395.2. Classification (NCBI taxonomy): domain Eukaryota; kingdom Metazoa; phylum Arthropoda; class Insecta; order Orthoptera; family Acrididae; genus Schistocerca; species Schistocerca americana. The sequence goes on from NC_060126.1 coordinate 516,907,566, forward strand.
ATGCAGTGATGGCTCAACCAAGTCGAATAGATACGTTGAAACTTATCTTTGATCCTCAATATGTCAGATCCAAGTCGTTTGAAGTAGAAAATTGGTTAGAATAAGATGTGAAGCTCTCCTTTAATGATGTAATTGGGATCCACCTGTTGATTGTAGCTTGTGTCGTGTTTGTTAAAATGCGTAGTTCCGAGTTGTGTGAGAAAATAGTTGAGTCTTCCGGAGGTGTCACGAAATTTAAGCACTCAGATGGAAACGTTGGTGAAGTCACCGTTGCACATTCTGGTTTTGGCATTCGCACAATTCGAATCTTCGAGCGGAAATGGGCCCGGCTCTGCTCACAAAGGAGGGCATAGTAGTCCAAGATGTAGTCAAACTACCAACCAGTAAAGGCATAGCGGCCACAATAAACAACATACGACTCATTAACGTGTATGCCCCTTCAGGATCCAGTAACAGGCACCGCAGAACGGAGTTCTTTAAAGAAGAAATTGTCCCACTACTTGGAACTCGATATGAACACCTTATCCTGGGAGGTGATTTTAACTGTGTTTTGCATGCCAAAGACCAAACTCCCAATTTCAACAAGTGTACTGAACTGGAACGTATAGTTAATGACTTAAGACTAATAGACTCATGGGAACATATGCACGGTGCAGCCCCTGGCTTCACCCACGCCACAAGTCACTCGGCGAGCCGTCTCGACAGGATATATGTAACGCACAATTTGAAACACCTCATTTTGCAGTCCGAAGTATGACCTACCGTTTTTTCGGATCATGCTGCATACATATGCACAATCAATCTGATAAAACAAGGGACCTTCCGAGTTAGAGGCACATGGAAGCTCAACGTGTCACATCTGGAAGACCAAGCTTGTCAGGAGGCATTTTACAAGGTATGGAGAGAGTGTGAAAGCAAATTTAGCTCGTACAACTCTGGCACTGACTGCTGGCTGAAACATGCCAAACCTAAAATACGGAGGTTTTTCATAAACTACTCAAAAGACAAAAACTTTTGGTACAAATCAACTATAGAATTTTACTTTCAATGTCTAAGGGATTTGTACAAGTCCGATGCAACATTTGTGGACAACTACGAAAGAACTAACAAAATTAAAGCAAAGGTTTTAGCACTGCGGCGTAAACAACTGGAAGGCTGCCAAATAAGGTCGCGTGCCCAGAATATAGCACAGCACGAGGTCACTTCCATTTATCATGTCATTCGTGAAAGCAAAAGGGCGACTCGCAAGATATTATTTGAAATAACAACTGATGATGGAAGGAAGCTGACGAAGCAAAGAGAGATTAAAGACGCAATCATACAGCATTTTGAATCCTTAATGTCTAGTCAACCGGTTGACGAGCAGCTTCAAGACGAGTTAATGGTCAACCTCCAGGGCAAAGTATGCCACGCGGAAGCACAAACTCTCATCTCGCAAGTGACTGAAGAAGACGTTGAAGAAGCTATATATGGAAGCACGAAAAATAAGGCTCCAGGGTCAGATGGAATTCCGTTAGAATTTTATCGCAGATTTAGTGGCATCGTAAAAGGCAAGTTTACTCTCATCTGCAACGAACTGCTAAACCCTGAAAATGACATCCCGAAAGAATTTCGTGAGGGACTCGTAGTGTTAGTGCCAAAAACTACCAATACGAAATCTGTAAGCGCTCTGAGGCCAATTACGCTTTTAAACAGCGATTACAAAATCTTTGGCCGCATCCTCGCTCGCAGGCTGAAAACCACAATGAACAGCGTCACTGGCCCTTATCAAACAAGTGTGGGCAAAGACAGAAGAATTCTCCAGACCCTCTGTGATTACAGGGACCTAATCTCAACGGCCGACGTCTGCAAAATAAAATGTACACTCATCTCACTCGACTTTGATAAAGCCTTCGACACGGTTAATCATAGTTTTCTCCTTCGCACCATGGGCGCAATGGGCTTCCCACCTAGATTCATTGCGGTAGTAAGAAATACATTAACAAACAACTCAGCCAGATTTGTCATCAATGGACGCATTAGCCGCCCGATTGACGACACCAGCTCCATTAGGCAAGGGTGTCCAATGTCAATGGCACTCTTCGCCATCGCCATCGAGCCCCTGCTTGCCTCCCTAACGAAACATCTACAAGGACTACAAATACATGGAGAAAAGATCGTGTGCAAGGCATACGCTGATGATGTTGGCTTCCTACTCGTAAATGGCACTGAAGTACAGAGCGCACTACGAACAGTAACAAAATATGAACAGGCATCTGGTGCAAAACTTAATAGAACAAAGTCGGGGGTTTTCAACATCGGCCGTGGATTTGGGACGCAAACGCAGGATCTGTTACGCGAGCTTGTAACCATGAAATGTCTCGGCATAGATTTTAAAAGAAATATCAAGCACACTACTGCTGAGAATTATCGAAAATTACTTAACAGCATACGCGCCTCTGTACAAGCACATAGTATTAGGAAACTCGATGAACTTCAAAAAGTAACAGTGACAAATGTATACATCACATCCAAAGTTAATTATGTGGCACAAGTTCTGCCACCACCTGCGACTTTGTTGAAAAGCACCGCATCTGCACTAGGACACTTCGTGAGCCGCGGACGTATATTCAAAGTCAAATATGACATTCTGATGCTCCCTTCGAAATGTGGAGGGTTAAATCTCACCGATGTCAGCAAAAAAGCCCAAGCCTTATACCTTGCTACCACATACAAACAATGGAAAGAGCCAAGTGGTACCCTTGCTGCACATTTGTTAAACGAAGTAGCTCCTGCTGACGTCGGTGCACCTATAAATGTCCAACACATACCCAACGGACTATACCACTTGAAACACTTTTTCGTAGAATACAGCTACATACAGGCAAGGATTCCTGAAAAAGACATCATGAACGTAAAAGAACTTTACAATAACTTGATGAAAGACAAACCCAGAAACGACGTAGAACAAAAGTATCCTTGTTATAACTGGGAAACAATATGGGAAAAAATTCACTGCCGGAACCTGCCAGCGTATGTCAAATCGACCTGATACTTTGCTGTAAACAGAAAAATTACGACGAACTCTAAACTTCACTCTATTCGATTGGCAGAGTCACCGCTGTGTACATTATGTAATATACCAGATACCGAAGAGCATAGACTGCTGTGTGACAGGGTCAAAGAAATATGGCTCTACATAAGAGAAAAGATAGCGAGCGTCAGCAGAACTACGCCCAATGCCGTTACGACTGCTGAATTTTTAAACCCTGACGGTATACCTTACCCTAAAACAAAACGTAATGCAATTAACTGGTTGAAAGGCCAAACGATGCATTACATCCTAACAAAAGAATCAAGCAATAGGGAGGACTTCTGGATATACCTTACAACTGAGCACCACAAGTTAATGTGAACTAAAAAATACAAAGAAAACTACGCAAATTTTAACTAAAACAAACCTGTAACCGATAGAAATGCGTAATTTACATTACACATCCAAGCATTTCGTATATTAGACGAACGATTTTTAGTTAAAGTTTGTACTTCACGTAGCAGGAGGAGGATTTCCAACAGAAAGTAATCAGAGAAGATCATCAGTATAGACCAGTTAAGCCTATGTGTATCTATTACTTTGTTTTGCGGGAAGCACAGTGATGAAACTGGTATACACCCTTTATTTAGTTTCTATCTTTCTTTCCTATTCTGTTCACAAGAAGACACATTTATGTTAATTATGTGTAAAATCAAGCAGAAGAAGCCTATTTTACTTCATTACCTTCTGAAGAGGGAAATTTTACTTATTAACAATAATGAGTTTGCTTCTTTCCGTTTTTCCACGCACGGAGAACGAAATTTACAGATGCAGTTACATTTCCAAAACAATTATGTGACTGCCTTCTCAATGGAATTTACATTTATTTTTATTCAAGCCATGTTGCAAACAAAGGCAACAGAAGGGGCATACCTAGTTTGTCGTTCAGAAGAAGCGTGTTTCCACATCAAGTTACATTCATTCCTTAAAGGCGGAGAAGCCGGGCCGAGAAGGCAAAACTTTGCGAGCGTAATGGACGAGTTGAAAGGGAGGAAGGAGACCCGAAAAAAAAAGATGGATAGAGCGACTGCCATGTAAGCAGGAGATCCCGGGTTCGAGTCCCGGTCGGGGAACACATTTTCAGCTGTCCACATCGAGGTATATCAACAACACCTGTCTGCAGCTGAGGTTTTCAGTTAGTCATCATTTAGAAAATAAATTATTTATTTTGTATATAATGTCTTAGGTGTATGTCAAGATAGTTAGTTACATAATACACAAAGGGACCAGTACAAGGCAGAATGAGCCTAGTTTTTCCGGCCAAAACTATTAAAACGAAATAAATTTGCTAACAATACTGAACCAGTGTTATCAATGGTTTCACATGAACCCATCATGATCTAAAATGTTAACATTAGAATGAAAGTGACAGACGAAAAATAAATTTAGTAACTGAGACGAGATCATTAAACACTGTAATATACAGATACATTTCTGAAACCTTTCAGAACCAACTGTGACCCAACTGGACTGACAAAGAGGCAAAGCTGCCAAGATAGCATACTAGGTTACAAGCATTAGCTGCAGTTGTAGGATAAGTAATTTATTCAGAAAACGTTTCTTTTACACAGTATTATATAGGACACTATACAGTTGTGGAAATCGTGCAATGTAAAGATGAAGTACACTTCTGTATACAACAAATGGCTTATCTCACATTCACGTACAATCAACTGTGTCATTACATTGACAAATTTGGTGCAGTATTCTTTGATCTCTATACAGTTTTGAAATGCTGATGTTTGGGAAAAGACAGATTATATTTATGCAAGTTACGCCCAATGACTTAGCAGAGGTTTGTAAAACAATAAAAGGAAGAGGATATTGTTTGGGATGATGGGCCAAAAGAGCCAAGTGAAAGTAAAAAGTAGGATGAATGGAAATAATGGTGCACTTGCAAATCACACACAGGAATTCAATTTTGATGATAAATTGAAATATATTTCCAAATATTGGATATTCGAAAAAGCACTGAAATTTCAGATTGTGTGAACAGTTTATATGCCTAAATAACCACTGGTATAATATTGTACATACATTTCCAATAAAAATGCTATGGTTGCCAGTAGCTCTTCAGGTCCTTGCTTTGTACCAGATACAGCAATAAAATTGTAAACTGATAGAGTTTAAACGATTCTTTCGTGAGTTCTTTGTAAAATGATGTGAATCCTGAAGTTATATCGTTCTTTTTAACTTCTAGAACTACTGTCACTAAACTATTCGTAGTATTTTACTATCCATCAGAAGAGTACAGAAAAAACTGTATCTAAACTGCCCGCTAAATTAAAATATACTAGATGAAACTAGTGAGTGCTGTATTTAGAAATTTATTTTAGAAATCTGGTTCCATTTCAAACTGCACATGATGTACCATGCACACTGTATTAATCATTGAAATAATCATTGACTTGCATCTATAACGGTCTTACTATTTGGATAAGGGGATATTGTCTGTGTCTGTTAATAGTAATTTGTTATTCAGTTCTGTTTATGAAAATGCCAATGAGCTGGTTTCTGTAAATCTACATACAGATAGGTGGGACTGTCACATGATATTGGCCTATCGCTGTTTGTTTACACCTTGTCAATGAGCGATATTTAGGGATAACACATATTCCACATTTGCAATTGAGGAGTTGAGATCAAAAAGGGGATATGTCACTCAACTGATGTTCTGAGATATATTGAAAAAACTGTATAACTCTGAATGTCGTTATTCCCAAACATTCTAGTTAGTCTCACAGACTCGTGAGGAAGAATGCAATGTTATACCAACAATCTGTAATCATAGGATGAAGGCAGCAAATAGAAAATTGTAATAAAAATGACTGACATATTCCCGTTTTGATTTAAACAACAGTCATTATACTGAAATGTTGTATAACGAAACAAAATACCACATCTACAAGCAAAATATTATTTTCAACCATTTCAACACTGTCATACACATGTAACATAGGAGAGTTAATTCCACATGTTTTACTTACTAAACAACCCTTATTATACTGACAGAGATATATTTTCATAAATTTATCACTTTTGGCCACTGTCCCAAACTTCACCTACAGATTCAATGGCGTCCTCTCCACCAGTCAGTTTATTAATGTCGCATTGCTTTAGAAGGCTATCAAAATACTCACGAAACCGCAAAGGGATAACGTCAATCATGCGTGCAATATCCTTCAGTTTCTCAGGTGTCAGTGAAATGACGCCAATGTATGCTCTCGGCACATTATGGAAATGAGGGACTGTCACAGCCTTAACCAGACGAAAATCATATTTCACCATTCCACTGCTACTGCATGAAAGAGACGCATTTTGACTGGTCAGTGTACTCAGATTATTTGTAACGTGTAACAGCCCATTTTTCTACTTTCACAGTTACAGATTTCTTAAAAAATGAATCTAGTTGTTTCTGATAGTCAAGAAATGCGTCTTGTGTGCATAGTTCAGTATGCATGCGTTTCTTTGCTTTCTGCAGTACTGTGAACCATTGGTGGGTAGTATGCACTGTGTCCTGTTTCCTTTTGAGTAATTCCAGACTTGTAAAGTCCCTACCACAGGCATTGTAGGGATGCCCACGGGTTGGGAACATGTGGAAAACGTTGGAAAATCTACCACTATGAACTAAAGTGTACCAAAATTGAACCATTTTGCGATTCCTATTCTGTCTTGTGCAGGCATCTGAAAATGCATACAACGTTTTCACGCTAGAGGCCACATGTTTTGTTATGAAATCCATAAGGAGAGAAACCACTGCATTAGGACCCTTTTTAGCGGTTACTTCATCAAACATATAAATGAAAGCTTTGTTATAAGAACAACTATGAATACCAAATAAAATACCCATGGCTGCCGCAAATAGAAGATACCAGTTACCGGTATGTGTGGAACAGGCAAGTTGTGCATGAAATCCTTGTACAAGTTTTTCACAAAGTGCCCTTGACCTCGTTTTGTTTAATCACCTTCCTCTTCCACAATTCGGAGCGTCTTTTCTTCATTCTAAATTCATGTAAATCGTCTTCGGACTCATCTGACGGTTCCATCACCGAAGACGTTTTGAAATCTCACAGCTGATTACTGCAAACCGCTACAGTGCTGCCCTCACGCCTCACGTTCTTTCGCGCAGTATAAAGACTTGCCTCTGTGACAAGTCCTCTTTCTGCACGAAACGTAATTTCAACACTAGTTTTGATAGGGAAAAATATACTGAACAATTTAGAACATTTTAGAACCAACAGATCGTCTGAAAATACCAACTACAATAATAACTCATATTCCCCAAAAATGATGACAAGTCCCGATTCTGATCTCAACGCCTCAATTCTTGCATTGGTTGCAAAGGCAAATTGCTAGTTAAGTAATACAAAGGTCTGAGGGTAGTTATATTAGTCATCAGCGCTTTATGTTTTAACAAACATCGAGCCACAGTGTAACGAAGGCATAATATTATAGAGATAATTTTTGTGTTTATGTGATCTTGTAAGTAGGCTGTTTAGGTTTTTATATTGGTGACGCCTCGTAGCGCTCTGTATGAAAATCACTGGCTGTGCTGTGTGCAGTCTGTTGTTGGTTTGCATTGTTGTCTACCGTTGTAGTGTTGGGCAGCTGGATGTGAGCAGCGCGTAGCGTTGCGCAGTTGGAGGTGAGCCGCCAGCAGTGGTGGATGTGGAGAAGTGAGATGGCGGATCTGTGAGAGCGGACGATCTGGACGTGTGTCCACCAGAAACAGTACATTTCTAAAGATGGATGTCATGAACTGCTATATATATTATGACTATTAAGGTAAATGCATTGTTTGTTCTCTATTAAAATCTTTCATTTGCTAACTATGGCTATCAGTAGTTAGTGCCTTCCGTAGTTTGAATCTTTTATTTAGCTGCCAGTAGTGGCGCTCGCTGTATTGCAGTAGTTCGAGTAACGAAGATTTTTGTGAGGTAAGTGATTTGTGAAACGTATAGGTTAATTTAGTCAGGGCCGTTCTCTTGTAGGCACTACTGAAAGTCAGATTGCGTTGCGCTAAAAAAACTATTGTGTGTCAGTTTAAGCACAGTCATGTATAATTTTTCTAAGGGGACGTGTCATATGTCGACCCTTAGCCGAGGATACCTCACTGGAATCTTCTGATATTTTTCTTGTAGTTTGTGTAATTAGTGTAGCTTTTGTTTATTGCTAGCGCATAATTATAGAGAGAATTTCCCCTGTAGCTGTAGTTTTTCATTTTTGTACAGTAAAACAGTTGTGGCATGCATGTAGATTTACAGCAAGTATTTCGCAGCTGCGCTTGCAATTAACGAGATATTATTTTCAGTGCTACGTTAATGTGTTCTCTTATTTTTGCTCTTCAAATTGTGCTTTTCTGTGTTATCGTGTGAAATATTGTGACAATAATGGCGTGTGAAAAACGTAATACTAGGCTCCAAAGTAAACTGAGAAATGACAGTGAAGACGAAAGCAGTGTGTTAGCGCCACCGAGTAATGAATTAACTAATGTTCAAAGTAGTAATTTGGTAATTGTACATAGGGAAATGGAGCGGGCTGCAAAAATGGTGTAGACAGTGAAACAATTCGTGAACAGGGAAGCATTATCGATCGATCGGTCGGCAACAGCTTGCCTCAGGAATCCGAAATGACAGGACACAATCTTGGAAATACTGTAGATTCAGGTTTTGCGTCCTCCCCGTTTTCTCAAATAAGTCAAGACACGTTTTCTGCTTTTCAAACTGCGAATATTGCCGGTTCAAATGCATTGCCGAATAGCACTGAGGAACATGTTTCAGACACCAGTGCATTGTTATTACAATTAATGCAACAAATGGGACAAAAGCTTCAAAAGTTAGACACAATGGAACAAAATCTTCAAAAGTTAGACACAATGGAACAAAATCTTCAAAAGTTAGACACAATGGAACAAAATCAGAGACAAACACAGCAACAGTTAGACACAATGGAACAAAATCAGTGACAAACACAGCAAAAGCTTCAAAAGTTAGACACAACACTTGAACAAACACGTGAAGATTTAACTACTGAGTTACATAACACTGAATCGAAATGTCGAAAAGTCTGTAATGACGTACAAACACAGATTTGTGAGCATTTTCAACCTATTTTTTCGCGGCATGAAAATGCATTACAGAATCACGAAGCAGCCATAAAAGAACTGCAAGCTATTGTTCATCAAAATCATGAGACCCTGCAAAGCTAAAATTGACTCAGTTGCATCTACCGATTCGGTTACGCAACTTGCAAAAACTCAAGAAAACTTAAAGGACACAGTAGATACTCTGAAAATTGGTTCAGAAAGACACATGGAGGAAATTAGTTCATTATCAGAGAAAGTAATTGAGCTTTCGGATCAGCTAAATAATTTATCTACGAAGGTAGATGATAATCTGAATGACACAAAACCGGTAGTCTTTAATGACACAGAAGAGTGCGAACAAATTAGGAAATTCAAACAAAATCTGAATCAAATTTATACGCAACACCAAAGAGAAATCCGGGAAGTACAAGATCAGCTGACACAGGTAATACAAGAATTACGTATTTCAGAGGACACTCGCGCTCCAATACGGGAAAAGGGACATAGAAATACGGAACAGCCACAAAATAATAACGCAGGGCACTTCGGAAATTATGAAAGAAATTGGCAAGGTACACCAAATTTTGAGATGGAACCGCCGAAACAACGTAACAATGACTGACATGCGACTCGCCGACATGATGATTTTGACTATAAGCTGGTCATTACTACACGTAAATTCAAAACATTTAAGAATTCTGGCAACGACATTCATCCACAAGCGTGGTTTCATCAATTCTCTCATTGTTTTCCTCCCAACTGGTCATTAGAACACAGATTAGAATTTATGTGTGGCTACTTAGAGAATGAACCAGCTGTAAGAATGCGATCGGTCGTTAACGATTGCCACAGTGAAGGAGAATTTTACCATGCCTTCCTCTCAGCATATTGGTCTCAAGCCACACAAGACAGAGTAAAACATGGCATCATAATGATGAAACATTTCGAACAATCTGAATTTTCCAGTGTTGTGAAATATTTTGAAGGCATGTTGCACAAGAATCAGTACCTGTCAGACCCATACAGCCCCTCAGAACTCATCCGCATTTGCTTAATCAAATTACCTGAACATTTACGACATATTATTTTGGCAGGACGTTGCAAAGACGACACTGAAGCTTTTCAGGGACTGTTACAAGAATTAGAAATTGACACTGGCAAACGCGGAACGCGAAAACAGGAACACAACAATTACAGGTCACATCCGTCGCAATTCCGCGATGAAAGAAATAATAACTGGACACGACAAGGATATTCTCACAACACAAATCGTGACCAAAACAGACACCACCCGTATGACAACCGTTGGCAGAGTAGTAATAATTACAGGGAAAGATCACCTCTCCGCGGTAATGACTATCACAGAGTGAAAGGTGGCTACACTGTGCCACTGCGCCAGAGAGTGCGCCAAAGAGTACTATTAAGCCGCCTCCACAGTGCGTGTTAAGAGCTCATGGCAGTCAGTGGTTGTTAAGAGATCGGAGAGGACAGTGTGTGTGTGCGTGGGCAGAGCTCGTGGTTGTCGTGAAGTTGGAGCGAGATGTTGTAGTAAAGAGCATTGTTTCATGTCTTATGCAGTTATTTGATGGGAGAGATAGCAGATGATATTGTAATGAGTGCATTCGTCAATATATATAAAGGTAAAATATACTATGTTCGTTTATTTAATTGTGTATCTGAAATAATGCATCACTACAGGTTCAGTCAACAAAGCATCTGGCTTGTGTTCTTGAATTAGAGTGAATTCTGGTTTTCTTGCGTAATTATAGTTTTTCTAAATTTCTTTTGTCACGTCAGTATAATTAATATCAAAATTCTTGTCTTGTTGAAAAATAACCGTGCCAGATGCGTACGTTGAGTCACACTCCCACATACAGAACAGTTACATTTGTGCTTGGATTTTGTAGGTTTTATAGTTGCTGGGGACTTAATTAATTAACTGTATTTACGAAAATTTTCTTACATTGTTTGTTGCAGTCAGATAGCGTAAATATACTAGTCAGGGCCAGCCGATTACGAGACACAGCGTAATCGGACATACAGTTACTAAAATTAAAAGTATTTTCAATAACAAATTTATTTAATTAAGCCCCCATGCACGTGGCGACCGCTGCTTCGGATCGTCCCTTGGAATTGTTCTGATTGTGAAATTGTAGACTGTAGTATTGTTGTAGCAATTTGTAGTTTAGTAATTGTAGGTTATATTGAGTGTGTAGATTTGGTAATTGGCATTCTTATAATGGTATTTTTCAAAATTTAATTTTTATTGCCTTGCATACGCATTTGACAATTTTGTGCAATTATTTCAATTGTTCGATTGATCGTGTTTGAGGGAGACATTGCGTGTGAATAGTATTGTTGGAGATAAGGGGTCATTGTGTGTGATTTTCGTACAGTGACGAATCTTTCGTATATTTTGTAAATGATTACGCGATCAATGAAAAAGGCAAAAATGATGAATAGTGAGAATAACGAAATTGTTAACATGTCGAACTCGCCAACAGAGGAAAACAGTATGATGGATAATGAAGTGGAAAACAATGTAATAAGTCGGGAAAATAGTCCGGAACCATTTCAAAATTTTTCTCAATCAGAAAATTCACAGAATCCGAGATTAACGATAGAAGATTCTGAAACTGTATCGAACACAGATAGCTTTACAGCTATGACGGAGGAAACTGGTTTTGCGGGAAATGTTAGGCGCGAAAAGAATTGCGAACCGGCTACCTTGGAGCAGTTGATGGGTGCAATATTAAATCTGGGATCACAAATGGGAACAATGGTAACACAGATGGGAACAATGAAGACAGAGATGGGAACTTTACGATCTGAATTAAAAACTGATATGGGAACAATGGAAACACGGTTAGGATCTGAATTTAAAACAGAGATGGGAACTTTGGAAACACGGATAGATTCACGAATAGGGACATGTTTCAAAAATATGAAAGATGAATTAAAGAAAGAAATCAGGGAAGAAGTACAACCGATTCTGAATTCTCACAATAATAGATTAATTGCAGTAGAAATCAGACAAAGGGAACAGGATAGAGAACAGGAAGAAAGAGATCGCGTGATAGTACAAAAATTTTCAGAGTTAAATTTACAACGTGCAAACGATAAGAAAGAAATATTTGAGAAAATCGAGGAATCCGTACCAAATGACAGATTAAATAACCTAACACAACAATATGAACAGTTAACTACCAAATGTGTCAATACTGAAACCCGAGTCGCGACACTTACGGAAGATGTAAACAAACAGAAAGAAAAAATAGGTGACTTATCGGAAAGAGTTGAGGAAATTTCAGATAAACTGACAAATCTTAGTTTACATGGGGACAGAGATTCGGATGATACAGCTCCATTACCATTTGCAGAAACCGAAGAATACCAGAACATAAATAAGCATGTTGAAAATCAGGGAAAATTTAATGAACGCGTGAAAAAGGAATTTGAGGCATTACGGAAACAAGTCAAGCAGATCGAAGGCGAAATTGTAGGAAAAGACAGCAGAAGAAATTTCGAATCACAGACAGCAGAGGGGTTTGAAGAAAATAATTTGTTTCATTTACGGGATGCAACAAGAGAGCGCCAGGCGCGCGAACTTTACAATAATCGACATTCGGACTGGGACAGACGCGGTAGGTCTTTGTCGCCACGAGGCGAAAACTTTGACTATAAACACTTTTTGACTGTTCGGAAATTTAAGATCTTCCGCAACTCTAAGAATGACATACATCCATGTGCATGGTTAGATCAATTTATGTACGCACTTCCACCAAATTGGCCACTAAGTCACAAACTGGAATTTATGTGTGGATATTTAGAAAACGAACCGGCGACGCGGATGCGCGCACTCATTAGAGATTGTAATAATCTAAATGATTTTTATCATGCATTTCTATCGGCATATTGGTCCGAAAACACGCAAGACAGAGTCAAACACAGTCTTATTATGCAGCGTAATTTCAAACAGTCTGAGTTCCGCACGCCGGCAGAGTACTTTGAAGACATGATTCGAAAGAATCAGTTCCTGTCCAACCCTTATAGCCCGACTGAATTAATTCGCATTTGTTTAACTAAGCTGCCACAATCCATAAGACAAATTGCTTTGGCCGGAAGATGTAAAGATGACATTGAGACTTTTAAGACTTTGTTGCAAGAACTGGAGTATGACAACGACGACGGGACCTCTTGTAACTTTTTCAGTAACAGTATTTACAATAGATTTCCAGAGAAAAGAGATAGTGATCGGAACGGGCGTTATGTGAGTAACTTTGAGAACGATAGACGTAACAGACACGACAATAGATACCAGCCCTATGACAATAACAGACGTTCTAACAGAAATTACACAGACAACTATAACAACGGTAATTCGTATCGGAATGATCAATCATACGGAAACAGTAATCGGTATCATCAGGACAGAAATCATTCATACAGTAATAGAAATTCTTACTACAGAAATAATCAGGGTAGTAGATACAATAATAATTTCAGAGATGACAGTCGAAATTACACAAGAAGTAGTTATGCAGACAGACAGGAAAACAGAAATTTTAATAACAGACACAACCAAGAATTTGTATCTAACAGACAGGAAGGACCTAATTGGCATCCTCCACGTGACAGAACTTCAGAGAGACAAGTGCAAATCGTAGAAATTGATCCGCGAAATGACGCGAATACTCAAAGACGTGACGCAAACAATCGACAATGACTTGCAGCTTCGGCTTCTGGCAGCAATATAGACGGCTCAGAAAGTAATGACACTACGACTTTACACTACGTACGCCTGGAAGACATGAGAGACATTTTGTTAGATGAAAAGGAAAATAATGTAGACGCATTTTTACATCCTGTTATTGAAGTATGTGTGGGTAAGAATAAGTTCACTGCAGTTTTAGATTCTGGGAGCCCATTGAATGTCATTAGTGAATCAGTTTTTCGTATATGTGAAAGAACTATTGCCTGTCCTGTGTTACCTATTTCTAAAACTACAATTCGAGGTGCGATTTCTGGAAAAAGTGTGGAGGTCAAACAACAGACCAATTTAAATTTCATTTGTCAAGGATACGAATTTTCTGCTAATTTTATTATTGTTCCATTACTCAGTACACAAATTATATTAGGTATGGAGTTTCTTAACGCACATAAGGCAATTTTGAACTTTAAAGAAGGAAGTGTAAATTTGACTGTTGCTGGGATGCCGAAATGTTTAAAATTTTTCGAGTGTTTAACAAGATCTGAGTCAGATACAAAATGTTTAAGGTTTCTTACTTCTGATGTTTTCGTTGAGCATTATGACGACAATGTGTTTATTCATGACAATGACAATAGATACAGGGACGCGATGGATGTTATAATTAATAGCGAAGAATTAATTAATGAAAAGGTTAAGAAAGCTGAAGTGCCAGATGACGTTGCAAGAGAAGAGCTGCACCACATTTTAACTTCACATGCTACAGTGTTTAGTCATCACACAGGAACTATACAAGGCTTACAATATTTATTTAAAGTAAAAGAACACACACCATTTCGCGGAAAAACGTACGCTATTCCTTTGGCTTACAGAGACAAGGTTAAGAACGAACTTCAGTACATGTTAGATCAGGGCATTATTGAGCCTGCAGTCAGTCCTTATACTAGCCCATTACACGTTGTTCTTAAAAAGGATGGGTCAATTCGTTTGGTTCTGGATTCCAGACAGATAAATAATATCATCATTCCTGAAACTGACCGCCCACAAAATTTAGATGAACTTCTTCAACATTTCCATGGAATTAAAGTCTTATCCACAATTGATATGCGCGCAAGTTTTTGGCAAATAGAACTCCACCCTGATTGTAGAAAATATACTGCCTTTTTAGCCTTTGGTAACTGTTACCAATTTCGGAAATTACCGTTTGGACTTACTGTATCTTCAGCAGCATTCATTCGTAGTTTAAATGAAATTTTACCTGTTTATCTTCGTGACAACATTACTTCTTATGTTGACGACATTCTTATTGCTAAACGTTCTTGGAGTGAACACAACAAAATTTTGGATTCATTATTACGTATCTTTGCAAAAGTTGGCATTACAGTAAACTTGGAAAAATCTGAATTTGGTCGTTCTCAGGTGAAATTTCTCGGTCACATTATTTCTACAGAAGGTATTCTTCCTGATCCAGAGAAATTAGATGCTATTCGTAATTATGCTGTTCCTACTACAAAACGTGATGTTCGTAGTTTCCTTGGTGTCTGTAATTTTCTTCGACGCTTTGTTAAATTGGACGATTTGGCCACACCTCGCTTATGTGAACTATCTGGAAAGAAATCTAATTGGTGCTGGGATGAGGAAGCTCAGTCAGAATTTGAACAGCTTCGTGATGCTTTAGTTGCTGCTCCACTTCTTTCACATCCGGATTTATCGAAAGAATTTTGTTTGGCGACGGACTCATCATACAAAGGCCTAGGAGCACATTTATTTCAAGAGATAGAAGAAGACGGCGTTGTAGTACAGAAGACTATTGCATTTGGAAGTCGCGTTCTCTCTAAATCAGAGAAGAATTATTCGATTACGGAACTTGAAGCTTTGGCTGTTGTTTGGGCTTTCACAAAATTTCGCACATTTTTGTTTGGCAGACATACTAAGGTTTACACCGATCATCGAGCTCTGGAATTTCTTATGTCAACAAAATTAACTCACGGCAGATTGTCACGATGGGCGTTGTACCTACAGGAATTTGACTTTAGTATTGTTTACATACAGGGTTCTTCAAATACTGTTGCTGATGCTTTATCACGTGCACCTATGGGTTTGAAACAAAGTGCTGAAGAGGACTGCAAAGAAAACAATTTTTGTTTGATGTATATTCAAGGTGTTGCTTTTGAGAACTTTATTTCGTCTTCGCTCCAGGACATCGCTAAGGAGCAAAATAAGGATCCAATCTGGAAGGACATTAAGGAGAAGTGGAGGAGAAAGGAGAGCGTGGCGATTAGACAGCATTATCTAGTTCGCAATGACATTCTTTTTAAACGAAAATCGGTCGACAACTCTGTTTGGTTAGTTTGTATTCCTGATGAGTGGGTCAATAAATTGATTTGGTATACGCATTTCAGTTATGCACACTTTGGTCCCAGAAAATGCTTTCATAAATTACGAGAAAATTGTTACTTCAGTAATATGGAAAAACGTATTCGATCTGTTCTTGCCAAATGCAAATTATGTCAAATGGCTAAGCCTCCAACGATTTCTCACAGAGCACCGTTGTTTCCCGTCATTCCAGCGAAATTAAAGGAGATGGCTGCAGTCGATTTGTTTGGTCCAGTGGTTCGTTCTACTAATGGTTTTGCGTACATTTTCGTAGCAGTGGAGTTGACGTCAAAATATGTGTGTTTTACACCTTTACGCAAAGCAACAGCTCGTTCAGTATCTAACGCTTTTATCAAACATTTTCTTAAAGAAGTCGGTCACGTTGACAAGGTTATATCAGATAATGGATCACAGTTTCGTTCTAAAATTTGGCTTCGTACTCTTCAGCGTCGTAAAATTAAACCAATCTTCATTTCACTTTTTCACCCTCAATCTAATGCTTCAGAGAGATGGATGAAGGAAATCAATAAATTGTGTCGACTTTATTGTCATCAGAATCACAGAACTTGGGATCAGTATCTTCATATTTTTCAAAACATTCTGAATGAACTCCCTAATGATTCAACTTCTTTACCGCCTACACTGGTATTAAAAAATAAAGCACCGACAAATCGCATTTCTGAAATAGTTCCTTTTCCGCCTTCACGGAAACTGCGGCATTCTGAAGTTGTCAACCTGGCTCTACGAAATATTGTGTCTGCGGCTGCAAGAAGAGAGAAATCAGCGAAACGTCCTGGTCGTTTAAAAACTTTTTCAGTTGGCCAAAAGGTGTTAATTAAGTCCCACCGTTTGTCTCACAAAGGAAAAGGCTTGTGTCGCAAATTTTTTCTGCTTTATAACGGTCCATATAGAATTCGCAAAATTATACATGATAACACTGTTGAAGTAGAAACTCTTAAATCTCGACGCTCTAAGGGAATACATCATATATCTAACGTAAAAATTTTTGTGGAATGACATACTTGTGAGAAACTAACAGCTACATGTAAACATGCGGAGAGTACAAGGATACCGCGCTGTGTTTTGGCGGCGGCACATACTCAAAGCAACAGTCAAGTCTGCGCGCCGCACAAGGCAGTCGTTGACCGCAAACAATTGCTTCCTACGTCACGCGCCTACAGCTGATCGAGCGCCCAGTGCGAATGCACTGACAGCCGTAAACAAACACACAGTCTAATTTCTCCGACTAAATTCAGTATAAAGCTATAGTGACTTGATGAATTCTGTTATTAACATTCAGTATTTTGCAGGATACGGTTGTATAAAGTATTTAAGAACTTCAGGTAAACTCTGTGTGTCTCCGACGTTAAGACGACCTGCTATCGAGAAATTTTCAGGAAGAATGTAATTTCCAAGAAGAAACTAATTAACTAAAAAAGGGTAACTATTAATTGAGTTTATTTTTCAGGTAACATATTTCCACTTAGGTACGTACTTTAGACGTAATTTGCTGCTCGCGATTACGTGATTCATACTTTGTGCTAATTTCATGTTCTATGAATTTACTTGTGAAGCGACGCGCTTGCGTACGTTAACTGAATTTGACAATGATTATTAATGAACTGGGTTGTAACTTGTGTATATTATGCATCGCTTGGCTGCTATGCTTTTTCACTGATGTCATATTTTTTTATTATGTGCCTGCTGTGCTTATTTATTTAAATTATAATTGTCACCTGATTAATTGTGCTGACTGTGATTAGGTATGTAAGTTATACTTTGTGATTTATCTGTTTGCGCCTCCATGTTTACTTGCTAAGATGACATATGAACATTTATTTGCTTATGCTGATATGTTGCTAATGACCTGGTTATTACGTAAGATATATGTTTACTGCTATGCGCGTGGATTGCATATTTTCACGTTTCTGTTTTGTTGGCATAACTACTCTTTAATTTGGTGTATAGAAATGCTGATATACTGTGTATAAACATAGAGTTTAGGTTACAGTATGGTGTTAATTATAGATTGTTTGCTTGGCAGAGCCTCGTTGTAAGAATTGTGCTGCATACACTTGTTGACATTTTGTTCTCCACTGGTATATTTACTCGCTATTGCTTGTTTTGCTTACGCTAAGTGCCTTATATTTTAAGATAAGAAAATGAACTGCTATAATTCGACGAACGACATTGGTACAAAGAACTTCGTTGAAGTCACATGAGCTGAAGTTTTATGGAAGCTGTATAAATGTATGCTAATAAGAAGGAAGCTAACGACATGACAAACCATTACTAGGTTTAGACCATTGACAGTTATTACACTGCATTTTTCGTGAGCAATTGAAATAGGAAGTGACACTTGACACAAGAAATACTCCACATGTTTGCTTCTGTCTGCCATAATTCTTGAAGTGGTGTACACACTGTGAAATATTATGATCATTCACACTCCGTAATCGTATTTAATTACTGAGAGTTATCGAACTAAGTCTGTTAGAGGTCAGGTATGTATTTCTTTTATTTAATGATGGACAAGGAACCAAAATGTATCTTATAATTTATAATGAGTAGAAGATTGGGTCAGATGGATTACACAGAGGTTGTGTGTGGACACTGTGTCTTCGAATTGTATGGGATGCTGAATTGAGGTTTGCATTAGGATTTTATCTGTACTTGTTCGAGGAGACTGACTAGAGGAAAGAGTTGTTATGGAAGTGAAATGATATTGGTGCTGAGGTTTATATGTAGCTACGTATTATTGAGGTATTGAGAGTATATTAAGTTGTTGATTATTGGAGTTTTTGTGGACAAGAGGTAGGTAAATGATATTGATGATAAGACGTATTGAAGAGGTATTATTGAGGTATTATTGAGATTATGTGATGCTAATGATTATTGGAGTTTTGGTGTATAAGAGATAAAGTAAGTGAGGAGCATATTTTTTTTTTTTGTTGGTCTTATGGAACAAAGAGGATGAAGAGAGCAGACTAAAACACTAAAGTAGAAAGAAGACAGTCTATACACACACTTTGTTAAATCACTAAGCAGTATATACTTTTTTTTGGAGAGAGGAAGTAATTGCATATCTTGGCTCACTGACAGTTGTTCAACAACAGTACATTTTGATCTGGCTTGGCAAACATTGGTCTTGACATGATGACTATGACGTTGACTTAACTATTATTGACTGTTATACATTGCTGCCAGTACTACTTGATACACATGATGAACATCAGATTTAGACAGAATTACATTTACACAGTTAACACTATTCAATTACACAGTAGTACTTAATGTGGATGAAAGATGAGTGAGTGTGTTCTGTGTGTTTTCCTTTACTAATCCTACCCACCTATCTCCTAAATATTATTTTATTTGTTGGTAGTGGCTTGCACTGACACCCATGAATATTATAGGTTTACTGGTATCTGTGTATTGTAATAGTTAATAGGACAATTATCTGATATCATTTATGTGTTTGTTATGATTTGTATGTTTAGTGTAAAAGCACTGTATGTGTATTCAAACTATTGTTCATGCCTGAACTGTCTGATTAGTGAAGATAAATATTCTGAACTGTTACCTGCATTTTTCAACATGATGTGTGACATTTGGTCGTGTTTAATTTCTGCTGATGAACAGTGTGATCAGTGCTAGTGAGTTTGATAGAACTGTTTCTACTGAAATGAAGTCACTTTTTGCTGTCTGCACCTACTCAATATTGCTGGGTGCCACTGATGGACTGCTTCTACTGAAATGGTGTCACTTGTTGGTGTCTGCACCTGCTCAACATTGCTGGGTGCAACTGATGGACTACTCCTACTGAAATGGTGTCACTTGTTGGTGTCTGCACCTGCACTCAACATTGCTGGGTGCAACTAATGAACTGTTTCTACTGAAAAAATGTCCCCTGTTGCTGTGTGCACCTGAACTTTACTGGGTGCCACAGATAGGACTGCTTCTACTGAAATGAAGTCACTTGTTGGTGTCTGCACCTGAACTCAACATTGCTGGGTGCCTCTGATGGACTGCTTCTACTGAAAAGATGTCCCCTATTGCTGTGTGCACCTACTCAACATTGCTGGGTGCCACTGGTGGACTGCTTCTACAGAAATGATGTCACTTGTTGGTGTCTGCACCTGCACTCAACATTGCTGGGTGCAACTAATGAACTGTTTCTACTGAAATGAAGTCACTTTTTGCTGTCTGCACCTACTCAATATTGCTGGGTGCCACTGATGGACTACTCTTACTGAAATGGTGTCACTTGTTGGTGTCTGCACCTGCACTCAACATTGCTGGGTGCAACTGATGAACTGTTTCTACTGAAATAATGTCACTTGTTGCTGTCTGCACCTGCTCAACATTGCTGGGTGCAACTGATGAACTGTTTTTACTGAAATGGTGTCACTTGTTGGTGTCTGCACCTGCTCTCAACATTGCTGGGTGCAACTGATGAACTGTTTTTACTGAAATGAAGTCACTTGTTGCTGTCTGCACCTACTCAACATTGCTGGGTGCCTCTGATGGACTGCCTCTACTGAACTAATGTGACTTGTTGCTGGGTGTACCTGCTAAACTTTACTGGGTGCAATTGATGGACTGCTTCTACTAAAAAGATGTCACCAGTTAGTGTCTTTTTTTTGTATAAACTAATCATTGCAAGCATTTTATGTGAACATTTGTATAAACTGTTTTTTTTTGTATATTGTGTAAACTATTATGTAAAGTCACATGTATGAAAATAATTTGTATTGCCTTCTGTATTTCATATGTTAGGTTAGTAAAAGGTCAGTGCAAAGCCAAAATTTTTAACTAATTATGTGATGTTTAGGTATTAATATTATCTTTTATTTTTGTCTGTATTTTTGTGGACGAATTTGGTGATATTTTCACCACCAATGCTGGCAAAAATACCATCAAATTCTGGCCTGTGGAGGAGGGGCATATGAAAGGTGGCTACACTGTGCCACTGCGCCAGAGAGTGCGCCAAAGAGTACTATTAAGCCGCCTCCACAGTGGGTGTTAAGAGCTCATGGCAGTCAGTGGTTGTTAAGAGATCGGAGAGGACAGTGTGTGTGTGCGTGGGCAGAGCTCGTGGTTGTCGTGAAGTTGGAGCGAGATGTTGTAGTAAAGAGCATTGTTTCATGTCTTATGCAGTTATTTGATGGGAGAGATAGCAGATGATATTGTAATGAGTGCATTCGTCAATATATATAAAGGTAAAATATACTATGTTCGTTTATTTAATTGTGTATCTGAAATAATGCATCACTACAGGTTCAGTCAACAAAGCATCTGGCTTGTGTTCTTGAATTAGAGTGAATTCTGGTTTTCTTGCGTAATTATAGTTTTTCTAAATTTCTTTTGTCACGTCAGTATAATTAATATCAAAATTCTTGTCTTGTTGAAAAATAACCGTGCCAGATGCGTACGTTGAGTCACACTCCCACATACAGAACAGTTACATTTGTGCTTGGATTTTGTAGGTTTTATAGTTGCTGGGGACTTAATTAATTAACTGTATTTACGAAAATTTTCTTACATTGTTTGTTGCAGTCAGATAGCGTAAATATACTAGTCAGGGCCAGCCGATTACGAGACACAGCGTAATCGGACATACAGTTACTAAAATTAAAAGTATTTTCAATAACAAATTTATTTAATTAAGCCCCCATGCAAGAGACAATCAGAGGAACAGACAATATGGGAACCAAAATAAATATTATCAGGGGAGACAGAATAACTTTAGACGCAACGGTCCAGCGCGCAGTTACGATTCAGGGAGAAATTCTCCACCACGTGACCGACAAGAAAGAAACTATGGAATCTACCGACATGACGACAGACGATGTGATCGTAGCGACAGACCTGAATTGCATCAGAACTGGCGGGATTCAAACAGAGCAGGGCCCTCTCGACAAGGTGAATTTGTAGAAGTTAGGTCTCCTAATCCCAATAACGACGCGCGCCAACAAAGAGACAATAGGCAATGACTCATACCGCTGGCAGCCACAAAACGTACGTATGAAACTGACGACGCAGCTGCTGTAGCTAGTAATTACGTAAAAATGGAAAACATTAGGGACATCTTACTCCAGGAGCATGACGTAAAACATAACAACATTGCATATCCTGTGATTCACATTACAGCAAATGACGTAAAATTTACTGCAGTACTTGTCTCTGGCAGTCCCATTTCAGTAATTAGTGAAACAGCCTTTAGCAAATGCAACAAATCGAACGATTGCCCCACAATTCCGTTACGTAAGATTCAATTACAAGGTGCAATCGTTGGAAAAAATGTAGATGTACGCCAACAAACCAACTTAGAATTCTTTTGTCAAAGCCACAGCTTCTCTATGAACTTTCTCATTGTTCCATTATTGTCGACGGAAATTGTATTGGGAGTAGACTTTTTGAATGAATACAAAGCAATCTTAAACTTTCACGATGCTGAAATAAGTTTAGAGAAAGAAGGTAAGTCAATAGCTTTAAAATTTGAAGATTGGCTCTCAAACCATGACGAGGAAATTAATCGGCTTTACCTTCTGTTAGACAACAGTTCGAAATTTTCTACGGAACTAGACACTAACAATCACTCTGCAAGTACTGACAGGGATGATATCGACGACATATTTGATACTAATGAGTTAATTCAGAATAAAATTCGAACAATTGAGAATTGTAATGACACTGATAGGCAAGACCTTTTTGAGATTTTACAAGCACATTCCACAGTTTTTACTCACAAAACAGGAACAATCACGGGATTTCAATACCAATTTCGTGTTCGTGAGCATACTAAATTTTGTGTTAGACCATACGTAATTCCGGCGCATTATAGGGACCGTGCTAGAACAGAAATACAAACTATGCTTAACGAGGGCATTATTGAGCCTGCAGTAAGCTCATACAACAATCCATTACATGTTGTTGAGAAGAAAAATGGATCGATCAGGCTTGTCTTAGATTCGAGACAAATCAATACTATCATCATTCCTGAAACAGACAGGCCACAAACGATGGAAGAACTTCTTCAAAATTTTAATGGTGTAAAAGTACTGTCTTCCATTGATCTCAGATCCAGCTTTTATCAGATCGAACTTCATTCATAATGTAGAAAATACACAGCTTTTCTTTGTTTCGGCGTTTGTTATCAATTTCGGAAACTTCCTTTTGGTTTGAACATTTCTTCGGCAGCGTTCATTCGCGGGCTAAATTCCATATTACCTGATTTCTTAAAACGTCACATCACCTTATATGTGGATGATATTCTAATAGCAGAAGCCTCATGGGAACAACATAATCGCATCCTCAACAGTTTGTTACGTATTTTTGGAGAATCTGGAATTACAGTTAACTTGGAAAAGTCTGAATTCGGTAGGTCAAAGGTGAGGTTTTTGGGACATATTATTTCTTCTGAAGGCATTCAGCCGGATCCTGAAAAGTTAGAAGCAATCAGAGCCATTCCAGTTCCATCCACAAAAAGACAAGTCCGCAGTTTTCTAGGTCTCGTAAATTTTTAACGTCGTTTTCTGAATATGCAAATTTTATATACACCAAAACTTTGTTCTCTCACTGGAAATAATACTATTTGGAACTGGGACGAACAAGCACAGTTGGAATTCAATTCTTTGAAAGAATCGCTACTTAACGCGCCAATACTAGCTGATCCAGATCTCTCACAAGACTTTTGCCTTAGCACTGATTCTTCTAAAGTCGCTCTTGGTGCCCATTTATTTCAAGAAGCCATAGAAAATGACATTACTGTTCAGAAAACCATTGCTTTTGCTAGCCGAGTGCTAACAAAATCTGAAAAAAATTATTCCGTTACTGAATTAGGAGCTTTAGCTATCGTTTGGGCATTTAACAAATTCCGTTTCTTTCTTTCTGGTAAGCACGTAAAAGTATACAGTGATCATCGTGCATTACAATTTCTTATGTCTTCAAAATTAAATCATGACAGGTTTAAACGTTGGGCATTGTTTCTGCAAGAATTCCGCTTCACAATAGTCTACATTCCCGGCAAGGAGAACATTGTTGCGGACGCACTGTCACGCGCACCGGCTGGGCTTGAGAAAAAAACACAGAAGACAACCTCGAGAAAAATTTCAGTATTCTTTACATTCAGAAAGTCGCCTTTGAATACTTCATCACCACATCTTTAAAGGACATTGCTCATGATTAAGATAAAGATCCGATTTGGAAAGACATCAAAAGTAAATGGCATGAAAAGCCGCACACTCAGATTCGGCATTATTATCTGGTTAGAAACAACATACTCTTCAAACGCTGCACTGTTGATGACAAGCTATGGGTACTTTGCATTCCAGACGATTTTGTTAATAAGATCATTTGGTACATTCATTTCAGCTACGCACATTTTGGTCCACGGAAATGTTATCATATACTTCGAACGACTTCTTATTTTAACAATATGGAAAAGAGAATTCGAAGAGTGTTGTCTATTTGTAAACTTTGTCAAAAGGCGAAACCATCTACTGTCTCACATCGTGCTCCGTTGTTTCCTATCATTCCTTCTAAATTAAAAGAATTTGCTGCTGTTGATCTCTTGGGACCCCTTGTCAGAACGTCGAATGGATTTTCGTACGTTCTAGTTGCTGTTGAACTTACTTCAAAATTTGTTTCTTTCACTCCGTTACGTAAGGCCACTGGACGGTCTGTATCCAACGCCTTTGTTAAAAATTTCTTACGTGAAGTTGGACACGTTAGTAAAGTCATTTCAGATAACGGACCGCAATTCAGATCCGCTGTTTGGTAACGCATGCTTCGGAATCATAAAATCAAACCTGTTTTTATTTCATTGTACTCACCACATTGTAACCCGTCTGAACGGATTATGAAAGAAATCAATAAGCTTTGCAGACTTTATTGTCACAGAAAGCATCAGCATTGGGACAGATATTTACACTTATTTCAAAACGTGCTGAATGAAATGCCTCATGACTCCACTGCTTTACCACCTAGTCTTGTACTAATGAATGAAGAACCACCGAACAGAATCAGAGAGCTTGTACCTTTTCCGAATACACGTAAACTTCGACACAAAGACATAATTGATTTAGCTATTAAAAATATAAAATCTGTAGCAGACAAAAGGAGAAAACTACACGACAAAGCAAATGCAAAAAAATTATATATTGGTCAGAAAGTTCTCATTAAATCTCATTCATTGTCACATAAGAAGAAACACTTGAGTCACAAATTCTTTCTAGTTTACAATGGACCTTACAGAATCCGACGTATACCACATGATAATTGCGTTGAAGTTGAAACTCTGCGTAGTAGGAAGAGTAAAGGTTTACACCACATTTCACATGTAAAACCGTTTATTGAAAGATAATCTGCTTTTTAACTTTGTCTTTGCCATAAAACTTTTCACTTCACATTTCTAGTATGCTTTGTCAGACTTAAGAAATTGTTAACATGCAACAATGTTTGACGTTAAATATCCAGTCTAGAACCTAGGGAACACTTTTAAACAGAAATTACGAATGCATTGTTATAGTGAACAGACGTCACAGTGTCATTGTGTGTGTACATTCTTGCTTGTTAGTTGCACGATTACGTAACGGTTATCAGGCTTACATACTTGGGACATATACTGGCACTGCTAATGAGATTTTAATGCAATATTATGGTTTACTTGAAGATACATTCTGGATTTAAAGTACTTTATGTGGTTAGTTTATGTGACAACTACACGATTTTATCACGACGCTAATAATGAGTGACAATTTACAATGTTGCTTTTGCGGTGTATCTGTTTTATATCTGCACAGTTTTTCTGAATTATTCTGGCAAGTAAAACATATTTTAGTAGTAACTTTTGTGGTATAGCTACAATGAGACAGCCTTTTCTGCAGCACAACAATACGTTACAGCACAGTACTTCCTTCATCACGGCAATAAGCGTAATAACTAAGAAATCTATACGCAAAGCAATACACTTCGTTTATTACGAGTTAAGTACATTGACTTCAGCAGAACTTTGCTTACAGAGGACGATAACTACGACACTTCCACAGAATTATCTTACAATAAGATGCACATTTAACGCTACAGGGCACGCATTTGAGTGATTAATTTTGTACTTGAACCATTTATTTTTCAAGATTTTTGAATTACAAAGGTTTTCCGTGATACATTTCATTCCGTTGCTGTAATCTATAACACCTGAGGGTATAATTACATTAATCCTCAGGGGCGTACACGCTTATTTTGTGTACCATGTGTTTGGCAAGCACAAGGAGCCATAGCTAATAAGGTATTTGCTTATACAGCTTTACACTTCGGTACCATATTTCTCTAACACATAAATTACACAGCTATCTGATCATTTAACTGAGAAAGAAACATTTTTTTTTTACTACATCACTGACACATGTTTACGCAATTACACAGTTGGATAATTTCATACTTGTGAAAATGTATTTTGTCTGTACTTTGTGAACTGTTCATATTTTTTTGGAACCATTGTGATACTATGAGAGCTTTGAATGAAATATTTGATATGGGATCATGATTTTTATAGTAAGTTTGAGGTAGATGACACTATTTAAATCAGCAGAGAATTTTCTTTAGGTTTTGAAATTATTGCAGAAAGCTACGACGTTTTCAAGATTTGACTGAGGTGTTATGATGTTATTATTACGACGACGATGTGCATTGTGCTGCTGAGGTATGTTTATGATCAATAAGATGATGCTACTGTATATGAGGAATTTGATTATGCTATGTATCTCTTATGATGAAATATTGAAGAAGTGTCGACGAATACGCATATGAATAATGAGTAGTGGTTAGGGTCTCTGATGTGTGAAAAAGGATGTTAGAAACCAAGAATCGTACATTAAGAGTTATGAAATGTGTGTACATGCGTGAATGTATTACAATGCTGTTGAAAATTTTTTGGACACTGTTATATTTATAGGATTTTGTTTCTACACTTTTCTACTGTAATTTCTCGACTTGTGAAATTTTATTTGTATATGAGACTGTCACTGTAGTGCAAACTGGTGTCGTAAATATTTCGGTAAGAAAGTTAAGTGACCACCTGCATGTAATGCGTCGTGGGCACCCAGCTACGTGACAATCGCCTGGAAAAAAGCCATTTGTGTGTGCCTTTCAGAGGCACAGGGGGAGAAAAAAGGAGGCCATTATCCTCACTATTGACGTTCCATTGTAGGAAGCATCGCAAATACGAAATGGTCATTACTTGGAAACATATCGTACTTTGTGCTACTTACTGAAATGCTTATCAATTGGGAAATATTCTTTACATCTGCAAACCTGATTATGACAAGTGTCTTTCTACAAGAGTTGAGAGCTACTGACTTACGAAATGCCACATAGCTATTGAATGATGTTTTTATGCTTTGGTTTGCGTAATTGCTTATTTCATTTGATATCTGTTTTCCAGCTGTGTTGCAGCATTGGTTTTATAAAATAAACTTAAATGCATTTGCTAATGTGAACACTTTCTGTCAACAGATCTATTAAATAATTATTTTCTGATCCACATTCTTTGAAAAAGGAGCTCTTGGAATGGAAAGAACAATAAGAAGGGACTAATAACTGCAAATATAATTTTCTTGTCAAGTACTTGGTAATTTTTTGTAGAATTAGTTTTTGTGGTGCACCACTTTAAATACATAGACGTTAAGCTGTGATTATACATTTCCCTTACCTGCATTGTTGTCTTTAGAGTACTATTTTTACTGCTTGAGCATTGTCATGTTTAGATATAAGTTATTGCATTTGCTGCCGCTGTTTGCCAGGCATAGTGCTACTAAATTTCACTTTACATTACTCTGTTAAGCCAGTTTTACTACGAATTTATTTTTCTTGTTTGCTGCGCATTGCGTTATATTAGTTGTAATATTGCATTTGCTTTGCTAATTTATGCTGCTTGCTTTGCCATTTGTATTTTTTATCATTGCTGTTTGTGTTAATTGTTTTGTGCTGCTGCATTGCCTCATTTCTTAGTTTAGCATCTGAGCTCAGTAGATTTAAGTTAGCTTAAGATGGGGTAGGCTATATAAGAGAACGAGTTGTGATGAATTGGAAGAAATGCATTGAGAAGCTATAAGAAAATGGTTTGGCCAAAAAAAGTATTTTGAAAGAGGATATGAGCAAAAAAGTAGGGTTTAGGGACGACAGGTTCAGGTAGGATTTTCTTGGAAATAAATGATGAGGTACGATAATGGAAAATAAATAATGAGGTGAGAAATATGTGAACATAAAAATACAGAAAGCATGCTTGGATAGGATTTTTTTGGTGGAAACAAATGTTGAAATAAGACGAAAGATCTATGGAATGAAGTTTTAGGTTGGACTGCAGTACCAAATGTTACACTGAAAACAAACCTGGCCGTTTCCTCTTGTGTTATTCTGCTATGTGTTTGTGTACTCTTGTATATTTGTGTTTTTCCTGTCTTTATGTGTTTAGCTGATATGAGTTATGTTGTGGAATTTTTCTAATAATATGTTATTTTCTTTGTAAAGATGTTTACACATTATTTATTCTGTTTTGTTTTAATGCTCATGTGTGAAGTTGATGTTTCAAAAGTTATTCTGATCTTTTATGTATGAACCTATGTCATAATTCCTGTAACATTGATGTATATGTTATTTCGATTCTTTTGTAAAGCCTGTACTACAAATATTATCTGTATTGTTATGTTCTTTAATGATGTATTTTGTACCTTTGTAATTGTATTCTAATGTTATAAAATTGTAATTGACACCAGTTCATCAAATTAAGTAACCTGTAAGTTCCATTTCACTGCACACGTTTCTGTTGGTCATAGTATATGGACAATATGTGAGAAGTAGGGACTGATAGTGTTTGCATGTGTGTTGATAATTCAGCAAGGGACTGGTTAACAGCATTGCTGGTTCTAAGGATATTCCAAAAAGTTTTATGAGTACACAAGTGGTGGTTTATGGACTTGCTATACTCTCTGCAAGACCTTTCGATGGTGGTTGTGCACATGCACAGTCGCAACAGATGGCTGCTGGCCGTCTCTACATGGCCTACAGTGGGTCTGTATCTTTGATGGCCCACCAATACCATTATTTCCACAAGGACTGCACTGGGTCTGCACCTCTGGTGGCCCACCAATACCGTAATCTCTACCAGGACTACACTGGGTCTACTCTGTGATGACCTACCTACCAATATTCTTCAAAATTTCGAATGACTCTGCTGTGGGTTTGCTCTGTTGTGGCCCATTACCTCTCTACATGTCGAGAGTCAGCACTGTCTTTCCGTTGGAAGGACAACACTACTTCTTCAAGACTGCATGGAAATCCACTACTTCCGTGTGCATTTTCTTTTACTGCTCAGACTTTGAGAAAAACACTGCAATTTTACTGTGATGAATGATCAGGACTGTCTTTATGAACTGTGAGAAAATTTTAGCTTTTGACCAACACTGTATCAATAAGTGTGTGCATTTGATATCTTTGTTATTGTAATTATGAAAAATTTTATCAAATCATTATTGACCTCTGCCCAAAAAATTTGTAAAATTTTTTATGGGAAGCATGGGGGTGTAAGTAGGCTGTTTAGGTTTTTATATTGATAACGCCTCGTAGCGCTCTGTATGAAAATCACTGGCTGTGCTGTGTGCAGTCTGTGGTTGGTTTGCATTGTTGTCCGCCGTTGTAGTGTTGGGCAGCTGGATGTGAGCAGCACATAGCGTTGCGCAGTTGGAGGTGAGCTGCCAGCCGTGGTGGATGTGGGGAAGTGAGATGGCGGATTTTTTGAGAATGACCGATCTGGAGGTGTGTCCATCAGAAACAGTACATTTGTAAGAATGGATGTCATGAACTGCTATATATATTATGACTATTAAGGTAAATGCATTGTTTGTTCTCTATTAAAATCTTTCATTTGCTAACTATGGCTATCAGTAGTTAGTGCCTTCCGTAGTTTGAATCTTTTATTTAGCTGCCAGTAGTGGCGCTCGCTGTATTGCAGTAGTTCGAGTAGCGAAGATTTTTGTGAGGTAAGTGATTTGTGAAACGTATAGGTTAATTTAGTTAGGGCCGTTCTCTTGTAGGGATCACTGAAAGTCATATTGCGTTGCGCTAAAAAAAATATTGTGTGTCAGTTTAAGCACACTCATGTATAATTTTTCTAAGGGGACGTTTCATAATCTGTAGTTACCATATTTCAGTAACTTATCCGAATATAAATTAGTGCTCCCAAACAAGCATACAATTACGCAATTATGCAATTTCTGAGACGATGAAGTATCTGTAAGTGAATCTGATCTCCATGTAGATGCAGAAAATGACAGTACATCCATCAGTTTTTTGATTAAGCCAATTGCTTTGACCACGGGTTATGCTATAAATCAGTCTGTCATTCAACCAATAATCCGTAGTCACATCCGTTGGCTTCAGACCGTCAGCTTCCGATCTAGTCTACAAGCCTGACTATGCTGAGGATGAGTCTCTCACCTTAACAATGATCTATCACACTCGAACCCGTCTCCAACATTTCACTTACTAGAAGCTGCACTCAGCAACCCGTGCGTGTGGGCAGTCTGTGTGTACGGCTTTGGTCAACAGGTGAGGGACGTCGCTCGTGCTAATAGAGCCCCTTACAGACCAAGCCAGCAGCCGGCGCTCTTTTCGCCTTCCATACGACCTCATGAGTATTCACCCATCAGCAAACCAATTTTCTCGTCTTCCGGAATGGCAGCTGTCGTGAGCGCTGGCCCAACAGCAAACGACGCTAGCAGCACCGTCTGTGTTGATGGCAAACACAAGCAAGAGTGCCACAACTAATCTTCATAATCTTCTGCCGATTGAGAACGTCGCGTTTTAACGCAGCAAACATTCCACAATTTTCCCTGAGGATGTTTCTTGTCCATATTAATAAGATTATCAGCAACCCTAATTT
This sequence comes from Schistocerca americana, assembly GCF_021461395.2. Taxonomy (NCBI): domain Eukaryota; kingdom Metazoa; phylum Arthropoda; class Insecta; order Orthoptera; family Acrididae; genus Schistocerca; species Schistocerca americana. Next base: position 516,938,749 of record NC_060126.1, read on the forward strand.
CAATAGGATCTTTCGGAATACTATTCGAGCAAGGAAAAGCGGCAGCAACCACATCAGTCTCGTTGTATTTCATTGCGTATCGCTCACCTTTGAAATGCTCTGCAACAAGGAGTTTCTCGGGTGGTTGTACACTTGAATGGCTGCGATGTTCCACACATCAGTTCTCGACAGTCTGACTAGTTTGACCAGTACATGCGCTATCTCACTGACGTGGAGTCTTATAAAACCAGGCTTGCTTAGCGCCCAGGCAACCCTTAAGATAGCTCAAAAGTTTTGGCGACGCTGCTGCTGCCAAGGCTGCAAATGTACAAAGTACTGCACAGGTATTTCAGCTATCCTGTCCCCTCGGACGATCTCAGTGTTGCTGAATCCTGACGTTAAAATTTCCTAAAGTTCTCTCTATTTCAGCTGATACACTCCCAGGACATGGTAGGAAAGCAGCTGATTTAGATTCCGGTGACAGTACGACCTCCAATACAGAATGGATCTGTTTCTCAGAGAATCCGTTCCGTTTAAATACAGGCTAAATGTTCAGTTTCCTGTGGTAAGCTTGCCATATCACGCACTTTATACCAGTGTTCTACGAACCACAGTGCGTTGGTTTCTTGGGTGACAGCTGCTCGTTTGCCAATATCGGTCAGTAAGTATAGGTTTGTGGTAAGGGCTACGCTCCAGTGTGGCATCATTTCGTTTGCAGACGAGATCATCCCGAAATGGCAGATTTCCACCTATTACTTATTTTTATTTATTTATATATTTGTTCATCCAAGGATCATCTCTCAATGATACACGTTTTATCATCACAATACAATGAAAATAAATAGCTCAAAAAATATATACATCTGGAACAAGTAAGTGATCTTTTATCAGGATAAAACTGGTGGTCAGCCGTAGCCTTGAAAGAAACATCCTGGTATTTTGCTGAAATAATTTAGGAAAACAAAGGAAATGCTAAACCAGGACGGTTGAACGGAGCAAAGTTCTTCCTCCCGGATAGAGCATTGCCTTAACAACTGCTCTGGTTCATTCGGTTGATCCCTGTTGTATAATATTGTTTGATTTACACGCCGATTGCAACACATAACTTATAGCATGAAACACAGTTTTGCATTTCATTCGTTGCATGCACTAATGACACCTGCTGTTGACTCCTGCTATGCCCTCGCAATAATTCCAGTTTGTTCAGAAAGCTGATTCGAGGCCAGTAAACATGCAACTCTTTCACATCTACGTCTCAGTGTCCTCCCCTCAGACTGCCTGAAAAACTTAGTGAGGATCCCCTCATGATGAGTGATACGTTGAGCTCTGGAGAATGAGAAGACGTTACTATCACGCACTTTAGATTTTGGCACATTATTTTCTTGTGAAACCATCACATTATGATGATGTACTGTAATGTGACAAGCTGTAGTAGTTGTGCCCTGCTATTATTACCCACTGATCTGAGTCCTCTAAGTATTCTTTAATCCTGTAGTATGCGTTATTTGTGAAGAATGATTTAGTTAGCTTTTTAAACCGATATATTTTATTAATCTTCCTGATATCCTTCTGCAAGTTATTATACAATCTTAATCCCTGATATAAACTGCTGTTTTGAGTGTTTTACTTGTTTTTCCTCAAGACTTGCTGTTGTTCCATCATTACCTACAGAACTATCGGTGAAATAATTAGTAATGTTTTCCTTGGTATGCACAAGAGATTGATAGATGTAATCACTTGGTGCATTAAAGATACTCACATTTTTTAAACGTTCTTTACAACGTTCGCGATTACTACTTCCAGTTATTACTCTTACAACATTTTATATAGTTTAAAGTGTCCATGTTTTGTGTCGTCGATAGTCAGGATGGAACTCCATAACCGAAGATTGAGTATACTTAAGGACAGTAAATTACCAGAAGACATTGGATGTTACAGAGTGATTATAGAACCATAAGAGCATAACATCTTGAAGACATTCTTTTTACTAGTGTCTTTCTGTGTTCATTCCATGTTCATTATGCAATCCAAAAAAGTAGGTGTTTATTAAAGATCTACAAATGTATCATCTGTGCTTAATGTGACAGAGTTGTTGTCTCTCTTTATGCTGAAGTGGATAATGTTTGTTTTGTTTATGTTCAGTGTTAATGTATTAGATACTACCCAATCGTAAACACCATTGAGGTTTTCATTTTAACTCTCTTATAGGAGTTCCAGTGTTTTATCAGTGACTATGATGTTGCTGTCAGCACCAACGTAAGTTTTCTCTTCATATCTTATACTGTCTGGAAGTCACTGATATACTGGGTGATCAAAAAGTCAGTATAAATTTGAAAACTTAATAAACCACGGAATAATGTAGATAGAGAGGTAAAAATTGCCACACATGCTTGGAATGACATGGGGTTTTATTAGCACCAAGGGAAAAGGGAGAAGAGAAGTTTGTGGCACAACTTGACTAGAAGAAGGAATCGGTTGGTAGGACATGTTTTGAGGCATCAAGGGATCACAAATTTAGCATTGGAGGGCAGCGTGGAGGGTAAAAATCGTAGAGGGAGACCAGGAGATCAATACACTAAGCAGATTCAGAAGGATGTAGGTTGCAGTAGGTACTGGGAGATGAAGAAGCTTGCACAGGATAGAGTAGCATGGAGAGCTGCATCAAACCAGTCTCAGGACTGAAGACCACAACAACAAGGGAAAAAAAAACAGAGTTCACAAAAGTCCGACAGATTTCTTGCGCTCGTCGTTTGGTGATGATCGTGTGCTCAGCGGCCACTTTCGTCATGCTTGGCCTCCCAGGTCCCCAGACCTCAGTCTGTGCGATTATTGGTTTTGGGGTTACCTGAAGTCGCAAGTGTATCGTGATCGACCGACATCTCTGTGGATGCTGGAAGACAACATCCGACGCCATTGCCTCACCATAACTCCGGACATGCTTTACAGTGCTGTTCACAACATTATTCCTCGACTACAGCTATTGTTGAGGAATGATGGTGGACATATTGAGCATTTCCAATAAAGAACATCATCTTTGCTTTGTCTTACTTTGCTATGCTAATTATTGCTATTCTGATCAGATGAAGCGCCATCTGTCGGACATTTTTTGAACTTTTGTATTTTTTTTGGTTCTAATAAAACCCCATGTCATTCCAAGCATGTGTGTCAATTTGTACCACTCTATCTACATTATTCCGTGATTTATTCAGTTTTCAAATTTATACTGACTGTTTGATCACACGGTATATTAAGAACAGAATTGGTGCCAATACACAACCTTGAGAAACACGTCCGCTTAATTGTTTCTTGTCCGAGAACTATTCTACAATTAGCACTTTTTCGTTCTCCTTCTTTTAAAACTTATAAATATCTACGTTGTGCTGCTCGAGTTTGAGAGTTCCGAAAGGCGTCCAAGCATACGGACCGCGTCGGGGCGACGGGCACTAATTTTCCGCAACGCGGGAAACAAACGCGGCGGCACGCTAAATTACTCGGGCCCGAGGACAGGCGCCAAACAAACGCCGAAACGGCCCGCCACGACGGCTGCAGAGCGCGGTTTGTTTTGCCCGCGGCCGGAGCGTGATTTAATGAGGTCTGGCCGGCCGGCTGTGGCGCGATGATGAAGCCGCAGCGCGCAGCGACAAGTGTTTGCCCGCCAGGGGGTTTACAGGCTGGTGGCGCTCCGCTGTCCGACAGATGAGCCGACGGAGCAGCGTAGAGCGCAGACGGACTGACTGACAAAGAAGAGTAAGGCACCCGGAAAGAATTTCACAGATGTTGGAGACACTACAAAAAGTACGTTACACACGTCGTCCCACCCTGAGGCCATAGTGCAACAACAGTGGAACATTGTCAGAAGAGAGTGCATGTTGTAGCTCTCCTGCGATAACAGTTGCATCACAGTGTGGGGGTGGAATGACTCAGGAACTTCAAACGCACTCCAAGTAAGATTCTTGTTGGTAAAACGTCTAAGCTGTACCCGATTGCTCAAGTCACATCAATACCCAAAAAGGGAAGTAGGAGTAATCCGCTGAATTACAGGCCTATATCCCTAACGTCGATTTGCAGTAGGGTTTTAGAACACATACTGCATTCGAACATTATGAAGTACCTCGAAGAAAACGATTTATTGACATATAGTCAGCACACATTCAGAAAATATCGTTCTTGTGAAACACAACTAGCTCTTTATACTCCCGAAGCAAAAAGTGCAATCGACAGGGGATGTCAAATTGATTCCATATTTTTAGATTTCCAGAAGGCTTCCGACACCGTTCCTCACAAGCGTCTTCTAATTAAACTGCGTGCCTACGGAGTATCGCCTCAGTTGTGCGACTGCATTCGTGATTTCCCGTCAGAAAGGTCACAGTTCGTACCAATAAGACGGAAATTCGTAATATCCGGCGTTCCCCAAGGAAGTGTTATAGGCCCTCTATTGTTCCTGATCTACATTAACGACATACGAGACAATCTGAGTAGCCGCCTTAGATTGTTTGTAGATGATGCTGTCATTTACCGTCTTGTAAAGTCATCAGATGATCAACACGACTTGCAAAATGATTTAGATAAGATATCTGTATGGTGCGAAAAGTGGCAATTGACCATGAATAAAGAAAAGTGCGAAGTTGTTCACATGAGTACTAAAATAAACCAGCTAAATTTCGATTACGCGAAAAGTCACACAAATCTGAGGGCTGTAAATTCAACTAAATACTTAGGGATTACAATTATAAATAACCTAAACTGGAACGATCACATAGATAATACTGTGGGTTGAGCAAACCAAAGACTGCGATTCATTGGCAAAACACTTAGAAGGTGCAACAGGTCTACTAAAGAGACTGCTTACACCACGCTTGTCCGCCCTATTCTGGAGTACTGCTGTGCGGTGTGGGATCCGCATCAGGTGGGACTGACGGATGACCTCGTAAAAGTACAAAGAAGAGCAGCTCGTTTTAGATTATCGCGAAATAGGGGAGATAGTGTCACAGACATGATACGTGTAGTGGCAATCATTAAAACTAAGCCGTTGCGACGGGATCTTCTCACGAAATTTCAATCACCAGTTTTCTCCTCCGATTGGGAAAACATTCTGTTGGCACCCACCTACATACGGAGAAATGATCATCACGATAAAATAAGAGAAATCAGTGCTCGCACGGAAAAATTTAAGTGCTCGTTTTTCCCGCGTGCCGTTCGAGAGTGGAACGGTAGAGAGACAGCATGAAGGTGATTCATTGAACCCTCTGCCAGGCACTTTATTGTGAATAGCAGAGTAATCACGTAGATGTAGGTGTAGATGATTTACCATGAAAATCTGGCGGTGTATGAACACAAATACGATGTCGCGTCCAGTTTGGCCAAGGCGACTCAGTCGCTAGTGATGCTGGTAGGGGAGTATGAGCATCGACCTCGAGAAAAGACAACAGTGTTCAAGCTATTGGGGAGCTGATTGGCAAGACGGTGAGGGCGTTGCCACTGCTGTTCTCGAATGGCTTCGTGACCAAGGAGAGCAATTCCGTCGACGACAAACTGAATAATTGACACGACATTCCGACCGATGCCGGCAATGGCTTGGTGAATATGTTGAAAAAGAGTGTGATGTTGCTGTGACTCTTTGAAGTGCAGTGCAACATTCGTTAAACGTTGCGCGGCTTGCCATAATAATCTGTAACTTACTTTTTGAAGTTCCGTCGTACGTATTGTCGGTGCAATATGTACACGGTTAGAGCTGCAATGACCAAGATCTATTTTTAAGGGTACAAAACAGCTGAGATCATAAACATCCAAGTCATGACTTAAAACGGGCTGCTTTCTACGTGAAGCACTCCGTTAAACACAGCTGCATACTATCTCACGGAAATAAGTCAAAGTTCTGTAATCTGAAAAAAAAAACACGTACAGTTCAATCATGCAAAAGCAGCGCAAACAGGTAAACAGTAACCAAATCACCATAATCCAGAACGAAGTCGCTTCAATGTGCCCATTTCATTATCACAAGACAAGAGGTAGAAGGACAGTGAAATTACCCCTAGATGCTAAATGTGTAAGCAGCCTGTTTAAATGTTTGTACGTTGGCAGCGCTACAGACTGCATTAATATCGCTGACAGCGTTCTGTGCCCTCGGCAAGAGACTCCGTGGTTGGACGGGTTAGCAGTTAGCAGGTAGCAACCTGACGGCTTGGACACGTGTCCTTCCTGGAGACTCAGTGTTGGTAGGGCATGCATTGTAAAATCAGGATTTATGTAGTTAGTAATGTTTGGGTAGTGGAATTATTGACAACTATAAAATTTTTGGAACTGGATGTTACACGAATAAGGTAAAATCTGATACATACATTGTTTGCTCTTCAACAAAATCTTTCTTTTGTTAATCATATGCCTCCTAGCAGTTAGAGCCTATAGTAGTTAGAATCCATTGCCGGCCGGAGTGGCCGAGCGGTTCTAGGCGCTACTGTCTGGAACCGCGCGACCCCTACGGTCGCAGGTTCGCATCCTGCCTCGGGCATGGCTGTGTGTGATGTCCTTAGGTTGGTTAGGTCTAAGTAGTTCTAAGTTCTAGGGGACTGATGACCTCAGAGGTAAAGTCTCATAGTACTCAGAGCCATTTGAACCATTTATTTAGAATCCTTTTATTTAGCTGACTGTATTTGCTGCTTACTGTAATTGCTGTAGTTCGTGTTATGAGGATTTTCTGTAAGGTAAGTGACTTACGAAATGTATGGGTAATTGTTAGGATCTCTTCCAATTCAGGGCCATTCTTCTGCGTTAATTATTTGAAGGCGTGTTGTCATTGTATAGCAGTCAGATTGTGTTGGGCTTGTATATTGTGGGTAATAAATGAATAGGTTAAGTTTGAGTTGTCTTTGTCTGGGAAAATTCTTTAGGTCAGTGTTTGAAATGATAAAAACAAGTAAACACTAAGAAGTTTCAAATGGTTAGTCATCGAAGACTCTTCACAGAATGTGGGGTTCGGAGGCTTGTCTGCTCTGTAAAGTAGGATAGATGGTGATCTGTGGCATCTCTGCCGAAAGGGCACAACGCTGTTGCACGCACAAGTGCTTCGGAGCACACCGTTCATCTCACATTGTTGGACATGCAGCTCCGAAGCAGACCACATCTACGCGCTCACATGTTGACCCAACGACATCATCAGTTACTACTGCAGCGGACACGGACAATCAGGATTCGACCGTCGATCAATGGAAACGAGTGAATCACAATTTTGTTAGACTAGGTCGATGGTCGTCTCCACAGACGGCGTTGTCGAGGTGAACGGCGGCTCGAAACGTGCAGCACGCCACGGGCGCAGGCTGGTGGGATCAGTATTGTGCTGTGGGAGACATTCTTCTGCGCTTCCATGGGACCAGTGGTAGTAATCGAAGACACGCTGACAGCTGCGAACCACCTGCATCCCTTCATGGTTGATGTCTTCTTCCCCGACGGCGATGTCATCTTTCAGCAATACAATTGTCCGTGTCTCGGAGCCAGAACCGTGCTACTGGGGAACAATCAAGAATGGGGTGCCCCAAGGTTCGGTCTTTGGTCCTCTGCTGTTCTTAATATATATTAATGACTTGCCAATCTATATTCACGAAGATGCAAAGCTGGTACTTTTTGCCGATGATACAAGTATAGCTATCACACCCGACAGACAGGAATTAACTGGTGAAATTGTAAACGATGTTTTTCAGAAAATCATTAAGTGGTTCTCTGCAAATGGGCCCTCATCAAACTTTGACAAAACACAGTATATACAGTTCCACACAATATATGGAATGACCCCAATAATAAATATAGACTTCGATCAGAAATCGGTAGCTAAGGTAGAATATTCAAAATTTCTAGGTGTATGCATTGATGAGGGTTGAACTGGAAAAAACACACTGAGGATCTGCTGAAACGTTTGAGTTCATCTACTTACGCTATTAGGGTCATTGCAAATTTTGGCGATATACATCTGAGTAAATTAGCTTACCACGCCTATTTTCATTCTCTGCTTTCGTATGGCATGATATTTTGGGGTAATTCATCATTGAGTAAAAGAGTGTTCATTGCACAAAAGCGTGTAATCAGAATAATTGCTGGAGCTAATCCAAGATCATCCCGCAGACACTTATTTAAAGAGCTAGAAATCTTCACTATAGCCTCCCAATATATATATTCACTTATGAAATTTGTTATTAACAATCCGGAAGAATTCAAAAGTAATAGCAGTGACCATGGCTACAACACTAGGAGAAAGGATGATCTTCAGCACTCGAGGTTAAATCTAACTTTGCTTCAGAAGGGGGTAAATTATTCTGCCACAAAAGTCTTTGGTCTCTTACCTAATAGCATCAAAAGTCTGACAGATAGCCATATAGCATTTAAAAGGAAATTAAAAGAATTTCTTAATGGCAACTGCTTCTACTCATTAGACGAATTTTTGGATATAGTAAGTGGGTAATTTCGCAACCCCTACAAAAAAATATTGAGTGTCATGTAACATTTTGTGTAATGTAATATCTTGTACAGACATCTTTTATTAACCTGACACGTTCCGCATCATTACGAAGTGTCGTATTCATGATGTATGGAACAAGTACTAGTCTAATCTAATCTAGTGGTGTAGGAGCATTATACTGAATTCACGATGATGTCTCGGCGACCAAATCCGCCTGATGTAAATCCTTTGGAACAAATTTAGGTCGCTAATGGCCGCCATCACCGCATACGCAAATCAGCGGCCCGTTATTTACGCGAATTACGTGATCTGTGCGTAGAAATCAAAAGCCCCATACCTCCACAAGCCTACCATCAAACTGCCGCATCCCTCATACGCAGAATCGGTGATGTATTTCGTTCCAAAGACGGCCAGAAAAGCTATTAAGCAGGTGGTCATAATGTTCTGGTATGAAATGTGTCTGAGAGCAGACAACTTTAAAACTCCGCATGAGAGTTGGTTTCATTCTGCAATTTATTTCATATTTTCTGCCTTTCATTTTTAATTTTTTACTTTTATTTTAAACAGATCATTTGTTAATGACTCGCTAAAAAGAAGAAATCGATCATGATACCATTTGAATGACGTGACACTAACATAAACAATAAAATAATTTTGTTTACAAGACAGCCATCTCTACTATCTTCCAAACTAAAGTTGAGAAAGGAACGGCGTGCATCGGACATTTCAAGTAAAAGGCATTGGTCGCAGCGGCTGGTGAGGCTGCACGTCTTCAGTGGGCCAAAAAGCACAGAAAAGTCCAGTAGCCTACTGGAGACTTGTACTGTGGTCCGGCGAGCCACGGTTCTGCCTCCTCAGATTATGCAAGGTGTCGCGTGAACCGAGCGCTCATTGAGGCGTTTAACCCGCGGTGTTTGTAGTATCCGGTGTGCTTTTTATGAGATACCTAGTCACTGAGGACAGGGCTAATTGTGAGTTGTAAGGCAGAAAGTCAAGATATGGGATGCAGCAGCTACACTGAAATAAAGAGCATAGCTGGCAAGTAGCAGGTATTGAAACCTGCATAAAAACAACCTCAAGGTTGATGACAGAAACTGCACGCAGAGCTTACTCCAAATACTCAGTACTTGTGTTGATGATTCAGTGGACTCATTCGTGAAGAAACTGTACGGTGAGAGAAAAGCTGCGACAGTTGGCAGCATAGTTCGACAGGGAAGAAGTGCAGTGGGCGAGCGACTGGCGGTGCGGTGTGACACATCTTCTCCTCCCAACCTCCGATACCGCAGCAGCCAAGGTTTCCGAGCCTAATAATGCCGCAGATTCATTCCAGCATTCTTGCTGGCAGCGATATCTTCCTTGGTCAAATGTTTTTTCTCACGCGGTAGCAGTGTTTGCCTTCTTACACAAACACACACATATATATTTTCGACACTATCAACGTACAGCAAAATGCATAGATCTTACGTGCAGAATATCGAATGGAGACGTTACCTTTATTCTTCGTGGAGCAGAACGGACAGCTCGAGATTGTCATCATCTGATTGATTGTCTCTCGTCACGACCACACAGGCTGCTGTTGTCCTCATCGTCTGATAAAGAAATTAAAATATTTTGTATGTATTCTTCTCTTACACGTTTTTCTGTGCTCGACCTCATAATGTCTTTCCATACACGCTTTGTGACATTTTTCCAACATTTTGGCATTATACGTGTGACAGCCTCGTTTGCCAGCCTCTCTGTGTCTTGCGATGTAAAAGTTTCATTTCGTCCCGCAACATCTGCTTTTATTTCAACCCAGGCAAGTTCAGTGGCATTGTAATCGCAGTGGTACAGTGGAAAACGTATAATTTTGTGGCCTTGGTTATCTGTTAACGTATTAATTACAACTACATCTTCTGTGGCTTGTATCGTTCCACTAATTCCGGAACTTCCGCTTTTCGCATATTCTGTTCAAAGCCTATTTTACTATCGTTAAACATGCTGACCGTTTCGTCTCTCCTTGCAGCAGCCGTTGCTGCCTTATTTACGAGGCGTTTTCCGAAAGTAAGGTGCGATCGGTCGCGAAATGCAAATCTCAATGAAAATCCAATATAGTTTTGCGTCGATGTCTCGAATAATGGCTCTAGTATGCCAGTTGACCGCGTCACGTCTATCTTTTCAGTTCTGAGTACATGGAGAGCACATAAGGATTCCTAGAACAATAGTGTCTCCCGTCAAGTGCGAGGGCCTGGTGAGAAACTTCGCCTGAAGCTATGCAGTCAACATTACATAACTGTCGTGCGTTTTCGTCTTAAGATAATTCTCAGCCGCATTCTACAGAGGCAAAGAAGATGCTCCTGCATCGTTTTCAATTGGAAATGTCTGATTACCCACAATACAGCCTGTGATTGTCTCCCTCTGAGTTTTATCTCTGCTCACGTGAACCGCTGGCTACGAACACAACATTTTGACTCAGAATTGGCGGAAAGCACTCGCGGCTGTCTTCTATAACGAGGGTATTGGAAATTTGGTGCAACGCTACGACAAATGTCTCAGACGGAGCGGCGACTATGTAGAGACGATGCTAGAAGGCGCGGCTAATTATTGCAAATAAAAAAACTTTTGATTTTCACCTTGGTTTCCATTTCGTGACCGATCAGGCCTTACTTTTGGAATATGCCTCTTAATTATACGGAACGGTATGACGCAATGTCCATTACAATAACACAATGAGAACTGACGTTTGGTAGCAAACGACTAACGGACCAGTATCTAAAAATATCTGCATTCATCTACTTGTGGTAATAGTTTTTCTTTTACTGAAACATCATCATAGCACCTGGCATGAAACAGTTCATTGAGCCAGCATGAACGATAATTAGCCGCCCTCGTTCACCAGATGGCACACTCAAGTTCTGTGGTGTGTGTCGTCCTTCCACGTGACAGATCGTGTATCAACCCATGTGACATCTACCGGATTTCCTGCTAGCAATTCACGCAGAATTAACATCTCCAGTCCACAACGTCTCCGTATTCCATTAGTACCTTTCTTCCTTTTTCCCACCAGAAGCCAATTTTTTTAAACAGTTGTCCACCTGCTTAGCTGGGTGGTAACGTGCTTGCCTCCCAAGCAAGCAGGCCCGGGTTTGATTCCCGGCCGGGATGGAGATTTTCTCCGCTCGTGGCCTGGGTGTTGTGTTGTCCTCATCATCATTTCATCCTCATCACCGGCACGCAAGTCGCCCAACGTGGCATCGACAGGAATAAGACTTCCACTGGGAGGATGATCTTCCCTGCACGGGGCCTCCCGGCCAACAATGCCATACGCTCATTTCCATTTCCATTTACACAGATGGGAGACATGTCGTTCCACCTATGAATCAACTTTTAAGTGTCGGGTACTCCTTCCTGCTGTGTTGTTGTTGTGGTCTTCAGTCCTGAGACTCGTTTGAGGCAGCTCTCCATGCTACTCTATACTGTGCAAGCGTCTTCATCTCCCAGAACCTACTGCAGCCTACATCCTTCTGAATCTGCTTAGTGTACTCATCTCTTGGTCTCCCTCTACCATTTTCACCCTCCACACTGCCCTCCAATACTAAATTGGTGATCCCTCGATGTCTCAGAACATGTCCTACCAACCGATCCCTTCTTCTAGTCAAGTTGTGCCACGAACTCCTCTTAACCCCAATTCTATTCAGTACCTCCTCATTAGTTATGTCATCTACCCATCTAATCTTCAGCATTCTCCTGTAGCACCACATTTCGAAAGCTTCTATTTTATTCTTGCCTAAACTATTTATCGTCTACGTTTCACTTCAATACATGGCTACACTCCATACAAATACTTTCAGAAACGACTTCCTGACATTTAAATCTATGCTCGATGTTAACAAATTTTTCTTCTTCAGAAACGCTTTCCTTGCCATTGCCAGTCCACATTTTATATCCTCTCTACTTCGACCATCATCAGTTATTTTGCTCCCCAAATAGCAAAACTCCTTTACTTCTTTAAGTGTCTCATTTCCTAATCTAATTCCCTCAGCATCACCCGACTTAATTCGATTACATTCCATTATCCTCGTTTTGCTTTTGTTGATGTTCATCTTATACCCTCCTTTCGAGACACTATCCATTCGGTTCAGCTGCTCTTGCAAGTCATTTGCTGTCTCTGACTTCTTGCTGTAGTGTGCGTATATGCAGGGTGTTCATTTTAACTGAACACTTTGAAATATCTCAAAAGCGACACATTGGGTCAAAAAAAGTTACGATTCCAATTTGTTTGTCTCGGAGTGGGACATGCAACAATACCACACACGACCTGCCACCGCCACTACGGGCGTGGGTGGCGGGAGGGAAACTTTGAACTCTAAAATGAGACCGCCCCCCCCTTTTTTTATTGCAGATTACGATCTTACGGCAAAATCTAAATATGGTTTGTCTGAAGCGTTTTCTTCGTTTTGTCACAGACGACGCTGTAATGGGAGGAATACGCCTTTATGTCTGATGGCAGTGTACGTACCGGAGAAAGGAAACGAAGCAAACGTGTTACAGGCGAAGCTAGCGACACGGCACCACAACACACACTCCGGCAATTAAAAGCGATTCCGAGGTGTCCGTAGCTAGTATTGTCACAATACTGCATTCTCGTAAGTGTTACGGTATCAAGAGTTTCATGACGCCGATTTCCATAACTAAGTAGTGTTTTGTGAATGGGCACGTCACAAACGCAAACGAACCCCATATTCTTTGCCGGGCTACTATTTTCCGATGAGTCGACATTCACAAACCATTGTAGCGTTAACATGCATTACTGGGGTGTTGAAAATCCCAGCAGGTTACGGCAAGATGACCGTCAACGTCCTTGGTCAGTTAACATATGGTGTGGCTTCATAGGCAACAAACTCATTGGTCCGTATTTTATGGAAGGCACGTTGAATGTGCACCAATATAGAACGTTTTTGGACCAGAAAATACAGGTATTACGGCAGGGTACTGCCCAAGAACGTTCGACAACTTGTGCGGTTTCAGCTTTACAGTTGCCCGGCGCATTACGCAGTAGAAGTACGGGAGATATTAGACAGTGTTTACACTGGTCGGAGGGTCGGCAGACGTGGCCTTATTGATTGGATTTGCTAGATCGCACGACTTGACGTCGCTGGATTTCTTTCTGTGGCGATATTTCAAACATAACGCGTACCTGCATGTGCCAACAGGACGTGAAGTCATGGTCGACCGCATCGAAATCGCCTGTGCTGGTATTCCCGCAGATATGCTGCTGCCCTGTGCATGGTCATTTGAAAAGTGGGTCACTAAATGTATTGAAGTTGATGGTACTACGTTTGAACACTAACTGCAAAAGTAGAGTAGCGTTCCTCTCGAGCAACGGCCTCACTGGCTCAACATTTAGACAAGAAGTATTCGCTGCTCAAAAGAAAGTGGTTGGAATAATGTGTGGGGTTCATAGTCGCACATCTTGTAGGCATCTTTTTAAAAGATTGGGAATTCGTACAACAGCGTCACAGTACATTTACTCACTAATGAAATTTGTTCTCAACACCATGGACCAGTTTAAAAACAACAGTGACATTCATGATTATAATACCAGAAAAAAGGAAGACCTACACTATCCTTTAGTCAACCTATCTTTGGCACAGAAAGGGGTAAAATATGCTGCTATAAAAACTTTCGACAAATTACCAGATGAAATAAAATGTCTGACAGAAGGCAGTAATAGCTTCAAAAATAAATTGAAATCATATCTCCTTGACAACTCCTTCTATACCATAGATGAATACTTCAATAGGAATAAATAAATCTATAAATATAGTATATGCATTTTGTGCCATTTAAGGGAATGGGGTAAATAATAGAAATATTAATCTTTAACTCTGTATTGTAATATATATATATATATATATATATATATATATATATATATATATATATATATATTATAATCTTGTTTCTTACGTGCGTTGCTTGTGCACTTGACGCGTTCCACATCATAACGGCTACCGTACCGTGCGATTGATCAATGGAACACGCAACCAACTAACTAACTAGCTAACTAACTGGCGCGTCGGTAGCCCCCTGATCGAAATGTCGGAAGAATATAACGTTGCGAATGGGGCTTTGAATTAGAAGTTATGAAATAATGGCCTGTCCTCGCAGCGTGGAGGTGGAGACCCACGTGCAATTGGATACTCAAGAGACACTGAGTAGCTTGTCGTAAATTACGATTGTGTATCCATACGTATTCCTCCGATTACAGTACCATCTGTGGCGAAACGAAGAAAATGCTTCAGACAAAACATACTTAGATTTTGCCGTAGACTCTTAATCTGCGATTAAAAACGGGGTTTCCCATTGAAGGTTTTGAAGTTGCTCCCCTGGTCCGATGTTTGGTTCTCCTGATATTTCAACATCTTCAGCTAAAATGAACGCCCTCTATGTTTGGAAAGTAGGAGACGAGGTACTGGCGGAAAGGAAGCTGTGAGGGCGGGGAGTGAGTCGTGCTTGGGTAGCTCAGATGGTAGAGTACTTGCCCGCGAAAGGCAAAGGTCCTGAGTTCGAGTCTCGGTCCGGCACACAGTTCTAATCTAGCAGGAAGTTTATGGTGTTTGGTAGTACTGTCGTCAAAACTGTCTGTTTGAGTGACACGACGCGATCTCTTCCTCGGCTTTCCAGGCCTCACAATAACAGGGCTCCCAGTTGAATTTATCGTTTGTGGTTCTCTTCACGCTGCTGAAGAGATGTTCAATGCTTCTGCCACCCTGGCAGCCGCTTTGCTGACAGGTATCTAAGACCGAACACCATCTCTGTCCCTTTCCCTTTCAAAGTAAACACACAATCTGTACATAAATTCGTGTGCTTGAGAATTCAGCGTAACTCGTTTTCGAAAAAAGAACGTCCTCTTCTCTACAACACAGGATGCCAATTTTCACATACACGGCAGTAAAATCACATGGACGAAGCACACTGACTTGAACGAAGCACGCGGCACCACAGACTGAGAGCAGGGATCGCCGTTACGAAGGCACTGAGACGTTGCCATGGCAATGTAAACAAAATCTCACGATCTGACTGGCCGTCGCAGACGCGCGAAGCGTGTGTCCCAAGGACACTTCAACTGTCACAACTCTTCTCTCGCCCTACGGGGAATAACGTCGATTGACCGAGCGAGGTGGCGCAGTGGTTCGACACTGGACTCGCATTCGGGAGGACGACGGTTCAATCCCGCGTCTGGCCATCCTGATTTAGGTTTTCCGTGATTTCCCTAAATCATTCCAGGCAAATGCCGGGATGGTTCCTCTGAAAGGGCACGGCCGACTTCCTTCCCCATCCTTCCCTAATCCGATGAGATCGATGACCACGGTGTCTGGTCTCCTTCCCCAAGCAACCAACCAACCAATAACGTCGATTATTTGATTTTTTATACTAAGAAACAGCTCTTGATAAATCCTTCCCTCCCCCTTTCTTTTGGCACAGAACGTACGCAGCCACCCCCCTGGTACCTAGTAAGGAGTACTGCTATCTTTGATGTTATGACGCAGCAACATTTTACTCATTACTTATCGCTGGTTTCTGAAATGTTCGAAAATGACTGGGCCTTTTCCCAGGAGGAAGCATTTTCTTACTACACAGAGTGAACATTAATAAAGCCGACAAATTGCAGGAAACGATTCCTGACTGAAAACGGAGTAAAATGGTTCTATGCACATGTGTTTGAAAATGCACCGTTGCCACGGTAGATGGCGCTGATGAATGACAGTTCCTGTGACCATGTGCCGCGTGTTCCTTGTGTGTAGGAGGCTGTGTGATTGACGCAGCAGAATGGTCCGGTATTCATGTCGGGAACAAGCCGAGAGGGTGTCTGAGTTCGGTCAGGTAGGTGGACACGTTCTGGAAGCAACACGGATAAAAGAAAAGTACCGCCACAGACACAAACCACATCACACAACATTTCAAGCCCCTTTGGAGTGCTTGTATGAACATGGGTCCTTTCAGACAGACAAATGTACAAGGAGGGGGAGGAGCGGGTTCGATAGGATATTGACAAGAAAACTAGCACAAACTCCGCAGCATGGTGCAAACCAAAGCACGATTATGTGTATACTGGATGACAACCGCTACTAACCCTGTCACCTGCAACGAGTGCAAGCGTTATCAGCGATGGATTTACCTATCACTAAAATTTTCGTAATCGTTCTCCTTAATACTCTTGAAATGTTTAAACTGGAGGTTTGCGTCGGGTGGGTCGGCTACTTCTACCACTATAACTCTCGGTAAAGTCTGCCGGTTAGAGCCAGAACTTTCCGTTACTACTTCAACATCTAGCTCCTGCGGGACGAAACACGACGAATCTTGCTCCCGCTCCCCATTAACATCAACTATTTCTAGTAAAGTCTGCCGGTTAGGGCCAGAACTTTCTATCATTTCACAAACACTATCTTCCTGCGGGACGAGACGCGGAAAATCCTGCACGCGCTCCCCATAAACACTTCTCCCGTACAGGCCCCTATAATCTCTTAGTTCGTCGTATAAGCGACCGAACTGCCTTAACCAGACCTCATCCCTCTCTGCATCCCCTCGCTCGATGACGGACGTGTTATCCGACATCTGATCTTCTCTCAACACTTGCGAATCATTCTTAAACTCAATCTCCAGTTCCCCTGTGGGTATTAGAGCTGCCACTTTATAATCGATTTCCGGAACACTACTTAAATTGTTCTCACTGACAGTGAATGTATTTTCTACTGCCGCGTCTACAGCTGATCTACTACTTGTGGGCGCACTCCTTTCTCTTAACACTGGTACACTCTCCCGCCGTTGATTATTCTATACGGAATTTTCATAACGACGACACCTGGGTTTTCTCTTGTTATTGGGCCTCCAAAATTTCTCCACGCCCGGTGGGCCCCTCACTGGCGCGGCTAATGGTTTCCCTGTCTCGTCCCAGCAGATACGCTCCCCAGATGCTGCTGAGGCGGCTTATCACACCCTCTGGCATTATTACTATCCTGCGAAGCCCTTATCACGTTAGTATAATAACGGTTTCCGCCATTCCTGTTATTATTTGTGTGGTGTCACCGCCAGACACCACACTTGCTAGGTGGTAGCCTTTAAATCGGCCGCGATCCCTTAGTATACGTCGGACCCGCGTGTCGCCACTATCAGTGGTAGCAGACCGAGCGCCACCACACGGCAGGTCTAGAGAGACGTACTGGCACTCGCCCCAGTTGTACAGCCGACTTTGCTAGCGATGCTACACTGACGAAGACTCTCTCATTTGCCGAGAAGATAGTTAGCATAGCCTTCAGCTAAGTCAATTGCTACGACCTAGCAAGGCGCCGTATTCAATTGATATTTATTATATGAAGCATGTATCATCAAGAGCGATGTTATACAATTATGGATTAAAGTTAAGTATTCCAGAAGCTACGTACTTTTCTTTATAGCATTCATTACGTATCCTGTTTCAGACCTCACGCCAGCCTGCGTGAGTTTAAGCGCGTGCCTTTCGGCTTCCTCTCATTGTGTCTAGGCTGTCTTGTCTAGACACAACAATTTGCATTGTACCGATTGTTATTACGGTCCGAACTATTATTGTTGTTGCTGCCATGGTTGCGGTATGCATCATTCCCATGGTTATCGTTGTTGTGGTTGCTGTGGTACCCGTTGTTGTTACCAAGGCCTCTACCACTATCGCGACTATTGCGCCAATTGTCCTCGTCCTCAACTCTTTCCAGGAAATCATTGATTGTCCTGTAATTGCTTCCTACGTAGCGTTTTTTGTCATCTGGAAGCTTCTTGTAGAGTTCCCTGACTATTTCGGATTCCGTGCGGCGATCACGCAAATATTCCAACTTGCGGATCCACCCCTCACAAAACTCCTTCATCGAGCCGCGCGAATTCGCATCGAAAGGCCTCGATACGACAAATGCGCGCCAGACACTTCGCAGTTTTTGCTCTGACCAGTATTCAGCCAGAAACAAATTTTTAAACTCGTCAAAAGTCAGGTCGGTAATGTTGAGGTTTAAGCCCCAACGCTTGACATCACCAGCCAACACGTCAATAACCGCATTAATTTTTCTCTCATTAGTCCATGATCTGGGTAAGACTCTTTCACAATTTTTAATGAAATCCATCGCGTGTATACCGCCTTTTTTCAAGGGGTCGAACCGCTCCTCTTTCGTCAACAGTTCCGAACTATGTGCACAGATTGCCACATAGCTCTGTTTTTCGTCAAGTTTCTTTTCTAATTCCGACACTCTCGTAATTACTTCGCAAGTGGTTGTCGCAAGCGTTTCTACTTCCCTTTTTTTTTCTTCGTAGGTATTAGCCTGCTTCGTCACTTCCGATACTAAAGCCTTTAAAGTTTCCACCTTCTTTTGATCCTCTTTTTTCACTATTTGAATTTGTTCCGTCATCTTATTCTCGATGATCGGAGCAACTGCTTCTCCCACACTTTTCTCGATTCTGCTAATTTCGGAATAAAAACGAGTATTTACGCTCGCAATTTCCGCCTGAACGCCTATCATTTCCTGTTTAACATTACCGATTTCGGTATTAATCACAACAATATCTTCTTTGATTTTATCAACTTTTGTTTCAACAACTCCAACATTGTTGTTAACAACATTAATAGCTTTGTTCTGATTGTCTAGCTTCCGTTCAATTTTTTCAGCCTGAGCTTCTTGCTTGGCAGCCTGAGCTTCTTGCTTGGCAGACTGAGCTTTAATTTCTGCCGATTGACTCTTGATTTCATTAATCAAAACATTCAATAAATCAGTTAAATTCCCGGAAACTACCAGTTTTACTTCCGTAGCGGCTTCCTCTTTAATTGTCCCCCCGTATTCGTCATCAAGGGATTCAGATTTGATTTTCACTTCCGATTCCGAAACATTTTCTAAAGTTTGGAATCCCATTTCTGCTCTTTGTTGCGTTTCGGCGGTTGCGTCTTTCATGATAGCCGCCTGCCCCTGAACAATGGGTACCGCGGTGCGCTTTTCCCACTGTTCGACTGAATGTTCCGTATCCAAGTCTACCAAATTTTGGTAATTGTTGCCTTCACTCATTTTAATGATTTTCAATATAAATGCCAAATCTCAAATCTAATTAGGATTCCTCACACTAATATTCTCGCTGACGTATCGACCATTTCGTAACCAGTACTTTGTTACGACATTTGCACAATGCAAAATTCGTGTCCAGAACAACCACAAATCCGAAGATTGTCCTGTTACCAGGTCGCCACGTGTAACCTCCCCCTCACTTATCGACCTTAATGACAGTGAAAAATTAAACCGCGTGTACCTAATGGAAATTTGGGAAAAGCAATCGTCACCGAAGTTAATTTGTCGGTAAAGAGGGAGGAAAGGGTTACTTCTATTGAAAGGAAAAATGCAAATGAAACTGGTCGAAATTAATTTTGAAAAGGGGTAAAGTTAATAAAGAAAGTAAATGTGCGGTCGTCACGTTAACAATTAATTGGCGCTAATTAGATATTTGAGATTTGGGGGAAATTACGGTCGCCAGTCCTAAGGACAATTACTATAGTAACTGAAAAAGAAAGGTTATTGCACATATAAGTAGCACTAGAAGCGTGGCAACTGAAGGTTGACACGTGTAGTGTGAAAACTGAAAGTTTGTCAGAAGTAATAAATTTCGCTACACTCTGACTTAATTTAGCAAAAGAATTAATAAAACAGGAAAATCGAAAGTTAATTTAGTGACTAAAGTTAATAGTGAGCTTTCTTTCTGAAGCACATTGAAATTCAGTAAGATACGGTTAGTCTTGGACTACCTCAACAATCATTTCAAAAGGTACTTGAATCTACACAATTTAGAAATAAGAGATTTAACTTTTAACTTGAATTAAATGATTCTGAACAATTAACAATAGTA
Organism: Schistocerca americana; assembly: GCF_021461395.2. Lineage (NCBI taxonomy): Eukaryota > Metazoa > Arthropoda > Insecta > Orthoptera > Acrididae > Schistocerca > Schistocerca americana. Next base: position 516,959,060 of record NC_060126.1, read on the forward strand.
AAATTTAGTACGTACCAAGCTGAGCTGCAGTCACACGTAAGCTAAAATATGCTAACAAAACTCGCACTCTTAATTTGTGCTTGTGTAATCTAAATATTGTAGGCAGCTATAAATACCTTAACTGAACTTTGAAATTAAAGCAGTGAAATTGAATGATATTACTTTAATTCTGGCGTATGAATTTCAACGACACTCGGGTTCATTCCGGAAAAGGAAGTGACCCTGCTTGGTAATGCAATTGGGACAATGAGCAACTAAGGTTCATGCTACGTTGCTGTAATTTTGTGATTTGAACAGTTTGAAAAGCTGAGGTCTGCCATACAGTTCTAAAACTTTACGTGCTTCCAGTCTTCCTTGTTAGTTGATTGAAGGTTTGAAGCCGTCGATCGGGGAGGTGGCGACAGTCACTCATTGTCGGCCGTCGCTGTTTCAGAAGCTGGATGTTGGCGCACCTTCTTCTCGACACGGTCACCAGACGAAACGGGCTCTTGATGTGCGCCAGCTAATGCTTCCCGTCCGCGACACCATGTCAGAAACTATCATCGCAAGTCGAGCGCAATTACATGCTGCCAAACCCCGAAAGCGCGGCAACTCGCGGGAGCGTCGCACGACACACCTGCTCCACTGCACCACCCCAGCCAGCCTCTCTCTGCTCTGCCCGCGCTCCACGCGGCAGAGTTAACACTACCAAAGATCCTAAACACTTTGGTTCTCCACACGACCTATCGATGTAATGGTTCGATAGCGTAGTTTCCCTAGGCCAGACCCAGCGTAAAAATACAAATAATCTTTACACAACAAACCAATTATACATCGACATAAATGCATATATATACAAATAGTAAAACAATTACAATATACAAAGACACAGAAACGTCATATATTCAGGTAACAAAATAAGGAAAAAAAATTATAGTACAATAGATGGAAATAGGAGGATATGCATTTCCGGCGTTACAACGGAAGGATTTTGTCGATGTTTTTTGCACCTGACCATCAGAGTTATGGGATTTCTGTCTCTTATCCTCCTTACCGACGAAGCAGAGTTTACCAGAACTGGCATCAACAATCTGCATAATCGTCATCTGTGGGCTGTAGACAATCCTCGGGGAATGACTGAGGCGGCTCATCTCCATCGGTTCGGCGTCAGTGTGTGGGCAGGGATTCTTAATATTCCACAAGGCCTCGATGGAGGCTCAAATGGTTCCAATGGCTCTGAGCACTATGGGATTAACATCTGAGGTCATCAGTCCCCTAGAACTTACAACTGCTTAAACGTAACTAACCTAAGGACATCACACACATCCATGCCCGAGGCAGGATTCGAAACTGGGACCGTAGTGGTCGCGCGGTTCCAGACTGACGCGCCTAGAACCGCTCGGCCACAGCACCCGGCCCTCGATGGAGGAACGTACGTGGACTTCCTGTGGAGTACTCTGTCTGGGCTGCTTGAGACTCTGCATTTGGCAATACGCCAGGTTGTTTGATTTCTGCATGACGGAGCACCACCCCAGTTCTGCATTACAGTTCGCCGACAGGTCACCAGCATCCTCCCCGCACGTTGGGTAGGACGCGGAGGCCCTGTAGCGAGGCCTCTTAGATCACCGGACTTCAACCACCTGGATGTTTACCTCTGGCGGCATCTGAAACGCGTTGTGTCTGCTGAACCGCATGCACACCGTCCATTTCCGGACGTATGTTGGTAGGACCTTTCTTCCTCCACTTACAGCCAGGGCTCCGTCCAAGCAGTTTGTCCGTTTTATTAGTGCTCACCCTGTACAATGTCAACAATGCGCTACTGGTCACGGTCCGTCTTGATGTGTGCACGGATCGGCCACGCGCAGCCGCGTGGCGTTTAATTACACTGAAGAGCCAAAGAAACTGGTACACCTGCGTAATATCCTCTAGGGAACCCGAGAGCACGCGGAAGTGCCGCAACACGACGTGGCATTGACTCGACTAATGTCTGAAGTAGTGCTGGAGGGAAATGACACCATGAATCCTGCAGGGCTGTACATAAGGAAGGATGGACATCCATTCTGAACAGCACGTTGAAAGGCATCCCATATATGCTCAATAATGTTCATGTCTGGGGAGTTTGGTGGCGAATGGAAGTGTTTAAACTCAGAAAAGTGTTCCTGGGGCCACTCTGTAGCAATTCTGGACATGAATGGACGCAGGTGATCAGACAGGATGCTTACATACTTGTCACCTGTCAGAGTCGTATCTAGACGTATCAGGGGTCCCATATCACTCCAACTCCACACGCCCCACACCACTGCAGAGCCTCCACGAGCTTGAACAGTCCCCTGCTGACATACAGGGTCCATGGATTCATGAGGTTGTCTCCATACCCGTACACGTCCATCCGCTCGATACAATTTGAAGCGAGACTTGTCCGACCAGGCAACATGTTTACAGTCACCAACAGTCCAATGTCGGCGTTGACGGGGCCAGGCGAGGCGTAAAACTTCGTGTCGTGCAGTCATCGAGGGTACACGAGTGGGCACTCGGCCCCGGAAGCCCCTACCGATTGTGTTTCGTTGAATGGCTCGCACGCTGACACTTGTTCACGGCCCAGCATTGAAATCTGAAACAATTTGCAGAGGGTTTGCACTTCTGTCACGTTGAACGATTGTCTTTACTTGTCGTTGTTCCCGTTCTTGTAGGATCTCTTTCCGGCCGGAGCAATGTGAGAGATTTGTGTTTTACCGGATTCCTGGTACTCACGGTACACTCTTGAAATGGTCGTACGGGAAAATCCCCACTTTATCGCCACCTCTGAGATGCTGCGTCCCATCGCTCGTGCCTCGACTGTAAGACCACGTCCAGACTCACTTAAATCTTGATATCTTGATAACCTGCCATTGCAGCGGCAGTCACCGCAGACCCTTGTTGTCTCATACGGGCGTTGCCGACCCCAGCGCCGTATTCTGCCTGTTTACATATGTCTATATTTGAATACGCATCCCTATACCAGTTTCTTTGGTGTTTCAGTGTAGTATAAAGAGCTGTCTAGAAGAATAATTAAGTATTGAAAGTGTTACGTCGGTTGTGGGAGAAAAGTTTTTGAGTAATTCACTTGTTTCGAGCAAAGGCACGCGATAATAGTTATGAGACTTATGGCTGAAACAGTACCATGTCTGTTAATCAGAAAGTTTCGTACAGGTAAATGTTGATAGTGCAACGTAAATGGAAAAGCTTCCATGGTCAGTGATTACCTATTTAATTAATGTGGAAACGCACTGCAGGAACGGTTACTTCTATATGAATGTGAAACGAGATGAACTGTAAGCACAAGACTAGATGAGTCTAGGCATTGTTGGAGAAGTGCTTTACGTGCTAAAGGGAAAATAAAACAAAGTAATTTGATTTGTACTGTGACATTTTACATTTTCGACTGGACAACTTCAATATTTGAAAAGTATGAGACATTTGTTCGTACTGGGCACATGGTCAGATTTATTTCGTAAGGTTCCGTGTTTTCTATGTAAAGTTCCTATAAATGAGTCGGATAGGCAGAAAAAGTAACAAAAATTACCGAAAGAAGGAGCTTAACATCTATCGCCATGAGGGAGAAAGTAATTTTACTATCTGTAATGTGACTGACGCAGTGGCGAGTACAGAAAAACCTCAAGGAGGGAGCGCTAAAGATATCTTGAGCTACCTTTACTTTTACCGTAATGAAAAATAATCAAGACACATGTAAAATATAAGAAAGTTTTATTTAAACTGATTATACACATATACAAGACAATGCCATCTTATGATGTAGAAAATTTACAATTGAGGTTCTCTTCCTTAAATGATGAATTCTGTGCGCCTGTTCTTCCTGGAAAATTGCATCGTCAATAGGACAATGAATGTCAGAGTGAGTGTTGAACAGAGCTAAGCCATTAAGTCGACCCTCCTTGATTGTCGACCTCCGCCATGTCTTTGTACGCCGCAATGTTGAAAAACTTCTTTCTAATGTAGCAATAGATGCAGGTAGACAAGCAAATATTTTGTACAGCGTGTGCAAAGTAGGGTAGTCAGATCTAGGGCAAACAGACAACGCTTGTATAACAAAATCACGATCATTAATGGCGTTTATGCTCGTCTGCTTGTATTGAAGCATCTCTCCCATTAGTCTCTTTTTAATCACAAAACAGTAGAATATTCGCGAAGAAATGCCACACAGAATATCGTTCCGAGATTACTAGAATGGCCGCGACTTTTCTCGTAGGTATGTGTTAGGTATCTATGAGCGAGACAGAAACGTATAAAATACGATCATGCGGACGCACGTGCTACATAGGAAAGAACAACTACTCCATTCAGTCGAGTCGACTGACGAAAGAAACAAACGAATAGCGGAGCGTGCGGGCTGACTGGCTGGGGGGCGGGGGGGGGGGATGGGGGCCGCCCCCCCCCCCCCCATATGTATCCGCCACTGGACTGACGTTGGGTAGTAGTCTTTGCGCTGACTTTCATCTTTAGAGCACAGTCCGCTTTAATAACTGTTTTCTGTAAGCAGAAAAAAATCTAGATCTGCACACTTTCATCCGGTTGTCTCGAGTTCCTAAGTAATCAGACCTGATGTACGCCTGGGGCCTTTGTTGTTTGTGATAAACATAAAATGTGATCTTCAAATTACGTTGACAAAAGACACAAATTTGGCCTTCTCCGCAGATCTATATCTATACGCCGCAAGCCACCTTGCGGTGCATGGTGAAGGGTGCTTTCCCTACCATTTATCACCCCCCACCCCCCACCCCCCCACCCCCCACCCCTCCACTCCTTTGCTGTTTCAGTCGTTTACGGTTTGCGGGAAGAACGAATGCCGGTAAGCCTTTGTGTGCCGTAGGACTTCGCCAATTTTATGTTTTCGGTATTTTCGCACATATACGTAGGAGGAAGCGATATATTTGTTGACTCTTTGTAGGGAAAGTACGCGCGCTTAATTGTAACACTGAAACACACCGTCATGCAGATTGCCTCTCCTGCAGTGTCTGCCACCAGAGTTGACTAAGCTAAATGGACCTGTAACGAAACGCCCTGTTGTTCTTTGCGCTTCCCTATTCCTCTATCAGTGCCATCTCGTACGGACCCCATACTGACGACCAAAATCAAAGTATTGGTACGACGAGTGTTTCGTAAGCTACCTCATTTGCTGATAGGCTACATTTCCTGAGAATTCATCCAACGACTACTTTGTCATCCGATTTTCCTACCATTAGGTTTCTGTGGTCGTTCCACTTTAAATCATTCCGTACGCATTCCCTAGAAATTTTACAGTAACTATTTTCAGTGTGTGTAATCATACAATAATGCTTATTTATGTTTAAGTATTCGCAATCCGTTACATTTGTTATCGTTGTGCGTCAGCTTCCACTCCCTGTGCCAAACGTCAAACACTTTCTTCAGGTCTCCCTGCATTTCGCTACAATTTTCTAGTGTTGCAATTTCTCTGTATACAGGGTGTTACAAAAAAGGTACGGCCAAACTTTCAGTAAACATTCCTCACACACAAAGAAAGAAAATATGTGGACATGTGTCCGGAAACGTTTGCTTTCCATGTTAGAGCTCATTTTATTACTTCTCTTCAAATCACATTAATCATGCAGTGGAAACACACAGCCACAGAACGTACCAGCGTGACTTCAAACGCTTTGTTACAGGAAATGTTCAAAATGTTCTCCGTTAGCGAGGATACATGCATCCACCCTCCGTCGCATGGAATCCCTGATGCGCTGATGCAGCCCTGGAGAATGGCGTATTGTATCACAGCCGTCCACAATGCCAGCACGAAGAGTCTCTACATTTGGTACCGGGGTTGCGTAGACAAGAGCTTTCAAATGCCCCCATAAATGAAAGTCAAGAGGGTTGAGGTCAGGAGAGCGTGGAGGCCACGGAATTGGTCCGCCTCTACCAATCCATCGGTCACCGAATCTGTTGTTGAGAAGCGTACGAACACTTCGACTGAAATGTGCAGGAGTTCCATCGTGCATGAACCACATGTTGTGTCGTACTTGTAAAGGCACGTGTTCTAGCAGCACAGGTAGAGTATCCCGTATGAAATCATGGTAAGTGCTCCATTGAGCGTAGGTGGAAGAACGTGGGGCCCAATCAAGACATCACCAACAATGCCTGCCCAAACGTTCACAGAAAATCTGTGTTGATGACGTGATTGCACGATTGCGTGCGGATTCTCTTCAGCCCACACATGTTGATTGTGAAAATTTACAATTTGATCACGTTGGAATGAAGCCTCATCCGTAAAGAGAACATTTGCACTGAAATGAGGATTAACACATTGTTGGATGAACCATTCGCAGAAGTGTACCCGTGGAGGCCAATCAGCTGCTGATAGTGCCTGGACACGCTGTACACGATACGGAAACAACTGGTTCTCCCGTAGCACTCTCCATACAGTGACGTGGTCAACGTTACCTTGTACAGCAGCAACTTCTCTGACGCTGACATTAGGTTTATCGTCAACTGCACGAAGAATTGCCTCGTCCATTGCAGGTGTCCTCGTCGTCCTAGGTCTTCCCCAGTCGCGAGTCATAGGTTGGAATGTTCGGCGCTCCCTAAGACACCGATCAACTGCTTCGAACGTCTTCCTGTCGGGACACCTTCGTTCTGGAAATCTGTCTCGATACAAACGTACCGCGCCACGGCTATTTCCCCGTGCTAATCCATACATCAAATGGGCATCTGCCAACTCCGCATTTGTAAACATTGAACTGACTGCAAAACCACGTTCGCGATGAACACTAACCTGTTGATGCCACGTACTGATGTGCTCGATGCTAGTACTGTAGAGCAATGAGTCGCATGTCAACACAAACACCGAAGTCAACATTACCTTCCTTCAGTTGGGGCAACTGGCGCTGAATCGAGGAAGTACAGTACGTACTGACGAAACTAAAATGAGCTCTAACATGGAAATTAAGCGTTTCCGAACACATGTCCACATAACATTCTTTTCTTTGTTTGTGTGTGAGGAATGTTTCCTGAAAGTTTGGCCTACCTTTTTGTAACACCCTGTATAACAGCGTCATCTGCGGAAAGACTCATGCAACTTCCGGCGTTGACTACTGCGTCATTAGAGAGGGTGTATCTGAAATGAAGGTAGAAAATGAGAGGGCTGGTAGAGCGGGTCATGACAAGCATATTCCTCACAGCAACCGATGGCCGCATCCCTTAGCGTACGGCGGCGCTAGGCGTTCTTTAACAGCGTCGCGCGCTGCCTGGGGGGTAGGGGCACACAGCGCGATATCCGAGCCGTCACGCTAGCAGGGCTGTAGGGCAACAATTTCAGTGTATTTGTGACATCAAGGCAAAAGAGACGTCGGGGTGACGTTTTACAATTTTTATTTGAAAACACCGACAAAGAGTGCTCGAAGTTACGCCCACCTGTTTGAATGCAAGCCGTGCAACGGCGCTGGAGTGATTGCTGGAGTCTTCCAAACGCTCCTGGCAAAGTAGAAATTGCATCGGAGGCTGCCATAATGCACGCTACTTGATAATCAGATTGTTCAAATGGCTCTAAGCACTATGGGACTTAACTTCTGAGGTCATCAGTCCCCTAGAACTTAGAACTTCTTAAACCTAACTAACCTAAGGACATCACACACATCCATGCCCGAGGCAGGATTCGAACCTGCGACCGTAGCGGTAGCGCGGTTCCAGACTGAAGCGCCTTTAGCCGCACGGCCACCACGGCCGGCTGAGAAGTTAGGGATCATGCGAAGGCGTATAGACAATCGTTTATCCCTGGCTCTGTTTGCAAGTCGACAGTACTGTGGCTTACCCACTATGTGGGCACACTCAGATACAGAAAAAAATTGCGTTCGATAATGCTGGACGTACCGTCAATGGAAAGAGATGGGGACACACAATGCACCATGGGACACTGTCGAACATGACTGTACGTCTTTGTTATCTTCTGCACTATACTGTAGCAGTTCTTTCTATGTGTGGTCCAAGGTTCATGGAGCTATGTTGCTTGGCGGTAGCACATCGTGCCAAAGTTACGTTCATCGATACCTTTTGCAAACCAATGTTCTTGGACCAAAAACAAACTCTACCGAGACTTTATCAGTGTAAACGGAGTCTGATACTCGGGACACGTGTATTCAACGCTCTGCCATGGCGTATATAAGACAAATAATTTTGAGAGTTTCAGATAGATTTAAAGCGTTTTTTGTGAAACTCTCTCTTCTCCATTGAAGAGTACTTTGACAAAAATTCTCAAATACAATGTTTTTTTTTTTTTTCTTTTTAGGTTTCCGTACCTCAATCGGTAAAAACAGAACAGTTATAGGATGAGACTGTTGTCCGTCTGTCTTCAGTTTTCAAAACCCTTTCCCTCAGGAATGGGTAGACGTGCCAAGTTGAAATTTGTGTCAAGTACTACGGGTTATGGTTTCTTGGTTGTACAAAAAACATTAGCTTCGAAGTCAATGCAATCAAAAGACATGGTAATTTATGTATCGTATTTTGACACACACAAATCACTCTCTGAAACCCGTAGGGTACGTCCCCTTGTGCAGCAATATGGTGCAGCAATATGAGATTTGCGAAGAAGAAAGTTTTCACAATACAAGTGGAGGAAAACATTAGAAAATCGTTAATTTATAATTTTACTGTACGGAAAAATATTTCTGTTATCTGATTTCGAACTTGAAATTAAAACATTACCGAAAGTCTTGGAATGTGTCTGACCCATATCTTGCCATTATCAGTGTCGATAACAGTTAAAAATCGTAGAGATCTTCGACTGCCGGAATGAATGTACTGGCTACACACATAATTAAGCTTGTAAGATGTCAATGACTAAGGAATTTATTGCTAGCGCACTCGAGCAGATGTAATTTCGGTGGATTGCTCACGCGCTGCCTGCGATATGTAAGGTTGCGAGGTGCCGGGGCTAGCAGTGTATTTAACACTAAATTCTTCTAGAATCTTCATATGTAAATGATGCTCTAAGCCCCCCCCCCTTTTCTACGTCTGACTTTTGCTGTTGCACATGGGTTAAGAAGAAACGCGAACTGACTGTAATCGACCCTGCAAGTGGAGTAGAAAAGAGTTTGGCACCTGCAATAATTTAACTTGATAGAAATTAATCAAATAAAGGAAAGTTTCATTAATGTAGTGAGAAATGAAAGGGTTGCTCTACCGATTAAAAGAATGAAAGTTCTGTCCAAAATAACAATTTGATTTATTATGCCTAAACTCAAAATAATAAACAAAATACATGAAACATTTACAATACATCAAATTGGATCAAACTGGATACTCAAATAAATGCTGTGAAGGTGAAGTTGTCCATAAACTAGATTGTGACATTTATGACGGAGTGATATGTGGAGCCATTTCCTTGCAACTCAAATCTTACGAGAAACACCCAGCCAATCCAACATTAATTGCTGCTACAGTAGTGAGAACTCAGACAATGAACACCCAAGACAGAACAAAGTTAGAAAAGACGAACAGGCGTGCTCTGCTGAGCTCTGATTATCACCTAACAAAATTTCCTAATCTGCCGGTGCTGCAGACATACATTACCAAGCTGTCTTCTTAACTGCAAGGACACGATCTGGCGTACCGGGGGCGATGGCTGGTTGCTTCGACGGCCCCTCGTGGTGATGATAATGTCGCGAGTATAGCCCGAAACAAATTATCCTGGTCTGGTTGTTCCAGACTTGCTAGCAATACAAATGCGCCTCTGGAGGAGATGAAGAAGGCTCGCTAGGCAATCACTGACGGTATAGCGATTGATTTTAACAAGCGAAGTCACACAGTAATTCCGGTAAAGTCAACTTTAGCCAAAACTGCTCAAGACAGACAACATAGGCCGCTTGTACGCAGAACGCTCAATTGCCAACTGTACTCGGGAAGTTATGTTGAAGTCGAAACTTCAGCAACTTCGTCAAACAGTTACAATTAAATAAAAGTATATTAGACAGCCAACAGAAGGCAGGCTGTCCAGAGCAGCGAGAGCTCAGTCCTGTAACCTACTCCGACCGAAAGGCGAGAGCCGACTCTCTCAAGAGCACCCGTACAAGCCGAACACAGAACCTTGCCGCCCCCACTCGAAAACCGGCGGAAAATTCCACTCTATTGCCGACGCAGTGCTATTCCACCAATGGAGATACTTGGCGCCAATTTCTGCGCCGATTTTGCTATGTCACGGAGCTATGCCCTGAGGAAGCCAATCACAGTTACGATTTTGCAGAAAACGCGGGAATTTGCCCGCCAAGACTGCCTGGGAACACACGACATTCCCACACCTCGCTGGTAGCCCACCAGAAAGTGTTTTCACTAAGTTTCTGCGAACTAACGGAATCTCTAGCCCCAGCCGCTCCTTCTGGCTGGGCATGTCGCCCCCGCTCTTATGACAATGTCGGCGTCTGGAAAGCATCCACTCGACTCCCTCGCACCAGTCGGCTTAACCCTTTCAAGATCAGCAGAACTCGCCTGTCACCGGACCACCCGCGTGGGAAGTCCACATGTGAAGGAATAGCAACTTTTCTCTGCATGCAATTAGAGAGGAAAATCGAATTACTCAGAGTAAGATAGTAATATGAGAGGGGGCTCATGCCACCTCTCAAGTTACAATAGAATGACAGACCAGAGAGCAGTGTCGGCAGCAGTAGTGGTAATAGCTCGCAGTCGGGTGGTTGGGTCAGGTCGCTCGTAGAGAGCAGTTGTCTAATTGTATAGGTCACAGAGAGAACTTGTGTCCTGTATGGAGTTGCGAGGGCCAGTCGTGGAGAGCGATGGTGGTGCCTGAGCGATGTAGTATAAGGTAAAACCAAAAATTACTATTTATAGCCACACGCGTATGTAATTTGTAAAAACTGATTTTGTACTATTGTTATATCAAGTCCCATGTAAATGTTTTTTAAAAGAAATCTTTTAGTAATAATCTTTCTTATAAAAATAACTTTTGACAATCATTCATCTGAATTTAAAGATTTTACTAATTTCTCCTGTCCATGGTCATCCCGATTATCGTAAAGAGGAATAAGTTGTTTCTTTTTCTACACGACAAATCTAGCGGCAAACATTGCACTGGGCTGGCCCAGAAAAACTTATTATAGGAGCAGGTATATACGCGTTATCCGGCGACATCATTGAGATAAGAATTTTCAGTTTATTCAAAATGATTTTTCAGGGCCATCAAACAGCATTGCTGACGTCCACATTTACCAGTTTAGGTTCACAGTTTGTTAATTATTGAAAGTTTATACACTACTGACCATTAAAATTGCTACACCAAGAAGAAATGCAGATGATAAACGGGTATTCATTGGACAAATATACACTCCTGGAAATGGAAAAAAGAACACATTGACACCGGTGTGTCAGACCCACCATACTTGCTCCGGACACTGCGAGAGGGCTGTACAAGCAATGATCACACGCACGGCACAGCGGACACACCAGGAACCGCGGTGTGGGCCGTGAATGGCGCTAGCTGCGCAGCATTTGTGCACCGCCGCCGTCAGTGTCAGCCAGTTTGCCGTGGCATACGGAGCTCCATCGCAGTCTTTAACACTGGTAGCATGCCGCGACAGCGTGGACGTGAACCGTATGTGCAGTTGACGGACTTTGAGCGAGGGCGTATAGTGGGCATGCGGGAGGTCGGGTGGACGTACCGCCGAATTGCTCAACACGTGGGGCGTGAGGTCTCCACAGTACATCGATGTTGTCGCCAGTGGTCGGCGGAAGGTGCACGTGCCTGTCGACCTGGGACCGGACCGCAGCAACGCACGGATGCACGCCAAGACCGTAGGATCCTACGCAGTGCCGTAGGGGACCGCACCGCCACTTCCCAGCAAATTAGGGACACTGTTGCTCCTGGGGTATCGGCGAGGACCATTCGCAACCGTCTCCATGAAGCTGGGCTACGGTCCCGCACACCGTTAGGCCGTCTTCCGCTCACGCCCCAACATCGTGCAGCCCGCCTCCAGTGGTGTCGCGACAGGCGTGAATGGAGGGACGAATGGAGACGTGTCGTCTTCAGCGATGAGAGTCGCTTCTGCCTTGGTGCCAATGATGGTCGTATGCGTGTTTGGCGCCGTGCAGGTGAGCGCCACAATCAGGACTGCATACGACCGAGGCACACAGGGCCAACACCCGGCATCATGGTGTGGGGAGCGATCTCCTACACTGGCCGTACACCACTGGTGATCGTCGAGGGGACACTGAATAGTGCACGGTACATCCAAACCGTCATCGAACCCATCGTTCTACCATTCATAGACCGGCAAGGGAACTTGCTGTTCCAACAGGACAATGCACGTCCGCATGTATCCCGTGCCACCCAACGTGCTCTAGAAGGTGTAAGTCAACTACCCTGGCCAGCAAGATCTCCGGATCTGTCCCCCATTGAGCATGTTTGGGACTGGATGAAGCGTCGTCTCACGCAGTCTGCACGTCCAGCACGAACGCTGGTCCAACTGAGGCGCCAGGTGGAAATGGCATGGCAAGCCGTTCCACAGGACTACCATCCAGCATCTCTACGATCGTCTCCATGGGAGAATAGCAGCCTGCATTGCTGCGAATGGTGGATATACACTGTACTAGTGCCGACATTGTGCATGCTCTGTTGCCTGTGTCTATGTGCCTGTGGTTCTGTCAGTGTGATCATGTGATGTATCTGACCCCAGGAATGTGTCAATAAAGTTTCCCCTTCCTGGGACAATGAATTCACGGTGTTCTTATTTCAGTTTCCAGGAGTATGTTATACTAGAACTGACATGTGATTTACATTTTCACGCAATTTGGGTGCATAGATCCTGAGAAATCAGTACTCAAAACAAACACCTCTGGCCGTAATAACGTCCTCGATGCGCCTCCGCATTGAGTCAAACAGAGCTCGGATGGCGTGTTCAGGTATAGCTGCCCATGCAGCTTCAACACGATACCACAGTTCATCAAGAGTAGTGACTGGCGTATTATGACTAGCCAGATGCTCGGCCACCATTGACCAGAAGTTCTCAATTGGTGAGAGATCTGGAGAATGTGCTGGCCAGGGCAGCACTCGAACATTTTCTGTATCCAGAAAGGCCCGTACAAGACCTGCAACATGCGGCAGTGCATTATCCTGCTGAAATGTAGGCTTTCGCAGGGATCGAATGAAGGGTAGAACCGCGGGTCGTAACACATCTGAAATGTAACGTCCACTGTTCAAATTCCAGTCAATGCGATCAAGAGGTCACCGAGACGTGTAACCAATGGCACGCCATACCATCACGCCAGGTTATACGGCAGTATGGCGATGACGAATACACGCTTCCAATGTGCGTTCACCGCGATGTTGGCAAACACGGATGCGACCGTCATGATGGTGTAAACTGAACCTGGATTCATCCGAAAAAATGACGTTTTGCCATTCGTGCACCCAGGTTAGTCGTTCAGTACACCATCGCAGGCGCTCCTGTCTGTGATGCAGCATCAAAGGCAACCGCAGTCGCGGTCTCCGAGCTGATAGTCCAAGCTGCTGCAAACGCCGTCGAACTGTTCGTGCAGATGATTGTTGTCTTGCAAACGTCCCCATCTGTCGCCTCAGGGATCGAGACGTGGCTGCACGATCCGTTACAGCCATGCGGATAAGATGCCTGTCATCTCGACTGCTAGTGATACGAGGGCCGGCCGGTGTGGCCGTGCGGTTCTAGGCGCTTCAGTCTGGAATCGCGTGACCGCTACGGTCGCAGGTTCGAATCCTTCCTCGGGCATGGATCTGGGTGATGTCCTTAGGTTAGTTAGGTTTAAGTAGTTCTAAGTTCTAGGGGACTGATGACTAAAGATGTTATGTCCCATAGTGCTCAGAGCCAGTGATACGAGGCCGTTGGGATCGAGCACGGCGTTCCGTATTACCCTCCTGAACCCACCGATTCCATATTCTGCTAACAGTCATTGGACCTCGACCAACGCGAGGAGCAATGTAGCGATACGGTAAACCGCAATCGCGATAGGCTACAATCCGACCGTTATCGAAGTCGGAAACGTGATGGTATGCATTTCTGCTCCTTACACGAGGCATCACAACAACGTTTGACCAGACAACGCCGGACAAATGCTGTTTGTGTGTGAGAAATCGGTTGGAAACTTTCCTCATGTCAGCACGTTGTAGGTGTCTCCACCGGCGCGAACTTTGTGCGAATGCTCTGAAAAGCTAATCATGTGCATATCACAGCATCTTCTTCCTGTCGGATAAATTTCGCGTCTGTAGCACGTCATCTTCGTGGTGTAGCAATTTTAATGGCCAGTAGTGTATATGGGTCACATTTTCATTGGGAGGTTAGTCACATTATTATTCCGAGGTTGCGGGATTTAAACTGTTGGGAGGTTAGAACCTTATACGGAACTGTGAGTGCACGCGTCCTATTCGCACTGGCTAATTATTCATTATGTTACATCATTTCACTATATTGCGCCGGGATAAACTGTACTTCCTTGCCACTTTTCCTGACGCTTCGGACCGTCCCACAGGATCCCTGCAACACGTCTAATGCGCAGAGTCCCAGAGGCGACGCCCCCTGGACGGCTCAGAGCGGGAGGCCCCACGCCGGTCCTGCTGGTGCGCCACCGGCAGCGGCCCCCTAATTATCGGGGTCGCCGGCCGCGCGCATCAAAAGTGCCGGCCGTGGCTGCCGCGCGACAGAAATATGGCGGCTCTATTTCGACCGCGGCGACATCTTTACGCCCCCGCCGGAGCGCGTTTATTTGGACGGCCGTCCAACAAATACCGACCCAGTGCCGGCGGTCTTTATGAGAGGCGGCCACACGGGAATGCGGCTGGTGCCAAGGAATGCACTGCGGCGAGAAACTACGCTAATATTTCCAAAGTAAAGGAAATTTACAATATTTCCAAAAACTTGTTAAACTTTTCACATACACTACTGGCCATTAAAATTCCTACAGACGCGAAATTTCACCGACGGGAAGAAGATGCCGTGATATGCAAATAATTAGCTTTTCAGAGCATTCACACAAGGTTGGCGCCGGTGGCGACATCTACAACGTGCTGACATGAGGAAAGTTTCCAACCGATTTCTCGTACACAAACAGCAGTTGACCGGCGTTGCCTGGTGAAACGTTGTTGGGGTGCCTCGTGTAAGGAGGAGAAATGCGTACCATCACGATTCCGACTTTGATAAAGGTCGGATTGTAGCCCATCGCGATTGCGGTTTATCGTATCGTGACATTGCTGCTCGCGTTGGTCGAGATCCAATGACTCTTAGCTGAATATGGAATCGGTGGGTTCAGGAGGGTAATACGGAACGCAGAGCTGGATGTCAACGGCCACGTATCACTAGCAGTCGAGATGACAGGCATCTTATCCGCACGGTTGTAACGGATCGTGCAGCCACGTCTCGATCCCTGAGTCAACAGATGGGGACGTTTGCAAGACGATAACCATCTGCGCGAACAGTTCGACGACGTTTGCAGCAGCATGGGCCATCAGCTAGGAGACTATAGCTGCGGTTACCCTTGACGCTGCATCACAGACAGGGGCGCCTGCGGTGGTGTACTCAACGACGAACCTGGGTGGTCGAATGGCAAAACGTCATTTTTTCGGATGAATCCGGGTTCTGTTTACAGCATCATGATGGTCGCATCCGTGTTTGGCGACATCACGGTGGACGCACATTGGAAACGTGTATTCGTCATCGCCATACTGGCGTATCACCCGGCGTGATGGTGTGGGGTGCCATTGGTTACACATCTCGGTCACCTCTTGTTCGCATTGGCGGCACTTTGAACAGTGGACGTTACATCTCAGATATGCTACGACCCGTGGCTCTACCCTTCATTCAACCCCTGCGAAACCCTACATTTCAACAGGATAATGCACGACCGCAAGTTGCAGGTCCTGTACGGGCCTTTCTGGATACAGAAAATGTTCGACGGCCGAGCAACTGGCTCGTCACAATACGCCAGTCACTACTCTTGATGAACTGTGGTATCGTGTTGAAGCTGCATGGGCAGCTGTACCTGTACACGCCATCCAAGCTCTGTTTCACTCAATGCAAGACGTATCAAGGCCGTTATTACGGCCAGAGGTGGTTGTTCTGGTTACTGATTTCTCAGGGTCTATGCACCCAAATTGCGTGAAAATGTAATCACATGTCAGTTCTAGTATAATATATTTGTCCAATGAATACCCATTTATCATCTGTACTTCTTCTTGGTGTAGCAATTTTAATGCCCAGTGGTGTACTATCGATCTCTGCATTTTAATATCAGATCGGTACTCAGGCAACAAATGTTGTCAAACACAGTATCAATAACTTCAATTGACATTTTTTTCGATATGAAGTAAAGATTAACACTCGTAGGTGGAATTACTACGTTGGCTTTACTGTCTGGGATAATGATACGTACTTAAAGACGTTAAAGCCGAATTAATCTTTTCCAGTTGGTGACATCTACTGATGGACCATAATCACTACCATGATTGAAGCTACGTAATAAAGAAACACAGCTAACAGCAAAGCATAGCAGTCTAGTCCACTGTAAACCACGACTCGTGATTAACATTCAGAGTCACCAAAACTTCAAAGCAACATTCAATTTCAAGTAACACAAGACTACGAAATGTCGTATTTCAGAAATGGTTCAAATGACCCTAAGCACTATGGGACTTAACATCTGAGGTCATCAGTCCCCTAGAACTTAGAACTACTTAAGCCTAACTAACCTAAGGACATCACACACATCCATGCACGAGGCAGGATTCGAACCTGCGACCGTAGCAGCAGCACGGTTCCGGACTGATGCGCCTAGAACCGCTCAACCACGGCTGCCGGCAATGTCGTCGTATTGTAAGTAGGCTGTTTATGTTTTCTCTATGTAAGTAGGCTGTTTATGTTTTCTTATTGGCAACGTTACGTAGCGCTCAATATGAAAATCACTGGCTGTGTTGTGTGCAGTCTGTGGCTAGTTTACATTGTTGTCTGCCATTGTAGTGTTGGGCAGCGGCAGCTGGATGTGAACAGCGCGTAGCGTTGCGCAGTTGGAGGTGAGCCGCCAGCAGTGGTGGATGTGGGGAGAGAGATGGCGGAGTTTTGAAATTTGTCATGAACTGCTATATTTATATATGATGATATGAAGGTAAATACATTGTTTGTTCTCTATTAATATCTTTCATTTGCTAACTATCCCTATCAGTAGTTAGTGCCTTCCATAGTTTGAATCTTTTATTTAGCTGGCAGTAGTGGCGCTCGCTGTATTGCAGTAGCTTGAGCAGCGAAGATTTTTGTGAGGTAAGTGATTTGTGAAAGGTATAGTTTAATGTTAGTCAGGGCCATTCTTTTGCAGGGAGTTTTGAAAGTCAGATTGCGTTGCGCTAACAAAATATTGTGTGTCAGTTTAAGGACAGTCGTGTAAGAATTGTTCAAAGGGGATGTTTCAGTATTTGAAAAACTATTTACCTTTTCCGAAATTTACATCTCAATAGAAGGCTCAGGCGTCGGAGAATGCGCTGAAACTCCCACTTTCCTTCAAACTTGCTAGATTGTGGATTATTCGACGTAAGTAAGAATTATATTGCGTCGTAAACAACATATATATAAAAAAACAACTGATTCACTTCCTTCCCAAGTTCAAAACTCCACTTATAAGTTTTTACTGTCGAATCAATTAAATAATATGAGAAACACCATAGGATTAAGAAAGATATAATAAAGCTGTAATGTTGACAAGATCGCTCAGAGTATCCCATGCTAATCAAATTACATATACTACCCATAAACGAAATCTTAAAAACATACATCAATATTTAAACACCGATATTA